>NC_088796.1:49903613-50206643 GCF_011386835.1 Chrysemys picta bellii | reverse complement strand
CAGGCCCTCTGGTGCAGGGGCTGAGCAAAGCCGACAGCTAGCTCAGGGCTCAGGCCCTCAGGTGCAGGGACTGAGCCGACAGCAGTTAGTTCAAGCCTCAGGCCCTTAGTTGCAGGGGCTGAGCAAGCAAACAGGTAAGGAGCCCAGGCCTTGGATCAGGGCGGGGCACACACAGTTATGGCTCAGGCCTTTTGGTGCAGGGGCTGAGCAAGCAAACAGTCAAGGTACGCCTAGGCTCTTACAGCCGAGCGTTGGGTGAGGGGGAAGCCTGCCACCTGTGAGCGGGGGTGGCAGGGGGGAACGCAGGCCCACCCACTCCACTGCGTTCCAGCCCGGGGCCCTAGCAGCGGTGACTGCCGCTGCTGGTCAGTGGGGTATCCAGACCGCAACACACTGACATTGGGTCACATTCGTCTGCAGCCTGACCGGGGTCGGCTATCCCCGGGCTACTTCCAGGTTCCCCCTCAGGGCCTACCTCGTTCGTCGCACCGGGCTCAGGCCAGTCCAGCTGCATGGGCTCCTCTCAGCCAGGGCTTGGTGGCAGGTCTGGCAGCTCCGTCGGGAAATAAGGCCAGTTGCACTCGGGCAGCTCCTCCGGGTAGCAGCAGGGGCGGAGGGGTTCTGGTGCAGTCTTGCCTTCAGGGTTAGTGTGGGGGGGCTCCCAGGGTTCCTCCCAGCGACGGGAGCGGATGGGCTCCGACGGCTCCTCCTCGTAGCGGGCCCGGGGTGGCTCGGGCCTCGGAGGTCTCCTGGCCGGGAGCTCCAGGCCGCACGTCTGCTCCCTGTGGTGGCTGGCCGCTGACTGAGCTCTGGCGGCCGGCCTTTATACTTCCTGTCCCGCCCCTTGACTTCCGGGGGGCGGGGACAGGCGGTGGTGGCTCCACCCACTCTGGTGTCTGCACGGGGGCTCCCTCTTCTGGGCAGGAGGGGAGCCACACCGACTCACTACATTCCTCATATAAAACAACGTCTGTTAAGTTACCTATCTTGTTGATTTGTATAGAAAATCCTTTTTGTGTTTGCCTGTCTGTCCATCCTAGGATTCTGAGCTTCTTGAGGCAGGGACCACTCCTTCTTGTATGTCTGGAAAGAACTTAGTGTGGTTCTTTAATAAAATAATTTCTTCTATTGTAT
Source organism: Chrysemys picta bellii (assembly GCF_011386835.1). Taxonomy (NCBI): domain Eukaryota; kingdom Metazoa; phylum Chordata; order Testudines; family Emydidae; genus Chrysemys; species Chrysemys picta. Next base: position 50,205,509 of record NC_088796.1, on the reverse strand, counting down.
ATAGGCTTTCATACCACACCTCACCATGGTACCGCAAATCATAGAATCATAGAAGATTAGGGTTGGAAGAAACCTCAGGAGATCATCTAGGGAAATAAAAGATAACTCTGCCTGATAACATAATTTTAAGAGTGATAGTTTTGATATTCAGTTATGCATATTAAGGAACTTTCTCTGTAGCTATTGGTGGTTCTGAGTGCTAACTTTGTCTTCCTGTTCCAAAAGGTGCTAGCAAAAGTTGAAAGATTTTCCCAATTTTCTTGCGTCTAATGAGTAAAATGTATTAAGTGCAAGATATGATCAAACTTCAGACTTAGCTCATTGGTACGAGAACTGAGTAGCATGTCAGTAGCAAAAGTTTGAAAATCTTACTTGGTCCTTAAAGTTGAATAATTTTCCTCCACCTGATCCTGACTTGTTTCATAAATGTGGCTTATTATAGGTGCCGACTTTCTCAGTTCCTGGGTAGTGCTCGGCCCCCGCTCCTCCCCCCAGCACGTTCTGTACGCCGCTGAACAGCTGATCAAGAGACGTTCTGGGAGGGGGGGGCACTGATCCACGGGGCTGCTGGTGGGTGTTGAGCACTCACAATTTTTTTTTTTTTTTCTGTCCGTGCTCCAGCCCCAGTGCACCCACGGAGTCAGCACCTATGACTCTCATACTTTTTCCTTCAATCAGCTTTCTGATACTTGTATTAAGATTAGTTCTTCTTCAAGTAATTGCACATGTCCATTCCACCATAGGTCTTTAGTCTGGCCAGTTTTAAATTTCAGTACTGGAGCTACGCTTCCATCTCCGGGGTTTAAATCATGTTGTTCATGTAGCAAATTGATGCCAGTGAGTGACCCACACCCCAGCTGCCTGAAATGCTTGAGGAAATCCCATGTGAGTGACGAGTGTCACATCTGCAAAGGATTTAAGACTAACTCAGAGAAGGACAGAGTGTCTTCATATAGAGTCAGCATTCTGTCTATCCTTAGTGCCGTCCTTTTCAGAGCAGGCATCAGATACGTAAGAGTTTGTCCGAGTGCTCTGCCTGAGTTGTCTGTCATTGGAGCTGAGAAAGAGGCACAAGATTTCTAGGGACTTGGTACCTAACTCAGCAAGATCATCAGTACTGAACCCTCCCTAAAGGCAAGAATTCCTGGAGGGACTCTAAGAGGAGGCACTTCCCCGAATACTCTTAATCTAAGAAGAGGAGGTTGTTAACCTGTGCCAGCTCCATTGAGATGGACTCCTGAAGTATTCACTGTAGCTTCTTCAGGCTATCTTCTGGAGAAACTGCAAGCCCAAGAAACTATGCTGGTACAGTTGACACTGGAATGGTACGCAGCTACTAGAGAGCTACTTAACTTCTCAATATTGGTTCCAGCGGGGCAGGAAGGCTTCCAGCTGGTTCTGTTGATTAGGCTTCCAGCCTTCAGGCTTCTGAAGCTTGCAGTGCCCTTGCAATTGACTCTTTCCTTGCCTCATAAAACAGTACTGTCAAGAAGAGGGAAGCTGGCTATGATTTCCCTGGTACTACCATCTCCAGAGTCAGGCGCTCTCTCTCTCTGGTGACAATGAGTTCTGCTCCCCTGTTATCAAAGGTCTGAGTCTTCATACACCACAGGTTGGGTCTTATGTGTCTCAACCTAGGTACAGTGTGCATTCTCCATCTGAGACTTATGTGCCATGGGTCTTACAGCAGCCACCTGTCAAGGAGCAATGGCCTGGTTAAAAATGGACCCCAGGACCATGTCAGAGGCCTTTCTGGATCCTATGCAGTTTTTCCCCCAACCTGCCAGGTCATCCCTTCATCCACCTCAGTCTATCTCCTTGGGTGCACGATGAGTGCATCAGCACCAGAAATGTCATCTTCCTATAGTTGATACTAGGACTGGTACCAAGCAAGTGGAAGACATTCCAGCAGTTTCTCCAGCACATGGAAATAGAGCAAATGCTGTCTCAGCATCCATCTGCATCCTCTTACTCATGACCAGATGAGGCTGTAGAGGCAATGAGTGACTCTTCCACATCAGAAGATTATAGCACTCACCAGGACTTATTAAAAAAAAATTGGGCACTACTGATCGATGAGGCAATTTTGGCGCCAATCAAGGTATTATAATAGACCCCATCTTCCCTCCCCACTCCGTAGTGAAAAAAAGGTGGAGAGGAGCTACTCTGTCCATTCTAAGGGTTTTGAATATCTGTACAGACACACCCCTCCAGGCTCTTTAATAGTTGCCAGAGCTAATGCATTGGAGAGGCAAGGACACAAGGCATGCACTCCAAAAGGGAAAGATTCAAAGAGGCTAGATCTTTTTGGTTGAAAACTTTATTCTACAGCAGATCTGCAGGTTTGCACTGCAAATCAACAGGAACGTCTAGGTCAGTATGACTTCACCTTGTGGGATAACATATTGCAGTCCTAAAGACCGGTTACCTGACAGCTGCAGACAAGAATTCATTGTGATTATGGACAAGGGCAAACTAGTGGCTAGAACAGCTCTTCAGGCCAGCTTGGCTGCAGCTGACTCTGTGGCTCGAGTCATGGCATCTGCCCTAACTATGAGAAGGTGTTTGCGGCTGCAGTCTTCTGGTCTTCTGCCAGAAGTTCAGCAGCAGTGGCGCCAGAAAGGGGGGCTCCATGGGGCCATGGCCCTCCCACTTTTGAAAGTGGACAGGCCTGGCCCATCCACTTTTCACCATAGGCCTGGCCCCCCGCCCCTCCTCAACCCGCTGAGGCCCCGCCCCCAAGCTCAGCAGGAAGCAGGAGCCCGACCCAGGTAAGAGAGGCCCGGGGGACCCAGGCAGCTGAGGGAGCCGTGGACCCTCCACCTGCCTGGGGTGGGGATGCCTGAGAGCAGCCCCTGTCCCCGACCCCCACCCAGGGCAGATAGAGTGTCCATGGCTTCCCACAGCTGCCCAGGCAGTTTTTACAATGGCCCAGCTGCGCTTCTCCTGCTCCCAAGGCCCCGCCCCAGGCCAGGCCAGGTGGGTCGGGGTAAGAGCCATGCAGGCAGCTGTGGGAAGATGCAGACCCTACATCTGCCTTGGGCAGGGGACATGGGGTGGGGACTGCTCTCAGCCTCCTCCCCACCCCCACCCCACCCCCGCAGGCAGATTGAGGGGCCTAGGCTCGCTGACCCAGCTCTGGCTTCTGGCTTGGTTGGAGGGACAGGGCCTCGGGAAAGAGGAGGAGTAGGGGGTGGGGCCACAGAGGGAGAGAGGCCTCATTTTTACACACACACACACACACACACACACACTTTTTTAGGAAGAATTCATCACTCCTGTTCAGCAGACCATCCAAGACCTCCCATATGAAGGACCTTTCCTTTTTTCGGACAAAGCAGTTGATAGGCTCCATAGCCTAAAAGATTCAGAAGTGATGCTGAAGTCATTTGCCAGGCAACCACCACCACTTTCGTCTCTTGAAGCAGCTTGTTAGTCCAAACAAGGGTTTTGACATGTTTGTTAAGGACAGACTACCAGGCCCCATAGTGCCATCTGCTCCTGCCACCCTATTTGCCAATCATTTATTCCACTTCCTAAGGGCTTGGTCCCACGTCACTTCAGATCTGAGAATCTTAAGCACGATTGATTTGATCAAAGACTCTACATGCTCTCTTCGCCAATCAAAGAAAGAGCCCACATGTGTGGTGACTCTGTCAGCTTGTTTTCTGTAAGAAGAAACTGTGAGTATGGACTCAAGGAAAGATCCTTCATCTCTGGACTATCTGCTCTGTTAGAATTCAAAATAAGTGAACAAGAAGACTGAGATCCCCAGAGTTATACTGGGTAGCCCTGAGAGACTTTTAGAAACTGACAGATTACTACAGCTCTGCTACCATTTGGAAGACTTTGACTCACCTGTACATATATTTTACATGATTTAATGTCTCAATAACTTTTTCTTTTTCTTAGCTAATAAACCTGTAGTTGGTTTACTACAGAATTGGCCTACCAGTGTTGTCTTTGGTGTGAGATCTAGGATGCAACTTTACCTGGGTGAGTCTCTGGTCTCTTGGGACTGGGAATAACCTGGAATAATTGTGGTGGTTGGTTGGTTGTTTTTTTTTTTTTTTTTTTTTTTTTTTTTTTTGTGTGTGTGTGTAAGTGACCATTTTTCACATAGTCCAGCTTGCCTGGGTGCCAAGATAGACTGGAGTATCTCAGGGGACTATCTGTGACTCCATCATAAGACTATTGTAGTACTTTGAGTGTTCACATTTGGTACTGGATTTGTGAAATCCTAATTATAGAACATACCACCAGTTTGGGATGTCTGTCCTGCTTTTGACAGTCTGCCCTGATGTAGGCATTCATGTTGTGATTCACTCCAGACATTGGGACAATAGTTATCCTAGTTTCCATTATTTCTTCACTGGAGCAAGGGGACTAGTACACTGCCCATGACTTGAAAGACACTTACTTTCATGTAGCGAACCACCAGAAGTCTTTCAGATTCATGTTAAATGGGATCCACTACCAATTTACAGTGCTTCCATTTGGTCTGTTGGGAGCTCCTTGCATTTTTACAAAATGCATGAAAGTGATAGCAGTATTCCTTCAAAAGTCAGGGGTCCACATGTTCCCTTACCTGGACAACTGGCTAGGGAGAGGCCAGTCCAAGTTTCAAGTACTGTCCAGAATAGCCATTATCCAGTCTATCTTTGATGCACTGGGTCTCCTAGTCAATGTGGACAAATCAATTCTGAATCCAGTACGGAGAACAGAATTTATCAGAGCAGTCCTAAACTCTACAAAGGCCAAAGCTTTTCTACTGCAATCAAGGTTTGAAACACTGTGGAGCTTAGTTCTGGAACTAAAATCACATCCTGTCACTAAAGGATGCAGCTGCCTCAGGTTCCTAGGTACATGCTGCCATGCTATGTAGTGCAGTATGCCGGACTACACCTCAGAAAGCTACAAGGATGGCTAGCTTCAGTGTATTTCTCCAAGCAGTCATCGCTTAGACATAGTGGTTCTAGTACCAATACTAATCTTGTCCTCTCGAGATTGGTGGACAGACCATCTGCAAGTTTGTATGGGGGGGATTCCCTTTGCTCCCCTGCAACCAGCACTTACCTTAGTCACAGATGCATTGTCCCTGGGTTGGGGAGCACACATGGAAGGAGGGGTCCTATTACCCGCAAAAATTCTCTGTTACTCGTACACTCTAGGGGCACCCATCCTTACCCTGTTCCTAGGGCTCAGGAACCTTCTGTGGGTTTGCAGGACCTTTTACCAGTGGAAAAAGCCTTACACAGAAATATCCTTATCCTCTATTTATTAACAATTACCAAGTGGAATACACATGCTAAGCATACAATGCTATGCTCACCACTCCTGATCAGGCAGGCAGACTTACCCTGTTAGCCAGACAAGGTCAATCTTGTCTGGATTCTGGTTGCTGCACATCATGTTCGTGCAAAGGATTCTTAGCAGCTTTGATCTTAAGCTGTGTCTTAGAGGTGAGTTCTTCTTCTTCAGGTCTTTCCTTCTTCTTATTCTTCTGTTCCTTCTGCTGGTCTCCTTCTTGGACCCCAGTTTATATAGTGAAACTTGAGTCCTACTTAGCTATACCTTAACCAATCATTTTACTAAAATATTACTAAGCAATTCTCTAATCAATCCTAACATATTGTAAAACAATCATACCCCACCACCTTAATTGATTTACACCTAGCAAAATTAATTGTGACAGAAACAATCAAAGAACCAGAGATCATACCGACAAAAAATAGAGAAATGGGGACCATAAAGACAAAACAATAAAGAAATGAGGATTTCATAACCATAACTATTGATAAGTGATTTCTTGCCAGACCGAATGCTATCAAACTAAGTTTTCTTTAACCATTTTAAGATCTGTTTCTTTATCTGGTGATGGTGGGTGCTAGTAGGATAGGATCACCTTAACAGCCCGATATTAGATTGTTTTAATGTAACTTAGATGGAATGTGAAAATGAGACTTTCTGCTTCTTGGCTAATGGCTGCTTCTCTCCTAATGTGGCTACAGGAAAAGGCCTTATCCGGACAGTCCCTGCAGACTGAGGGTCTTTGGTTTTTCCAAGACCTGAAGGCTCATATAAACGTCAGAGACTTGGGAGTTGTCCATCTTGCAAGCTTGGCCTTTCTTCCACATTTCAAGGGACAGAGTTGCTGTGTTGTCTGTTAATACTAGCAGATTATGTTTTATATGACTAGATAAGGAGGGTATTCTACTCAGTTGTTCCAGGAGGTTATCCTCCAGTGAGAGTTTTACATAGTTGGCTCCATTCACCTCAGAGCTGCTTACCTTCCAGGGGTGCAGAATATGCTCGCAGACCAGATGAGCAGGTCCTTCTCCTGTCACTAAGAGCGGCCATTATGCCTGGACATGGCCAGATCCATTTTCCGACCATAAGTGACTCAGCGGGTTTGCAACAGGGACCAGTAGAAATTTCCATCACTTCTGTTCCCCCAGAGGGTGGGGAGGTGTCACAGTCCAGGTTTATTGACAGGTGCATTTCTGCAGCCCTGGAGGAACACCTTACTATATGCCTTCCGTCTAATTCTTTTACTGCCCAAAGTCTTGTCCAAGATCAGACAGGGCCATGCTCACCTTTATAGCACCAGAGTGGCCTTGGCAGCACTAGTTCTTGACCCTGCTAACCTTGTCAGTCAGACCTCCACTGTCTTTTCCATTGGAACCAGACACCTCCTCCACCTCAACCTGCAGGCCCTCCACTTGACAGGCTCGATGTTTCATGGCTAAGGCTACATTTTAGTCACAGGTATTTTTAGTAAAAGTCATGGATAGGTCATGGACAGTAAACCAAAAGTCACGTCCCATAACCTGGGTAGAGGAGCAGCTGTAGGGGGTGGCCCTGGGGATGCCAGGGCCCAGAGGGGACGCCACAGGTGCTTGGGGGGGCGGGTTGGCAGGGATGGGGCAGGTTCCCTACCCAGCTCCTGGGAAGTGGCAACCTCCAGCTCTTGCTGCCTCCACTCCACCCCAAGCCCTGGTTCTGCAGCTCCTATTGGCTGGGAACTGTAGCCAGTGCCTGGGGCGGGGGCAGCGCCTGTGGGGAAGCAGGTGGAGCTAGGAGCTGAGAAAGGGGAGCCCCCTGTGGTAAGCATCACCCTGCACCCCAATCCCCAGCCCTGAGCCCCCCCACACCCAAATTCCTGCTGCTGGGGGATTGGGGGCGGGGGGCAAGATTGCCCCAGCAGCAGCCAGTGCGACTGGCCCAGGGGCTGCTCAGGCGGCTCCCAGGCCAGCCGCACAGGCTGCTGCAGAAGTCACGGAGGTCACGGCAAGTCATGGAATCCGTGACAAACCCAGAGCTTTATTCAGGGCTAACACCATTAGAAAAGGCTTGCAAAAAGTACTTATAAATAGTAGAAAGCCTTCAGTTAGGACAGGGGTTCCCAAACTTGGTTCGCCGCTTGTTCAGGGTGAGCCAGTTGGAATGCTTCCCTATTCAACTAGGGCACGTGCAGCATCTGCAGCTTTTCTGGCACAAGTTCCTATTCTGGACATTTGCAAAGTAGCAACTTGGTCATCAGTACACACATTTGCTTTTCATTACGTTATAGCCCATCAGTCCAGGAACAGTAAGATTCAGGCCTTTTGTTCTACAATCACTGTTCAAATAGACTGCAGGTCCACCTCCAGATCAATCTGCTTGTGAGTCACCTACAGTGGAACAAACGTTTGTAATCAGTTGAAGAAGAAGAAATGGTTACCTACCTTTCCATAACTGTTGTTCTGTTGAAATGTGTTGCACGTGTCCATTTCATGACCCACCTTCCTTCCCATCTCTGTTGAAGTCTGTATGGCAGGCAGAAACTGAGGGAGGGGGAGGGTGTTGTGGACCGCTCCACCCTTTATATTTTATATCTTCATGCAGAGATGCACAGCAGCAGAGGGCACTCAAGGCACCCTGACAGGTAACGGAAGTGGAGGGGAATCTGTCAGTCATGCGCTGGGCACACACTCACCTGAAGTAGAATGAATGTGTGCAACATATCTCAAAAAACAACTAGTAAGCATTTATTACCCCACATAACATCATTATTCTAGTTCCAACACACGAGAGGACAGCCTAATTGTTGTCCATAATGTTACTTTATATAAGAGAGAGAGGTTAGGGTATTTCCAGGAGTCAGGGAAACTAATTTTATTCCCAGTCACTTACGACTCTTCGTAATAAAGGCTACTGGATTGCTTAATGAGATATAGGTGAAGTGCTTACCTATGCCACCAGTTCATATCCAGTCCAGGCCAACTACAGAGGACCCCATGCTGCAGTGTGTAATATACAGGCAGATTGCTGGGCTCACATGGAGCCCCATTGAAATCAGTGGGTATCCATATGGGTTCAGCAGTCCATCTTCATACTATATAAGGATTGCGGGATCAGGATCAAAAGGTGTTACCCTCTGAGATTTATTAATGTCCCATGTCATAAATTTAATTTTAATCCAGTTCTCAGGGAACAGGTATTCCGTGTTTCTCATTCTCACGTGCATACATCATTATAATTGGCATTAATTGGCCAACTTAGTACCCAGGTCTGGGCCTGGAAACTATTTTACTCTCATACCCCTGGAGCTGGCTCCTCTGGAACATTGTTGGTGGGACAGTCATGGTTTGTTCTGCACCTGTTCTGTGGATGACCCCAATATCCAGAGCAATCAATTCAGCACTCTTCATATGTGCATTCTTGAATTCACTTTAACTTCTTATATATGTGTATGTCAAATCTACATGCAGACATTTTGAGCCTTCTCATACTCTCCCTAGTTCCTGCATTTCATCACATTTCTGTAGTTTCTTGACTGCTTGGTAATTTGATTGCTTTTGTTACTTTTTGCGAGTTTTTTTCTATTTAGTTTTGTTTCATTTTGGGTAGTAATAGCCTTTAAGGGGAAACATATACTTCCAGTTTCTCAGAGCCTTGCTCCATGCTTCTCTTAAGCTACCACACTCCCTAGTGACAAGCAACTCCCCTTTTAACAACAAATGTTAACTTGTAAACATCCATAACCAGAAGCCAATAAATGTAAACATCTTGCAGGTTGGATAATTCTTCATGATTCTTTCTCCACTCTTCCCCATTTTGAGATATTCTATTAATTTATTTCCCTACCCTGCTCAGTAGAGCCAAATAAAAGTAAACTGTAACACATCCAAACACTCTTGAAATTATGCACTTCACATTGTAAATGCTATTCATAGTAAATTGTAGCCAAAATAAAGTAGAAAGGAATCCCACTGGGGAAATGTGTAATGTAGATTAGAGCTTTTCCTAAAGTGATGAGGATGTTTATTCATTTTGCATATAGCAGTCGGTGAAGTTAATTTTTGCAGCTGCTAGAGCCATGCTCTATTGTTATACTTTTCTGTGCAAAGATTGTTGTTGTTTGCGGGGCAAGGGGGGGTTAATTGTTTTCATTACTAAGGAGACAGGAAGTGCATTAAACCAGAATCAGAAACCTTTTTATTTGACCAAAATTGTTAAAACAGTTCAAGAGACAGGACTGTGTGTTAATGTTTGAGAGAACATGTTGACTTCAGGAAATCTGATAGATAGGCCACCCAAACTATAAAGAGTAGCAGCAGGGAGAAAGTATGTTTTCATCTAATTATAGCTACATTACACTGTGCTGCCCATAACTGGGTTAAGCAATGTCACACATCTGCTCCTAGACCTACAGCATTTAAAAATTTCAGCAATCATCCAAAATTTTAACTTTCTCAAGAGGATACCCTATTCAGTATTGCATCCCCCATCAGCCATTGTATCGGTCTACAAAGAGAGGGCCCAATCATGCTCTTCAACAAAACAAACAAACAAAAGCACCTGGACATACACAAACAACCCTAGTGTGTTGCACATAATTCTGTTTTGTTTATGGGCATTTCACTAGAACAGTGGCTCTCAACCTTTCCAGACTACTGTACCCCTTTCAGGAGGCTGATTTGTCCTGTGTATTCCCAAGTTACACCTCACTTAATTAGTTGTTTGTTAAAATAAATTGCTGATTTGTAATGCAGAAGATTCTATTCCACTGTATGGTGGGAACTTTTAATTAAACTTCTTATTTTAAAAAAAAAAAGTCTACCTTGTTGCTAAAGATGGTGTTAAATGTGAAATGTATTTGGACATGTTTATAAACAGAAATTTAGACAAAATATAAAGTAGCTACTTAATTTACACTAACTATCACAAACTTTATTTTTCTAGGGAAACACCAAAAGGAGCACATTATCTCGCCAAAAGTCTGGATGATGCTTTAGTTCTTCTGGACTCACCAGAGTTAAAAAGTAAGATAGACATGGTTTGGATCATCGGAGGCAGTTCCATTTATAAGGTACAGTTGGAACACTAAATTAATACTCTTAAAATGGTATTGTGGGACCATGAGAGGCGGGAGCCAGATGGTTCAGCACTTAGCTCACGCATATAATAACTTGTTATTGTATTGATCAAGTACTTAGGACTAGCACTGGGGATGCTCAAACCCATATTGGCTGGCTCCAACTGGACAGGCAGCTACTAGCAACAAACTCAAGAGTTGACCTTTTTATACCTTATTTATCAGACCTATGACTATTGCCACTATTTCTCAAATCCTTTCCTTTGCTAAAACTGGTTGGAACCATCTTTGATAATTGGGGCCTCTTCTTCGAAGTCTTTCCTCCTATCTTATCAGCCATATTCCAGGTCCAGTATTTGCAATCAAACATACCATCTTTCAAGGCCTTTCCAAAACTGCTACACATCTGCACTTTACACAAACTGCAAAGCATTTATACACTTTTAGCTAAGCTAATTTAACCATTTACATATACTTATCTAATCCTACAGCTGGGCTGCAGGAATGGTCCTGCAATTGCAGCTCATGGACACTAGAAGGTACTGTGGACCTGTATGTGAGCAAAAGGGAGTCTGGGAAGAGCAGGCAAGCAGTGAGGCAGTGGCAGCAACAAGCAGAGATGGTAATGGAGAAGAAAATGAGCGGTGTACCTAGTGTTCTCCACCTAGCAACCAGCCATGCCCCTTGCAGACACTCCCATCCCAAGCCACTCATCTTTCCCCACCCACACAACAGGTTCCAGCTGCCCCAACACCATCCCTATCCTCACAAAGCCACCTCCTTAACCATCATCAGCTTCCTCTGGGCACTCACTCTCTCCACACATACACCCCCATCCTCTGCTTCTCTCCAAAGCTATCTAACCATCTCTAGTGAACATCCCTATAAACCTAGCTACCCACAACCACTGAGCTTCTCCCATCCCCATTTTCTCGCTCCTCCCCCTTGACATTCCCTTCCACAAACTTAGCTTTTCCATAGCTAACTCACAGGCCCCCTTATCCCATTTTTCATCTATTCACCTCACAAATCCATTTGTGCCATCTTCCCACCTAAATACTTACCTACTTTCCAGACACCCTTCAGTACCCACCCACTTACTACATTTGCCAAATTGTTTTGCAAATCTGTTTCCTATCCTGACCACTGTTCGGGGCAAAGTGTATTGGACTTAAGCTGAAGTTTAGGATCAGATACAAATTACTTACAAATAATTCAGTGTGCTAATTGTCATATTTATAACTATTATGCACCAAGTGTTGCACATGGGGCTGCACAAAACTTGACAGCTATAAACAGACACCAAACCCCTTAGAGAGACGAAGTAGGGACCAGCACAGCTGCAATTACACTGCATACTACAATCCCCGTTCTCAGGAGGCTGTAGAGTCGAAAGAGAGAGAACATTTCCTTTCCCTTTCAGCAGGGAGGCGCTTGAAAGTTTTCAGACACCCTTTTAACCAGATGATGTGAAAGATGACCCCTTTCCCTCCAGACAGGATCCAGGATCCTGTTAAGAATCACAACATCCTTCCCTTTCCCAGCAGCTAAGATTAATGGGGAGCTGGGCTTCTCGCAAGGCCTTTGCCTCAGGATTTCTGATAGCTCACAAACACACATTTACTTTTATGTATTTTCCCCTAGCTAGTAGATTTAGTCTCGTAATGGTTTTGAGCACAGAAAAAGATTATCACTGATCATCGATTCTAGATCTATGTTCTGCCAACCTCAGTGTGTTTACAAAAAGGTATTTTTCTTGAACCCCTTCACTATAACTGATTAAAGTAAATTTATATCTTTTCCCTGTAATGGAGAGTAAGGTGTCATTAAGTTCTTATGCAATCATAAGTTCATTTAATAATGGTAAGAAACACATTGAAAGATGATTTTTTTTTAAAAACACATTATTATCACTAATTTGCAATCTGGAAATCATTTAGTGCAGGTTCCCTCCCCCCACCCCCAAGACGCTTACCTAGCTTTATGCCCAAAGTGTCTTGACAACTAGTAAAGGAAAATGTAGAAATAGTATTTCCCCTTCATTACTCAACATCAGAGCCCTCTGCTTCCATTTTTAATGGAGATACCTTTTTTTGGTGGAACTCTTTTCAGATTTGGCATAATTACAAAATAGGAACAAGAGAGTTGACTTGGCTTTTGTCTGCAATTCAGAAGAAAGGGCAAACTAAGCAGAAGTAATTTCTTCTTGCACATCCAGTGGTTCAAAATATGCATTTTAATGTTCCCTCCTCTTACAGTGAATTAATTCTGCACTATAGGCGTCTAACCTCGTTAACTATTTTAGGGTTACCATATTTAAAAAATAAAAAAAGAGGACACTCCACGGGCCCTAGCCCCACCCATTTCCCACCCCCAGCCCCGCCCCAACTCCGCCCTTTCCCCCAAAGTCCCCGCCCTAACTCCCCCTCCTCCCTCCCAGCCACGCGAAAAGGGCTGCCCGAGCGCTACCGGCTTTACGGCTTGCCGGGCAGCCTCCAGACCCTGCACCCCCGGCCGGCGCTTCCCCAGCGCAGCTGGAGCCCGGGAGGGGAAGCGCCCAGCCGGGGGTGCAGAGTCTGGAGGCTGCCCAGCAAACCATGAAGCCGTGAGCACTCGGGCTTCAGGCAGCCCCTATGCCTCCGGACCCTGCGCCCCCGGCTGGGCACTTCTCCTCCCCGGCTCCAGCTGCTCTGCTCCTCCGTGGACTCAGACTTCGGCTCTGTTTAAGAGCCAAGCTGCCCGAGCCAGCGCTACTGGCTTCGGGCAGCCGCCATGCCTCCGGACCCCAGCCGCTGGCTGGGCACTTCTCCTCCCCGGCTCCAGCTGCTCTGCTGGCGCAGGGTCCGGAGGCACGGGGGCTGCCCGAAGCCGGTAGCGCTGGCTCGGGCAGCTTGGCTCTTAAACAGAGCCGAAGTCTGAGTCCGGGGAGGAGCAGAGCAGCCACGGGAGAGGAAGTGCCCGGCCGGTATTTTTCCCGGCCATGTTCGGCTTTTTGGCAATTCCCCCGGACGGGGGTTTGATTGCTGAAAAGCTGGACATGTCCGGGAAAAGCCGGACATATGGTAACCCTAACTATTTTATCTTGTGCACTATTTTGTGCTGCCTTGTAGACAACTATGCCATTTGGATCCATAGCACACCTAACCTAGTTTAGAAAAATAATAGATTGTAAGGTTGATCAAGCCACTTTTGATCAAGTCTGTTTATTGTATCAACATAATAGAATCTGATTTTAAATTTAACTGTTTCTATTATTTCCAATATCTAATCAAGACATTTTATGAAAGCTTGTAACTTACTGAGAAAAATCTGACAGTTGTGCATTTAAACTAGCATTATGATTTTAATTACAGTAACTCCTCACTTAACATTGTAGTTATGTTCCTGAAAAATGCGATTTTAAGCAAAACAATGTTAAGTGAATCCAATTTCCCCATAAGAATTAATGTAAATGAGGGGATTAGGTTCCAGGGAAATTTTTTTCACCAGACAAAAGACTATATTGTGTGTGTGTGTGTGTGTGTGTGTACACACATACACACACACACAAAGTTTTAAACAAACAATTTAATACTGATACACAGTGATGATGATTGTGAAGCTTGGTTGAGGTGGTGAAGTCAGAGAGTGGGATATTTCGCAAGGAATGCCTTACTGCTAAATGATGAACTAGCAATTGGCTGAGCCCTCAAGGGTTAACTCTCACATTCTGCTGGGCAGCTGCTGCACAGGGAACTTAGGGGAGCGGGGAGCTGATAAGGGGGCTGCCGGTCCACCCTGGTTCCAAGCCCCCACCAGCTAGCTGCAATGGGCTGCTCTTCCTGCAAGCAGTGGACAAACGACGTTAGAAGGGAGCACTGCACAACTTTAAACGAGCATGTTCCCTAATTGATCAGCAACGTAACAACGTTAACCGGGACAACTTTAAGTGAGGAGTTACTGTATAAGTGTTTGATGAAAAGTGTAGGTAATATTTTTAGTATTTACATCAGGGATGTACCTTAGTTGGGTGATAAGGACGTCTAGAAGATTACCATGTGGAGGTAGAAAATTATCTGTGGTCCGTGGATACTAAATACCTGCTGATAATTTAAATGAATCATTTTATCCATAGATAGTAGATTTTTAAAGCTTTATTTTGATCATACTACTTTGTGTGACTTAATAAAGGTATAGGGCCAGCTTTTGCTTATTAGATGCAGGCCCATGTTGGAGCCAGTAATGAGTCACCACCTCTTCAATTCAGGAGACAGTGTGCCTCAAAGACAATGCTGCCTGGAGATCCTGAGAAGAACAGCCATTACATCACCCTTTAAGATAATGTAGCCTGTGCTCTTCTCATCTGGTCAGTGTGGGGGACCCTAGCCTCACCTCTTCTCTGCCTCTTTTGGTGTAGGGATACTTAGGTGAGCTCATGGACTACAGATGTTTCTGTTCTCTGAATCAGCATGCAAGCAAAAGAGAGGAAGGACTAGGAGATGTCTCGTGACAAAGCTGGCTTAAAAAACATAACGGGGAGTCCTTGTGGCACCTTAGACTAACACATTTATTTGGGCATAAGCTTTCGTGGGCTAAAACCCACTTCATCAGATGCATGGAATGAAAAATACAGTAAGCAAGTATAAATATACAGCACATGAAAAGATGGGAGTTGCCTTATCAAGTGGAGGGGTCAGTGCTAACGAGGCCAATTGACTTAAAGTGGAAGTGGCCTATTCTCAACAGTTGACAAGAAGGTGTGAGTATCAGCAGAGGGAAAATTACTTTTTGTAGTGACCCATCCACTCCCAGTTTTTATTCAGGCCTAATTTGAT
This sequence comes from Chrysemys picta bellii, assembly GCF_011386835.1. Lineage (NCBI taxonomy): Eukaryota > Metazoa > Chordata > Testudines > Emydidae > Chrysemys > Chrysemys picta. The sequence goes on along the minus strand of NC_088796.1, from coordinate 50,190,335 downwards.
GGTGTCCCGTTTGCAAATTAATTCCAGTTCTGCAGTTTCTCGTTGAAGTCTGTTTTTGGAGTTTTTTGTTGAAGACTTGCCACTTTTAAGTCTGTTATTGAGTGTCCAGGGAGATTGAAGTACTCTCCTACTGGTTTTTGAATGCCACAATGCTTGATGTCTGATTTGTGTCCATTTATTCTTTTGCGTAGAGACTGTCCAGTTTGGCCAACGTACATGGCAGAGGGGCATTGCTGGCACATGATGGCATATATCACATTGGTAGAAATGCAGGCGAACGAGTCCCTGATGGTGTGGCTCGTGTGGCTAGATCCTATGATGGTGTCCCTTGAATAGATATGCGAACAGAGTTGGCAAGGGGTTTTGTTGCAAGGATTGGTTCCTGGGTTAGTGTTTTTGTTATGTGGTGTGTAGTTGCTGGTGAGTATTTGCTTTAGGTTCGGGGGCTGTCTCTAAAGGAAATATTGTCCAGGGCATTCTGGCTTGCCCCCTTTTCACTTCAGTAGAGCCTTAAAGAAGCAAGATCTTTCACTTCCTATAGACCACAGCTTAGCAGCATATAGAAACAACCAGGGTGGAAGCTCTCAGAATCTGCTTATGATCCAAACATCATCTTTGACTTTGTCAAAGAATCTACCCTTTCTACACTGCTAAATTGGAGGAGGTTGTGGTTAGAAAGGAGGATCCCAATATGGTAAAGGTTGAGAACTACTGTGATACACAATACTTTTTGTAATTAAATGTAGCAAACAACATTCAGAAATCAGGTTGAGAAAGGAAACTGATCCAGGAACAATGTCAGATATTATTTTAAATAAGGAAAAATGGGTGTGGGGGGTTAGTGGTACTGCCACATAAAAAGTCAAATTTCAGTGTGCAAAAGGATCTGTAAATGTGGAGTGTCTGTTTCTTCACCTAAAACAGCAAAGCATTGGTTAAAGTTCACAACTTTTGTAGTCTTATGTATCTTTCTGTTCTGCTGGAATCCACTTTAGATCCAAAGCTCCCAAGTGGAGTGAATTATGTGTCCAACTTACTTGGGGTGCAATAGATTGGATTCTAGTTGCCAGATCACTGTGATTTCCTACCATAACTCAGGAATAATCATGGCAAATACCAATGCAGAAATGCCACCCTAACTCAGCTCCAAACACAGATTGCTAGAAAGTTTCAGATCTTGTCAGTGGGTTGCAAAAATAGAAAGTCTTCACATATGGATCCTTCCCACTCTCACTGAGCAAATTAAAGTTGGGCTGCAGACATCTGTGGTTTCATTCAGTTCTATAGAGATGTGGTGGAACTGCTCACCTGAACTCCTGTGAACACTGGCCGCCATTTCCTGAATTTGTCAGTTGATTGCATCCTAGGAGGGGAATTGCTTTAACTTGACTGGCCGCAGCAGCAGATGCCTACGTAAGATTAGTTACATTGAGATATGGGTTGCAGTCAATGTTCCCTGTTTATGAGGCTTGGCAGCTTTTACTATTCATAATGATACAAAGTCTGATGGTTAAAGGATTTCATATTTACCGGATAGCCACGTATTAAAAAAGGATTCTGCTTTTATGAACCCATAAGCCTTCAGTTGAGGAATTCAGTGGATGGATGTTTGATCTCCTCTTGGCTCAGTGCTCCCTCTATTCAATGGCTGTATGCACACCCAGAATCCTTTGTCCACTACCATAGCACACCTTTGAAGCGTGTCAGCTACTGCAATACATTCTGGTGTATGCTTTGGTCTGTGTACCCTGGAGAAGAAGCTGGAAGCACACACAGAATGAGGGGGAAATGGTAGAAAAGGGTGAAGGGCAGAAGGAGGACGGTTGTGACTACTCTGCTGCCTGGAACACTGCAGAGAGCATGCACTGTACCCTAGTTATCTTCTCCTTAAGAGGAAGCTGCAGCTAGCTCCCAGCAGGGCAGGGAGACAAATCAAAGTGTCGGATACCTGGCTGTAGCAAAGTAGCAAATTCTGAGGGAAAAATGCTGTGCCATATTGGACAAATATCAGTTTCCATATCTGCAGAATTTGCAGAGTTCATAGGGCTTTGACCAGAATGTAACAAGCCACACCTATGGTATTGGTTTAGGCTACCTGCCAATCCTGACAGGCACCACTGCATCAGTTTATGATGTTTTGTTGTTTAAATTCTCATCTTTTGTTTTGTTCTAAACACAAATATTTTTAAAATGGAGGAAGTGATAGCCTAGTTGTGACGCCCCTGAAATTTGTTCACGACCCCATTTCGGTTTGCCATGTATGCAGTGAGAATCACTGGTTTAATCAAGCTACAGTGGTTCTCACAATTTGCTCAGCAGATCATTGATTAACCAGTAGACCTAAAGAATAAATGGGAGGAGCTGGTCAAGTTTTTAGGTTGACTAGCTAATAACCATGCAGGTCCTTCAAAGGTTCTAAAGTAGTGTTACTTATTGAAAGAAATGTGACTCCATTTCTTTATAAATTTTATTTAATACACTTAAACCAAAAATAAAATCAAGAAAATATCAAAGTTGTTAATAATAAACTAAATATAAAGCAACGCAGCTATCAAGGTCAAATCAACAAATTAATCAACATCAAAATGGAATTAAATCATAAAATGAGTTAAGTCATCAAAGTAGTTCTAGAAATAATCATTCTTTAAGTTTTAAAGGGGATTCTAAGAAAATTATTATCCATTTGGTTATAAACCCAAACTAAAGAATTTTACCAACTTCAGTCTAATCTGTGAGTGGCGGATTAAAAGCTTAATACTGAAACCAGATTAGGTAAAGTCTAAACCACAACTTCAGAGCCAGTTAAGCTTCCTTCTTAGAATTCTATTCTGTTGTGATGGTTAACCTTTTCCTTCAGCTTGAACAGAGGTGATATTATTGTGACTGTAATAACCAGGGTTGTGCGGCACCTAACTACCACCTGCCCTTAGCGTGAGGAAGTCTTGTCTGTGCCTGCAACGGATCAGCTTCTGAACTCAACCAGCCACGGCAACACAAACACTCCCCCCTATGTCTAAAACAGGCCTTGTTCTCTCTTTACAATTTAGCAATAGGTACGCTACAACCCTCAAGCCCTTAGATCATCGCCCTGGAGCGTAAAGCCCCTATTCCACTGGACACCAATAGTATTCACAGATCTGCTGCTTCCAATGAAGCAGTACACACAAGCTTACCAGTTGAGCAGAGCAGAGATCTGTTGTGTAAAACATAGCACTTAGATAAATTTTCACTTGTTTTCACTATAAACTTAAACAAAGGATAGAGATTCAATTGATAGCAAGTAGAAATATTGGAAACAAATTGTTACATACAAAATAAAATCATAACAACATTCTGGAGCCTAGCCTTAATTAAAAGATATTCTCAAGTATTGCTTACCAGCCAGGCAGGTTGCAATCCCTTTTTCAGAAGACAAGACATGCGGTCAGCTTATTTCCAAGGTGAAGGATACAGAGTGTACTTCTGTACTCCAAGATATACCTCCACAATCCATTGTCTTCATTCATAAATAAGGCTAAGGTTTTGTCAGGGATATTTTTAGTAAAAGTTACAGACAGGTCACTGGCAATAAACAAAAATTTATAGAAGCCCCTTACTAAAAATATCCCTGACAAAATGGGGAGGTGAGTTCAGCTCAGCACCCTCTGCTACTGGGGCTCTGGGGGTCCCTGCCTGCTGCAATGAGTGGGAGCTCCAGGGATTGCCCCCCTGCACAACAGCTCCAGGGGGTTCCCCAGCCCCTGCAGCGAGTGGGCGCTCCAGGGTCCCCCCTCTCCCTGCAGGGGCTGGGCTGCTGCAGGTTCCCCCAGCTGCCCACCACACCAGGGTGGGGGCTGAGAGCTGCGGGGGGGCCAGCTGGGATCTCCAGCCCCAGGGCAGAAAATGTCACGGAGGTCAATAGAAGTCATGGATTCTGTGACATAATCGTGGCCTTGCTCATAAATGACTGCCTAGGAAGGCAAGATGTGGACAAATTGGGGAAAGTCCAGAGGACAGCAACAAAAGTGATTAAAGTTCTAGAAAATATGACCTATGAGGAAAGATTGAAAAATTGGGTTTATTTAGTCTAGAGAAGACTGAGCCTGGACAGAACAGTTAAGTACATAAAAGGTATAATATGGAGGAGGGTGAAATTGTTCTCGTTAACCTTTGAGGATAGGACAAGAAGCAATGGGCTTAAATTGCAGCAAGGGTGGTTTAGGCTGGACATTAGAAAACACTTCCTGTCAGTATAGTTAAGCACTGGAACAAATTGTCTAGGGAGGTTATGGAATCTGGCATTGGAAGTTTTTAAGAACAGGTTAGACAAACACCTGTCAGGAATGGTCTAGTTATTACGTAGTCCTGCCTCAAGTGGAGGGGACTGGGACCTATTGAATCCCTTTCAGTCCTACACTATAATTCTATAAACAGAATCCTCTCCTGCTGTTGCTCTCTCCCTGCAAATTTCTTATCTTGTAGACTTCTGTAGTCTTTCAACAGGTGTCAGGCTCAGTATGCAAATAGACCTCTGATGTGAGACATACAATGCTCAATACACACACGACAGAAGGCTTATCTACACTTACATTTTATAACGCTCTAATTTGCTGGCTCAGGGGGTGTGAAAAATCACCCCCCTGAGCACAGCAAGTCTGAGTGCTTTAAAGCGCTAGTGTAGACAGGCTCCCAACACTCAGAGCTAATCCCCTCATGGAGGTGGATTACCAGGAGCACCACTGGGAGAGCTCTCTCACGACCACACTTGCACTTCAAAGCGCTGCCAAGGGAGCATTCCCACGGCAGCACTTTGAAGTTTCCAGTGTAGACATACCCAGAGAGAGAAGCATTTGCAATCTCCTGCTTGAAAGGACCTTGTTTAAGAGGTCACCTCTTGGTTACCTGCCTTCACTCCAAGGCTTGGAGGACCTATTTAAGGAATTACATATCTATACTGAAAATTATCTCACACATGTAACCATACTTCCAAATCCTAAGATTAAAAATGTAAATGGGTTGGGTTATCTCCCAGCTAATAAAAACAAAAGACAAAAAATAGACAAAAGAAAAAGATACAGCTCTTCAGCTCTCACGGTCTTCTGGATTCTCAAAGGAGCTAGAACTTCAGACAAGGATGCAGCTGATGTTGTTTTGACACAGTGCTTTTTGCTGGCAGGCTTCCTTCAGGCACAGGGATGGACTGGCAATTTTAAAATCAAAGTTTTCTAAAATATGCTGTTGTTCAAAAACAGGAAATAATTCAGGGAATTCCTATGGCTTGTGTTATTTAGGAGGTCAGATTAGATCACAGTGGCCCCTTCTGGTTTTATGATTATAAAAAGTCTGGAGTGGCTTGTTTGTCAATGTAACTTCCTCTCCTTAAAGTGGTCAGTCTTATGAAGACAGACATTCCAGAATTACTTCAGATTGGCTGCTGACCTGAAAGGCAAGGCTTCTCAGCCTTATCCTTGATTCTCAGAGTTTGCAAACTTCACAACACCTCCCTCCAAGTTCTTAAAAAAAAAAAAAAAAAAAAAATTAGGCATGAGGCTTACTATGGAGCATTAGATTTGGTCCAGTGAGGTTCAAATAATATTTTATTTCTATCTAAAGATGACTGAGAGGTCTCACTTAAACTACTAATTTTTAAAATATTTGGGATTTTACATACCACAGAGACTAAAAATTCACAATCCTCCAAAAATATAAAAAATCCAAACATAAAACAACTTTTGAGGATGCAGACAGTCCTGTGTGGGTTAAAGGTCTTATGGTGGTATTAGGTCACCCATTTATGTAAAGTCCAATACAAATATCCTATAAAAATAACTGATGAGAAAAATTCCTAGCAACAGAACCATTCATTCACCCAATGAATGTAACAGGGTTCACGACCCACCCCTCTTCCTGGGGGCCACTTGACCTCACCAATAAGGCTCAGAGGCTTCAGGGTTGTGCAGCACCCATGTCTTTATTTACTTAAGGTTGTCCCACCACCATTGTCCATCTATATCAGGGGTGGGCAAACTACAGCCCCTGGGCCGGATCCAGCCCCTCCGGGCTTTGGATCTGGCCTGCAAGATTGCCCCCCGTGGCGCCGCAGGCCCTGCGCCGCTCTCAGCACTGGCCAGCCCAATGTTCCTGCAGCCCCTGGGCCCTTGCCTCCAGGCACCGCCACATGCAGCTCCCATTGGCCGGGAACAGGGAACCACAGCCAATGGGAGCTTCAGGGGAGGTACCTGGAGGCACAGCAAGGGCAGCACGTGAGGAGCCCTCCACCCCCCCCACTCCTAGGGGCCACAGCGCTTCTTGGAGCAGCACAGGGCCGGGGACAGGGCAGGCATGCAGGGAGCCTGCCCTGGTCCCGGTACATGCCGCTGCCACCCCAGAGCCCAAATCTCTCCTGCACCCCACCCCCCAACTCCCTGCCCTTAAGCCCCCTGCCTGCACCATGCACCCCTCCTGCACCCCAACCCCCCTGCCCTGAGCCCCCTCCCACAGTCCACACCCCTCCTGCTCCCCAATCCTCTGCCCTCAGCCCCTTCCTACACACACAGCCCCTCCCACATTCCCTTCCACACCCCTACCCTAGCCCTGCATACAATTTCCCCACTCAGATGTGGCCCTCAGCCCAAAAAGTTTGCCCATCCCGATCTATATACAAGCTTTACAGACAGAGTCAGCCTTCAGCTAGGAGACCTCCAGCTCCCTCCCTGACTGACTTCTCCCTTGCTGCCTCCTGCCATCTGGCGCCCTCCCAGCCTTTATAGCCCTTAGCTTGTCAGGCCAGCAGGTGTTGCCAATCCTCAGGCAGGCATCAGGTCTTTCCATCAGCCCCAATCTACTTCCCTTGATTGGAGCTGACCAGACAGAGGCTAATTAGGTGCTTTTTCACCAGCACCCTGCTACACACTCACCCAGCAACAAAACTAAAAAACACTGAATATATGACTAATGTCCTCGCTTGTCTTGCATACAAGACCCTTTTGCCCAGTTTCAATATTCTTGTATAGGTCAAACAGTTTATCTCCTGAAGTTTTTAACTTGATAAAGGGAAGTTACTTTAAAGCCTCTCAACATTAAACATTTAAAATACAAGTTGTTTAATTTTATATACGATCTGTTCTCAGGCTATTTCTCTCAGAAAACCACAGCAGCCAAACAGTCAAGGATGTTTCCTAGATAACAACTTTCATGTATTATTTGATTATATTTTGGAAATATTAAATATTCTGTTAATTTGGCAACAGAAGAAAATAGGAAGACTTATTGTATTTGGTGGGAAGATTGTATTTTGGGTTGGGTTTTTTTTTTTGGTTTTTTAATTAGGCTGTGATAATGGAAAATAAAAGTTTTAATACATAACACCTTTGGCAACAGTGGATAATTTTCTGCAATGAGCTTTGAACAGGAAAACTCTAAATGCATGCATATTTCTTGTATTTATTTTAAACTAGAAAGTGAATCAGTTTTTTGTTTGGTTTTCATTAAAGATTCTCTTTTGTGATGCTGTTAGACTTGAAGCTGAGTAACACTACAGTGGCTTCTAAAAAGACTTATTATCCAGTATTCACATATCCAGGTGTCTAATATAAATATTTATGTAATAAGTAATTCAAAATGGCAAATATATTCATGTGTTTGGTGAGTCTTTTCTCCCAGTCTTATTTTTGCATTAATTAAGAAGCATCCATTCATACTTGCTTATTCTAGCAAGTCTCTTGCGTATGATTAACTACCTTCTTTAATTGAGCACTTGTTGACTAGCTATACAGGTCAGCAGGTTCCGAAGCCCTTGTGTGTTGTAAATGCCACATTTGCTAAGCTTCAAGTTTCAGTACACAATAAGGCTCTTCTTTCCTTTGCAGGGGAAAGAAAAAGCTTAATAACTTGCATCACTATCTTTACAGATACTTTAGAGGTTTTTTATCATATTAACATTTTAAAATGAATATTTTCTTTTCTTTCTAGGGTTTTATACCACACAGCATCATAATATCTGAGCATTTTACAGATTTTAAAAAGAAATTCATAGCATCTGTTTTTCTCTCTTGCTATTCCGTGTGGAGAGAAACTTATTTAATTTCTGTGCTTATTGTGGGGGAAAAACTAGGTCATAAAAGTGTGGTTTGCCTTTTGTTTTTGAGGTGGAGAGTTTTTTTTTTTGTTGTTGTTCTGATGTATCCCAGCAGTGAGATCCACAGTTACGGGACAGCTGCAGAGAAAGCTCTGTTTCCTATGTTCATTAGTCACACTTTTGTGGTTGACAATTCTATTGTTCCAGTAGAACTTCTGTCAAAGAACATCATCCAGAAGTTGATATGGTCACCAAAGTAGGTTGGGCCATTTACAAAGAGGGCTCCAGAACTCAGGACTGAAGTCTCAGACTTTACACTACACCTCTATCTCGATATAACGCTGTCCCAGGGAGCCAAAAAATCTTACCGCGTTATAGGTGAAACCGCGTTATATCGAACTTGCTTTGATCCGCCAGAGTGCGCAGCCCCGCCCCGCCCCCCCCCCCCCGGAGCGCTGCTTTACCGCGTTATATCCAAATTAGTGTTATATCGGGTTGCGTTAATATCGAGGTAGCGGTGTACTTAATGGAGAACCAGTATAAAAAGCAGAGTTCTTGTATCCTCTATCGATTGTGCTGCTAAGCAGGTGAACTCGTATAGCTTGAACTCCTTGGAACCTTTCTAAGGCTGATAATTTGATCCTTAGGTATATTGCACTGTAGCAATCAAACCCATAGATCATAAATGTGTGGTTCACAATAGCCAGTCTGATAAGGGATTTTGCCCTTCTTAGATAGGCATAGATGGAAGAGTGCCTTTTTCATAAGCATAGCTATTTGTGTATCCATTATCAGTGAGGAATGGAAATTTGTTGTCCTGTGTAATACAGGAGATCTGACTGGATGATATAATGGTCCCTTCTGCCTTTAATCTATGGAGAAACTCTGAGGCTGCAGATGTATGCAACAATCTGAAGATAAGCAAATTTGATGGAGGGTGGAGTTATGGTGGCACTGTTACTTTTTTTGCACCAGAATTACCTTTGTCTTACATAGAGTTAGTTTCAGACAGATGCTGATGAAACCTGGCACTTGGATAGCTGAAAAATATTGTTTACCTCATTTTATTTCTGGCATCTGAATTCATGTGGATGTAACTTCCCCTTGTGGCTTCAAGTAGATGTAGTAGGATGAATGAGATGATGAGGTGGAAGAACAATTTCCCCCTTTAGTTGGTTTCAGAGTAGCAGCCATGTTAGTCTGTATCCTCAAAAAGAACAGGAGTACTTGTGGCACCTTAGAGACTAACAAATTTATTAGAGCATAAGCTTTCGTGGGCTACAACCCACTTCTTTGGATGCATATAGAGTGAAACATATATTGAGGAGATATATATACACACATACAGAGAGCATGAACAGGTGGGAGTTGTCTTACCAGGCCAATTAAGTTGGTGACACTAAATGCCCGAGATCCAGTATTGTAAGAATGGATCTGTACCCCAGTCCGTACACAAGAGTAGCTCATCTATCAGCATGACACGTGCTGCTGTGGTCTTGTCTCAGCCACAAACTAGATTGGGGGAGGGGGTTACAATATTAACAGTAGACAGATGGAGTTATTTATTACTGTTTAAAAGCTGTATTTTCTTTTGTAGGCATGTCTGTTTAAATAGTTGAGATTTCTCCAGTATTCGTTGGTGGTAGGTTTTAGATGAGTACTGGTATCCTTACACATACTTTAGAAAAAAAGGCTGAAACCTTGCAGTATATTTTTTAAACAAAGACTTTTAACATGAGAAAGAATCACAGAACTATAGGACTGGAAGGGACCTTGATAGAAATGTAGTTATATATTCATGTTATCCCAAAACAACCTGCCAGTTCTTATTCTGATGAATTAACATATTGGTTTGACATTCTCCTGGAAAAAATGATGAAGGCAAAGGTTAGTATGAGTCAGAGATGCAATCGCAAATCATGTAAATATAAAAGGCTTTTAAATTTCCTTTTCAAAAGGTACTTGCTGAGATGGTAGGGGAGGATTTAGAAGACTGTTCTTTGAAGAAGTAGTGGGGGAACTTGAATGAGTAAGTGTACCAATATTTCTGTTTTGGCAGAATGAGCAGCTTTCTAGCCAATAGATAATTGGTCGAATCTTTAGGTGCAAGATAGGGCCCTCCCCAATTCATGGTCCATTTTTGTAAATTTCACAGTAACAGCATTTTTAAAATCTTGAACGTCATGGTTTCAGATATTTAAATCTTAAATTTCACCGTTTTGTAACAAAACATGCATATATATTTAAAAACAACAAAATATAAACATGTAAAGCCCTTCATACTCAGTGTTTTGCGAACTGGGGGTCCCAAACCAAAAGGGGGTTGCAAGGCTATTGGGAGGAGTGGTCACGGTATTGCCACCCTTCTTCACCGCCTTCAGAGCTAAGTGGCTGGAGAGCAGCGGCTGCTGGCCAGGTGCCCAGCTCTGAAGGCAGCATAGAAGTAAGGGTGGCAATACCGTGACCCCCTACAATAGCCTTGCACCCTCGTTTTGGGTTTAGACCCCCAGCTTGAGAAATGCTGTATGCTTTTACCCTATAGTATAGGGTACTTTTATAATAGAGTGTAGAGAACCAGATTTCATGGTTTGTGATAAGTTTCTCCTGGCTGTGAATTTGGTAGAGCCCTAGTGATAGAACAGTGGTTCTCAAACTTTTGTACTGGTGACCACTTTCACATAGCAAGCCTCTGAGTGCAACCCCCCTTATAAATTAAAAACACTTTTTAATATATTTAACACCATTATAAATGCTCGCTACAAAGCCGGTTTTGGGGTAGAGGCTAACAGCTTGTGACCCCCCCCCCCCATGTAATAACCTCACGACCCCCTGAGAGGTCTCAACCCCCAGTTTGAGAACCCCTGTGGTAGAGGATTCCAGCTGTGGACAACATATGTAGTGAAAGTCGTGCAGTTTTGCTGTGCAGGGGTGGGTGGGTGGGCGAGCTATGCACTGTCTTTTGTCCCTACTGAAGCAAAAGCAATAGGACCTAGTGCAGATTTCCACCTCAGTCACTCAGTTTAGTTACTGCAACTTGATGGGAGGATTTTTTAGTGCCAACTCACACAGTTATCACAAACGTTGTGGTATTGATAGTTTACTAAAAGTTCCAGCTTTTGCAGACAAATGTTTACATGAGAATCCAAGCTTTCATGTATTTTTTAAAGTTATTTTCAAACCCTTATTAGTGCAGAAAACAGTTTGAAAATGTGACCCAACTACACCTTATAGTCTCAAAAATCAGAAGACAAATAAAGAGAATTTTTTAAAGTCTCATAATTTTTGAATGTTTGGGATTGGCAATAGGAAGGCAAACTCAAGAATAAGTCTCTCAGATACTTGTACTTTGTTTTACATTGTCAGCAGAAGTAAGGGAAGTGAGGTAGGTGTGACTGGTTCTCCCCCCCCCCCCCCCCGCCCCCCCCCCGTGCCACCTGGAACTGGGTTATCATTGAGTCCTCTGTCTCACCAGCCCGGACTCCCTTTCACACTGTTCTGCTGTGACAAGCTGCAAAGCCCTCCAAGTTTGCCCTCACCCAAACAGCCACAGGCAGGGCCACACCCAGCTCTGTTCATGAACACTGGGCTAGCCACTGCATGAACCAACAATAGAGAGGCTCCAGCCGAAATACTTCCAGCTCCCCAGACTAGGACCCCAGGGCCATACCATCCTGCCCTGGTCAAAAACCTGACCAGTATGAATTTATTACCTAATCTACCACTTCTACAAAGGTAAGTGGATATGTACCAACCATTAGAATAATAATAATAAATGGAGATATCCTATCTCCTAGAACTGGAAGAGACCCCGAAAGGCCATAGAGTCCAGCCCCCTGCCTTCACTCGCAGGACCAAGTACTGATTTTGCCCCAGATCCCTAAGTGGCCCCCTCAAGGATTGAACTCACAACCCTGCATTTAGCAGGCCAATGCTCAAACTACTGAGCTATCCCTCCACCCTTGTTCCTGATCTGAGATTTTTTTTCCCCAAGCACTTCACCCAAACCAAACTGTTTTAGTTAAATATACATAAAACAGATTTATTAACTACAGAAAGATAGATGTCAAGTGATAGCAAACAATGTAAATTACCATAAGAAATAAAATAAAAACACAATCTAAGCCTAATATACATGATAGGATTTGAATCAAGCAGTATCTCACCCTGTTAAGTAGTACAAGCAGTTTGCTGACATTTCATACAAAGGCAGGGCTTTCTTCTTTTCTGCCTGGGACCAGTACTCCCCCTCTTCACGCCCTCCCCCCAGTTCAGTCTTTTTTCCTGTAATATTTTCAGCTGTTGTGTTGTAGGGAGAGTGAGGTCTCTTCATGTGTCACTTCCCCCTTTTATATCTTCTTCCAACTTGCTGGAACGCTCTTGCTGTGATCTGGGTCAAACAGTCTCCATTGTGTAGTGCTATCTCTGAGAGGTTTCTATTGTACTCAGTTCCTGGGGTAATCCTTGTGAGTATGTATTTCCTCAGTAGGCCATCAACATTGTTTGGCCTTTTTATTGTTGTACCTGAAAGGCTGCTTGTGGGTGTTCCCAACCTCACAACATGTTTCAGTAGCATATACATAGCAAAACTTTATAACTTCATATACGATAGCACATACAGCTTAATAGGATATTAATGTTCAACAGATTAAGACTTTTAGAATGATACCTTCCCAGGGCATACTTTATACAAAACAAAATCATAATGATATCATCATGGTGAATATTGGGTGCAGCGTGTTTCTTTGGGGCACAGAGTGTCACACTAGGTATTATCACCATTTAAAAATGAGACTGGGGTGAAAAATTAATTACTTGCCCAAGATCATCCTTTAAACTGGAAGGAGCCAGAAATAGAACTAACATTTCCTGACTACCAGTCCCATAATCACTATACATAGAAGACACTGTATACATAGTGTCAGAATTTGTCACAGTAACTGTATAGGGAACCATAAATGTTGCCATTCTAAAACTCTGATCTCTTGGTTCTTTTTGGACATTACACTGGGGATGTTTGGTGCAGATACTGAGGACAAGAATGTGGGGAAATGGCAAAGAAAAGTAGCATTTGAAATGAGAAAGCTACTGGATACTTTTTAATATATACAAGTTTCACTAAAAATAATTCTCAATCAAAATCTACATTAAAAATCTCCATGACAAAAATAATCTTCCATTTTGCCTAGTTGTGGTGTTGTAGAAAGAAACTAAAATTTTAATCCTTTGTTTTTGTTTTTCAGGCAGCAATGGAGAAGCCAGTTCACCAGCGATTGTTTGTGACAAGAATTTTGCATGAGTTTGAAAGTGACACATTTTTTCCAGAAATTGATTTGGAGAAATACAAACATCTCCCAGAGTAAGTATCAAGATATGTTGTTAATCTGGTATGAGAGGCTACAGTACACCTTCAAAGTTGATTCTGAAGTCTTTCATTTTTTCTGCTATTTGAATTATTTTTTAATTTCATTTAGGGCCATGTTCTGTTCTCATTTACTGCTATGTACATTTTCAAGAATTTTTTTTATTTGAATAGTATGGCCCAGAAAGAATATGCCATGTCTAAGGGAAAAGTAATTTAATTCAAAAGAATTAATTAATGGAGTCCTTGTCCAGTGTAGTAAAACAAATTAAGGCTCCAATCCTATAGCCAAAAATGTAAGCCTGATGAGACTGCTCACCTGTGTAAAGTTACACAGATGTGTAAATCTTAGCAGAATTAGGACCTTAATTTGTTTCACACCATTTGACAGAAAAACACCCTACAGTTGTCTCTAAGGGCTTGTCTTCAGTTCCACGTTAGCTCGAGCTATAACTCAAGTTTTGCTCCTAACAACTCCTGTCCACAGGCACGAATCTCTTGTTCAAGTTAAGTGGTTCTTTAAGATTGATCTATCTGGACTGTTTGGAGGAGCGGGGAAGTGGTTGAAGCTCAAGTACTGCTGATGCTGGAGCTAGCAATGCAGTTGGGATGCAGCATCTTGAATTTATCAGCTGCTAAATCTAATCATTCTGCTACTAATCAAATCACTTGCTAAAAAATTGATATGTAATCACCATTCCCATGTTATGGATGGTGTTTTGGTTTTCAGACTTTTCCAGTTTGTTAAAAGTGTTACAGATGATAGTCTATTAAATTATGGGGTTTTGTTTTTCTCCCCTCCCCAGATATCCAGGAGTCCCTGCTGATGTCCAAGAAGAGAATGGCATCCGGTACAAATATGAAGTGTATGAAAAAACTGTTTAGACATAGTTAATGTGAGGTTTATTGCACTAATGCATACTGTCAACATACATTAAAGTTTCATTATTTATACATTTTGTATGGTTACCAGAGAAACCACAATTCTTTGAGTCTAGGCAGCTGATCAAAAGCACATTCAAGTTAATGGAAAGACTCCCATTGACCTCAGGGGGCTTTGATCTGGCCCAAAGGATAGGGAAATAACTGTGGTATCTCCTACCTTGTGTGATGACTAAAAGTAAATTTTAACTTTTTTAATGGCAGCCACAGTGGTATATTACACACTAAACAAATATACTTTATCTGTTTAAAAACCTTCTGGTATGGAGAGGGATGCTTTGCCATAGCCATATCTTACTTGAAGGCTGCTGCAAGAGGTAGACAGTCTAACCCTTTTGGCAAACTGGTCCATTCCAAACTCCACACACAAAAAAGTCAACCCTGTGAATCAGCAGTTGTCAGCAGAGGAGAAACTGTTAAGTTATAAGCAACAGAGGGTATAGCTTTCGTGGGTAAGAACCTCACTTCTTCAGATGCACGAAAGCTTATGCTCCCAATACTTCTGTTAGTCTCAAAGGTGCCACAGGACCCTCTGTTGCTTTTTACAGATTCAGACTAACACGGCTACCCCTCTGATACTTGATAAGTTATTGTAATAGATTACATCTTATGATGGAATTTACTGAATTTATGGGTCTGGCAGAGGACCATTAGGGGTCCTGTTCAACCCTCCTTACTCTGAAGTTAAGGAGCGTTTTGCCTGAGTAAGGAATACTAACTAAAGGCCTGATCCAAAACCCACTGAGTCTATGGAAAGACTACCATTGACTTCAGTGGACTTCGGCTCAGGTCCTATCACCCTAAAGATAGCATTTGTGATTTATGTTCCAAGTACCATAAATGTTCCTTGGTAAATAGGATCTTATCATAAAGGTAGTGAGTTCAGAAATGAATTTGAGACCTCTATTCTCCAAGGTTACAAATATTTAATGTAGGTGAACATTCCTTAGCAGGAGATCTGTAGAGCAGAACTGACAAAACTTGAGTATGAAAAGAAAATTTACATACCAAAACCAGGATGGGTGACAGTTCCAAAAACTAATTTGAAGTTTCCTAATATATTATATACATTTAGATATAAACTCAACATAAGCAATGTATACACCATTCTTTTCGCTCATAGTTTATGTAGTTACCAAAAACCTGAGTGGAAAAAAATAGTCTTGGTTTGTGTAGTTGAGTATAATTTTTATAAGCCAGAAGCCTGATGGTTCAGTTAGCTTTTTTAAAACCCCCCCCCTTTTTTTTTTTTTCTTTTTTTTTTTCCTTTTTTTTTTTTTTAATTTTTTAAGCTGGGGATATTCTGAAGTAAAAATATGCTAAACAGAAATTACAGGTGCCAAGGTAGGAAAATCAGTGTTGATAAAGAAGTATTTATAATACGTCATAAAAAAGTTGGATAGTATTTTTCAGAACTTTAAAACATGAGCATGAAATGTCAAGTTATGGTCAAAGCAGCCCCCATAATTCTTTTCCTGAGCTATAGGTAGAATTTTTTTCCCCCATGCACGAGAATCAGGAAAAAAAAACTAAATAGGCCACATTTCCAAAAATGCAAAAAAATATAAAGGCTGCTCTTATGTGGTGCTGAGAAATGTTGATGTGTTGCAACTCACTGACTTTAACAGGGATTGAAGACAGCACTTCAGCACCTCTTAAAATTAGACCATTAGTTGTAGATCTGAATATAAGCACAGGACCTAATCCTGCAATGTACTAAATCAGAGGTGGGCAAACTACAGCCCACGGGCCACATCCGGCCCACGGGACCCTCCTGCCCAGCCCCTGAGCTCCTGTCCCGGGAGGCTGGCTCCCAGACCCTCCCCCACTGTTCCCCCTCCTCCCCCCGCAGCCTCAGTTCGCTGCACCACCAGCGTAGTGCTCTGGGCGGCGGGGCTCTTGCTGAGCCGCGGCCTGTCCTGGTGCTCTGGGTGGCACGGCTGTAGCACCACCAGACACCAGTGCTCCAGGCAGCGCGGTAAGGGGGCAGGGAGAAGGGGGGTTGGCTAGAGGGCAGGGGAGTTCAGGGTGGTGGTCAAGGGCTGAGGGTGTGGATGGGGGGGCATGGCAGGGAACAGGGGGGTTGAATGGGGGCAGGGGTCTCGGGGGAGCAATCAGGAAAGGAGGGGTAAGATGGTGCGGTGGGGGGCAGTCAGGGGCAGGGGTTCTGGGGGCAGTCAGGGGACAGGGAGAAGGGGTGATTGGATGGGGCAGGGATTCCAGGGGGGCAGTCAGGAATGAGAGGAGGGGTTGGATTGGGCAGCAAGGGGTGGGCAAGGGACAGGGAGGGGTGGATGGAACGGGGTCCTGGGGGGGGGGGTAGGAGGAGGCAGGAGTCCCAGGGCAAGGCAGCAGGGGGCAAGAAGCGGGGGGGGGGAGGGGGGTCGGACCACGCCTGGCTGTTTGGGGAGGCATAGCCACCCCTAACCGGCCCTCCATACAATTTCAGAAACCCAATGTGGCCATCAGGCCAAAAAAGTTTGCCCGCCCCTGTACTAAGTGCTTCCTGCACAACTTGAGTGCCCTTACCTCTCATTCAGTGAAATTATGACTTTCAGCATAAGGGCACTGAGCAGCTTAAAAGACCAAGCTCTAAGCAAGGAACATCACAGATAGTGTGGAATTAGATCTTTAACCCATCACTTAAATAAAAAGTAGCATACCCTTCAATTACGTGGCAAACAGAATAAAGGAAGCAGGTAGATGCTAAACTGAACCCTGTTACTTCAGTTTCCCTAGAAACCAACCCAGGGTTACACTTATATTGGTTTTATTAAATGCTGCTATTGGATCAAACAGAAAAGGGATGGAGCTTATTCATGCACGTACACATTCATTGTATTCATACCCTCATGCACCCACACACTCAGACAGGCGAAGAGTTATTGAAGACAGCAAAGGAAGCCAAGGCATAGTAGATCTGGTGTGTCCGCCTGTAGTCACGGATCCGGGCCGGTGAGCAGGTCAAGAAGCAGGATTCTTCTGGATTGCATTCTACTGGATTGAGCAGAGGCTTTACATAACAAACCCAACTTAGTTTAACTGGACATTTAGACTTGAATTGTGTTTTAAAAGGACAAGTATTAAACTTCGAGAACCTATTGAATCAAAAAGATCAGCGTTATGAAGTCAAAGTTTCTGAGCTTGATTATGTACATTACTTACAGTACATAACTTAAAGGTATGGTGGTAGGAAGAGGGTAATTTAAGTCTGAAAGCATAACATGCTAAGAAAATACAAGCATGCTTACTTAATAATTCATGGTGATATGGAAGCAAGAGGTTGTTGGAACCCTTGACTTGTTCTGAGTGACAGACCTGCCTCTCCTTCCACACTGAAAAGTTCCAGGGAAACTGCAAGTCCCTATCCTGGTGCCCACTCCTCTGCGTTTATAGAATGATCTGACCCTTTGTGTCTTTAAAGGAAAGCATAGCAAACCTATAATCATTCATTTTACTGTACTCTATTAGCTTATTTCTCACCACGCAGGAGCTGAGGAGCTTCTTCCCTTCCTTGTCAGCCACCAACTGAGCTAGGTTCTCCCCTTTTAGCTCTAATCTCCAGGCCTGACACCTTCTTCACTTGTAGTAGGGCAGGGTTGATTTGAGCCCATAGGGCTCTGGTTAACCCCTTCTTGGCCAACGTGGGGTTTGGATTTTGTGTTTGATTGGTTCTGATGGACGTTACAGTAAAATGATCACCTATTGATTAATAGGTATGAGGGAGTTTAAAATTGTATATTTACACATCAAGGAGCTGAAAGAAGGTATATTTATTATCTTTAACTCACACCCTGTTATTTTTCTTGTTAAACATCTCCATCTGCTCAATGATATGTGATATAAACCATTTTAGTTTCCTTAAACTCGTGTGCTAAAGCTAGTTGTGATGTGAAAGAAGTGGAATGTAAGTTACACATTAAGTGGATGCAAGTCTGCCATTTTTGAGGCAGTCTAAATTAATGTAGTTTACATATTCTTCAAGTCCTCTAAATATTAAATTACTTTGAGGTTCCCATTAGATCAATCTGATTTGCCATAAACTTACATTGGAATCAGGAGCAGACCCAAGTTCTTGAAGTCCACCAATGAAAACAAACACCAAATTCAGTGAAGTTAATGGGAGTGCAAGGACCTAACTAGGACAGAATTTGGCTCCTAAATATGCAATCAATCAGCAATTTCAGATATTGGAATTTGTGATCAAGCCACTCTTAATGTACTCAAGTTCAAGTGCTGAAAAGATGGAAATGGAATGAAACTGGGCTCTGTTCTTCAACTATGGTAATTTCTTAGCAGTGAGATGCCTGGCAAATTTACTTTTACTCAGATAGGACATGGAACATTTTAATTGCCTTTATTTAACTGCCTTAACATTTAAACTTGCCTTATATTCATTTCAGCTGACACTGAAGATTGCTCATTTAGTCAGCTCTGTGAAAGATAAAGTAGTTATTGCACATATCTTCTAAAACAGGGGTGGGCAAATTACGGCTCAGCCCGTCAGACCTTCTAATCTGGCCCTCGAGCTCTCGCCGGGGAGCGGGGTTGGGAGCTTGCCCCACTCCATGCGTGCCATAGCTCTGCATGGCTCTCAGAAGCAGTGGCATTTCCCCCCTACAGCTACTACACGTAGCGGCAGCCAGGGGCTCTGCACACTGCCCCCACCCCAAGCGCCAGCTCCGCAGCTCCCACTGGCCAGGAACCGCAGCCAATAGGAGCTGTAGGGGCAGTGCTTGCAGACATGGCAGCACGCAGAGCTGCCTGGCTGGCGCTGCACCTCCACGTAGGAGCTGGAGGGGGGACATGCCACTGCTTCCAGTAGCTGCTTGAGGTAAGCACTGCCTGGAGTCTGCACCCCTGAACCTCCTCCCCAGCCCCAATCCCCCTCTTGACCTCCAAACCCATCAATCCCAGCTGGAGCACCCTCCCAAACCTCTCAGCTTCACCCCAGAGTCGGCACCACCAGCTGGAGCCCTTATCCCCTCCCACACCCCAACCCCCTGCCCAGCCTGGAACCCCCAAACTCATTTCTGGTCCACCCCAGAGCCCGCACCCCCAGCCTGGAGCCCCTGAACTCATTTCTGGCTCCACCCCAGAGCCTACATCCCCAGCTGGAGCCCTCACTCCCTCCCACACCCCAATCTCGTGAGCATTCATGGCCTGCCCTACAATTTCCATACCCAGATGTGGCCCTCAGGCCAAAAAGTTTGCCCACCCCTGTACTAAAATAACATTAGCAACACCATCAGAAGCAAATGATGAGCAGTTTTAGTCTAGTGACAGCAAGCTGAGGAAAAAAACATCAACTTTGTTACAAGCAAATCAAGAGATGAGTTTTATTGTGTCCATTTTTAACTTTGCATTTTCTTCCTTTATGCTCTATTTAAGAAAATTCAGCACAGATTGAATAATGCCCATAGCTTTGTACTGTTTTAATTGTTTTTAAGATTGTTACTAAATGCATTTTAAGAAACTGGAAAATGTTCTGCCTCACTTTCCAGAGAGACCGAGCACCACAATTTGCATTGATTTCAGCAGGAGTTCTGAGTGTTCAGCACCTCTGAAAAATCAAGCCAGTTTGGTGTATCTTACTGGACTAGTGTGCATGAAACTGAAGAAATGGTTGTATTCCTCAGCTTTCTTTCCCATGTAGTTAAGTTTAGAAACTACTAAAAACTATATCAGATTTGCCCACAGAACAATATGTTAACAATTACATTTTCTTATTCTTATTTAGGTTGAGCCAGTATATCTCATGCTAATTTCTTAGCTCATTCCATAGATCTGCACTGAATGCATGACTGTGCAGAATTAACATTTTGGCAATTATTCATCTGACTTAAACCATGTAGAAAATGCCAGCGGTCTTAAGGTTAATGTGTTCATGTTTAACTTACTACATGTGAAAAACTTGGTAACTGGAACCTATGACTTATGAATAGATTTTAAAAAAAAATAGTTTTAGGACTAGATTGTGCCATCCCTTATTCATGCTGAATAGTACCTTAATACAGTGGTTCTCAACCAGGGTTACACATACCCGTGGGGGTACACAGATCTTCCAGGGGGTACATCAATTCATCTAGATATCTACCTTGTTTTACATCAAGCTACATAAAAAGCACTAACAAACTCAGTACAAACTAAAATTTCATGCCGCCAATGATTTATTTAAACTGCTCTATATACACTATACACTGAAATTTAAGTACAATATTTATATTCCAATTGATTTATAATTATATGGTAAAAATGAGAAAGTAAGCAATTTTTCAATAACAGTGTGCTGTGCCACTTTTGTATTTTTATGCCTGATTTTGTAAGCAAGTAGTTTTTAAGTGAGGTGAAACTTGGGGGTACTCAAGATACAAGCAGACTCCTGAAAGGGGTACAGTAATCTGGAAAGGTTGAGAGCCACTGCCTTAATACACAAAAAACAAAGGGGATTCCTTGCATAGTAAGGTACTACATAACACAAGTGAGTGTGACACAACCTGGCCCTTAATTCTTAAATACAGAATGCTATTAGCTGTTTCTTCATTGCTGATGGTACACCTGGAGAGTTGTTTTTGCTCAGCTGTACTGCATAAGGGATTTAAAATTAATGTTGGAATGGAATATTGGAATTCTTTTCTGATATCACTGCCTTCATGTTTCGCTCCATGAGGGAATGGCAAGTGATTATGCTTTGTTGTGTATATTGTTACATTTATGTGTGTTTGTTACAAGAGGATTGAATACCAAGAACATTTCAGGGTGGTAGGTAAATGAAGCTAATGTCCAATTCTCATGTTTGAGAATATTTCGTTACTCTATTTTAATGAAAAATTCTACTTCAAAAGCAATTTCCACCATATTCATGCTATAAGGAACCAGGATTTTTTTAAGTGACAGTATATACACAGAGTATTTAATGTTTAAATGTTTTAATGTTCATTCCCAGATACTTTAAGATATTCACCATGTGGAAATCATTTCTTAAGACAGGTCTTCCGAACATTTACCATGAACAATTATTTTCTTAGCTACAAGACTGACAAAAAAACTGAATGGCTTTTCACCGCAATCCTGATTTTTCTCAATGTAATGGATTGCTCACAAGTAACTTGGACATCAGATTTCTTGTCCATAGGAATCAGAAGAAATTAAGTGGAAAGAGTCTTTAATTGATTTTTTTCCCCAAAAAATAAGGGGAGAACAGAAAAAAGACAAAAGAATAAAAAGACAAAGGAATAGGAAGGGAGGGAAAGGAGAGGAAGGGAAAAGGTTGGGGGGGGGGGGAGAGAATAACATCTGTTTCCATCTGCTAGGAATTAATCAAAGGTTTCTAACAAATAAGCTCAAATCTTCTCAAATTTGTTTGAGGTTTCTGTTCTCCGAAACATTGCCTGCTTTTTAGCTGCCAGGTCACCTGTGCGCTACAAGCACTGCTGTAGAGAACCAAACTTTCCATGAGTCTGAGAGTTTCGAAGATGGTGGGATATATCCCGAAACACAGTTCTGGGAAATAATTTTTAAGGCGATATCCATTACCTGCCTAGGGAGGCTGTGGAATCTCCATCATTGGAGATTTTTAAGAGCAGGTTAGACAAATACCAGCAAATCGCGGCCAATGTAAACAAATTGTGGACGGTCAATGTAAACAAAACTGTCTCACGACCCGCCAACGGATTATCCTGACAGGCCACGTACGGACAGCAGGTTGCCCACCACTGGTCTAGATAACATAGTCCTGCCATGAGTTCAGGGAACTAGACTAGATAACTTCTCAAGGTCCCTTCCAGTCCTATGATTATATTAATCTTCCAATCTACTTCTACGCAGAAGGATTGTATCCTGGGAAGGCCCAACACGTGTCAAGGCTGTATCCCCACTTTGAACTTTAGGGTACAAATGTAGGGGCCTGCATGAAAACTTCTAATCTTAACTACCAGCTTAGCTCTGGTCCCGCTGCCACCATTCCCAATGGATTCCCTCCCTGGGAAGCCTTGAGAAACCTTTCACCAATTCCCTGGTGAATACAGATCCAAACCCCTTGGATCTTAAAACAAGGAGAAATTAACCATCCCCCCTCCTTCCTCCCACCAACTCCTGGTGAATACAGATCCAACCCCCTTGGATCTAAAACAAGGAGAAATTAACCATTCCCCTCCTTCCTCCCACCAACTCCTGGTGAATCAAGATCCAAACCCCTTGGATCTTAAAACAAGGAAAAATCAATCAGGTTCTTAAAAAGAAGGCTTTTAATTAAAGAAAAAGGTAAAAGTCATCTCTGTAAAATCAGTATGGAAATTAACCTTACAGGGTAATCAAACTTAAAGAGCTCAGAGGACTCCCCTCTAGTCTTAGGTTCAAAGTACAGCAAACAAAGATAAACACTCTAGTAAAAGGTACATTTACAAGTTGAGAAAACAAAGGAAAACTAACACACCTTGCCTGGCTATTTACTTACAAGTTTGAAATAGGAGAGACTTGTTTAGAAAGATGTGGAGAACCTGGATTGATGTCTGGTCCCTCTCAGTCCCGAGAGCGAACGCCCTACCAAAAACAAAGAGCACAAACAAAAGCCTTCCCCCCCGCCCGCCCAAGATTTGAAAGTATCTTGTCCCCTTATTGTCCTTTAGGTCAGATGCCAGCCAGGTTACCTGAGCTTCTTAACCCTTTACAGGGAAAAGGATTTTGGAGTCTCTGGCCAGGAGGGATTTTATAGTACTGTACACAGGACAGCTGTTACCCTTCCCTTTATAGTTATGACAACATGTGAACCACAGTGGCTCCAGAAGACCGACATCTCCAGCAGCAGCAGGCCAATGCACTGTAACCTATGTCCAGACCAGTGAGAACAAAATATAACTTTCTGCTGGATCAGCCTTAGTCATAGACCTGTAGTACAGTTTTTATGATTTACAAGGCATTCCCCCATTGGCTAAGATTGAGAGATATCCACAAATTTTTGTTCCAAGCAGGGCCGGCTCTGGCTTTTTTGCCGCCCCAGGCAAAAAAGCCTCCTGCCGTCCCCCAGCGGGGAGCACGGCAGGGGAGGGCCGAGCCCCGACCGGCCAGAGCGCCGGAAGGAGGGTGGAGAGCCCGGCCGTGGCCCCACTCTCCCCGGCCGGCCGGAGCGCCGGGGAAGGGCAGCCCCGCTCTCCCTGACTGGCCAGAGCGCCACCCCCCTCCAGGTGCTGCCCCAAGCACATGCTTGGAGGGCTGGTGCCTGGAGCCGGCCCTGGTTCCAAGCCTGGCACAGGCAATCTAAATTAGAGAGGGTCTTTTGGGGTCAGGAAGTTGTAACAGGCTACAGCTAGTTGGGTGAACCTACAGAGGTCTCTCCACATCAACAACAATTCTGGAGTCTCTGGTGCTCCCGCCATATCATCTCTTGAAGGACATATCTGGTCCTGCTTAAGGAAAGAGTCATTCTTGTACAAGTCATTTCAAGTATTCAGGTCTGAACACTTAGTATAACTAAGGCTTTGTCTGATTCCCCTGCTCACATACACACATGCTAGCTTTCATCAAGCAAGCAGAAGTAAAAATAGCAGTATAGCCATGGTAGCACTGGTAGCAGCAACAGAGAGATGGCTGAGGCATGTCAAGCACTTACTCACCAGTTTCAGACAGGTATGTCCTCAGCATGGCTCGGCTGTGCTTCCACTGCTACTACCAGTGCTTCTCTGGCTAGACAGACATTTATACTCATGCTAGCTTGACAAGAGCTAGCACGAGTATATTTACATGAGCAGGGGAATCACATTCAGAGCTTGCAGTGTAGACATAGCCTATCAGAACTGAATATGGTTTTGTAACCAAAACAGCATCCATTTTGAGAGCTTCAGTAAAATCAGTTGTAGAAAAAACATTGTGTATTCTACTACTCTGGGGACTGAAAGTACATAACTATTAACAGCACAAAATTTCCATTTTGAATTAATCAGTGTACCATTTTAATTATATCTTGATAACTTTGGAACAAATGTCAACAAAAAGTGAAAATAGATCCCCTTTATAACTAACATGTACAGTATTATTTAAAGCTTGTGGTGTTGCTTGGTCAGCTAATGAAGAATTATTGAACTTTAGGAACTTTTGGGAACTCCACCTCCCAGTGACCATCCGGTGATAAGTATATAGTGGTCACCATGAAAAAGCTAGTGTACTGGAGAGTGGTAGCAATGATACCACGTTTTCATCCCTAAACTCACTCCAGAAAGTAAGTGTGATAACTATCTGGCATTTGGTTGCAAATGCTGACTTTAATGTCTGCTACTGTACATTGACTGACTTCACAATTAGAACTCCTAAGAGGACCACATCTCCTAAAAAATCAGTTCCCTGACTTGAAAAATTTTGTATTTTAATTAACAACCACCACTCATCCCCTTAAAAAATATTACAATCAGAGTACTATAAATAGAAAATATTAATAATTTAAATTTTAATGTAATCCTCTCTGTGATTATTTAGTTTGTTCCAGGACAGTTTCCTGTCACTAGAAGCCAACCTCTTGTGCACAAAAGCTAAAATGAAAAGATGGTAGGTAACAGCTTCCTTATGTGCCATAAGCCAAACACCCAAAGTACCTTATCGATACACAATTTAGCTCTCCCCCATTAGTCTGGCTAATTGACTTACATGATTTTCTAACTTCTGACTGTTATGACAGTCCTTCATGCTGTTAATAGTACTGTAGCCTCGGTAAAAAGGAGTAAACTTTGAAGTTCAAGTTTTTTAAATGAATTATTCTAATACGAAACACAGGTAGTTGTCCCAACTCTATCTAGGCTCTCAACAATTGATACATAGCCAGCTTCAGATAATGACTAATATTTCATTAAAAAACTTCCATCTTAAAGAAGTCAGATTTTTCACCTAAATCATTGAATACAAGGTCAGTGATGTACATTTTGTCACAGCTGATTGCACTGCCTGTGCTAATGGTTGTTCTGATAAAATCGCTGGGCCCAATTCTACACCAACTGAAGCGAATTATATGAGCTGAGGGAGAGGTAATTGTCAAAATCATACTGCAAATTCCCCATTAATAATACATTCAGTAAAGATGATGATTTAATGAATGTCTCTATTATATGCCATTCTGCAAAAATATAAAACTGTTTTAATAAAAAATATTATACTTGGGTAGCACCTTTGATATTAGAGGATCTCTGTGTGCTCTCCAAACTCTAATTAAGACTCACAACAGCTCTGTAAGGTAAGTGTCTCTATTTTATAGACTGAGATATAGAAGTTAATGCATTGCCCAGGCTCATGGTAAATCAGTAGCAGAACTGAGAATAGAAACCAGGTCTCTTAGACACCTAATCTAATGCTTTAATCATTTGACTATCCTCCCTCATTGTTATGCTGCTAATGTTTCATGAGTGCTGTGTTGTCCTATGCAGCCTTTTCTGCTGTTTTCAAAAAAGCATTTTTAATTTGTTGTTTTGGTGATTTTTTTTCTTGCTGATAGATGCACTAACAGATTAGATTAGCAAAATAAGGGATCTTTTGATCATATTTCTTTAATTAACCTTGTGGGGAGGAGAGATATGCATTGTTTATGAAAATGTGCCCTTCCTGTGAACTGAATTTTAATTATTTTTACATCTGCCTTGTTCATTTCAATTTAGTACGAGTACCACTTCTTTTTATAATGCACTTTAACTGTGAGTACTCAACAATACCTCAAATAACTGCCACTTTATGCTGTTTGAACAATGTGCTGTGGGAAAATATGACAAATTCGCATTTTAATTATTTTTAAACAAATGTTCAAACTGTAGGTCACCGGGGTCCTGTCCAACCATTCTCTAACATCAAAGACCACGTTACACATTGCAAGCAAAGTATAAATTTTACTTCAGATAATCTTTCACTACTGCAATCTCCTCCTTTCTGGCATAGAAGACTCACTTTGGCACACCTGTTTAATCTGCTCAAAATGCTTCGGAAAAATAATAATGTGACACTTTTCTGACTATGTCTAGCCCCTCTTTTCTTCCCCTCACTGGCTTCCCCTTCACTTTGTATCAAATTGAAGCTCCTTTTCTTAGCCTTCAAGGCCCCACTTAGCCTTGCTCTTGCCTCTATCTTCCCTTGTGGGCTGTAGTCCACGAAAGCTTATGCTCTAATAAATTTGTTAGTCTCTAAGGTGCCCACAAGTACTCCTGTTCTTCTTTTTCCTTGTCTCTTTGACTCCCATCACTCTGCTTAACCAACATAACCAACTGAATCCTTCATGACTTCTCTCACTCATCTCCAGACCTTGTTCCATACAGCTTGGAACATCCTTCCAGACCTGGTCTGCCTTTCTCCTTTTGAGTCAGTCTTTAACACACTTCTTCAAAAGCCCTATATACGCCTAACTGCCATCCTTCTACACCTAGAGAGAAATATTGGCTAATCAATCTGAGAACTGATAAGCAAAATGTTATAGCTAGAATAATTTCATATACCCAACAAAGAAACTAAATATGTCCCAAGCTATGTATGGTGGCAAAACTATTTCTAGGGCTTTTAAGATACAGGATTTTATCTTTTGTGATTGGAACACCATCTTCCTCATCCATCCCATGTGTGGCATACAATGTGGGAGACCCCCAACATGAAGGACACCAGAGTAAATGATTTGTAATTAACATAGTTTTCTACAACTCTGCATCCTTCCTCCATTCATGAATAAAATTGGATGTAAATAACTTACAATAATGAAAGGGGCAGAACTGGTCTGTATGTGATGAAATGGAGTCCAAAGTGAATGCCTATCACAATGAAGAACAGAATAGTCTCCTACAAATGTATCCACTTAACTGCTCAGAGAAGGTGAATGGTAAATGTGGGTCTGTTCAGGAACCATGTTCAGAGAATAGATAAGTTACCCACTTCTTTGACAGGTTTTTTTTTTAGATAGTAGGTACTCAGTATTTTCTAAATCAGGGATTTTTAAGATGTCTAAAATTGGCAGAAAAAAAAAAATCAAGGTATCCAAAATTCACTAGTCTCTTTTGAAAATACAGTCCATAGTCAGAATTTACACAGGACATTCTTCAAGTTTGTATCTGTAGCTACATTTTCCTACTGTTCTCCAAAGAGCAACAGGATACAATTGCCACATTTGTCAGGTACACTTAAGCAGGACCTTACTCCCATAACTCTCCCACTCAAAGTGGGCAACAGATTTTTATTTTGTTGCTTGAAGCAAAAATTACTTATCCAAAATACAACTTTCCCACGTTGTTTACTCTTGTATATTAT
Source organism: Chrysemys picta bellii (assembly GCF_011386835.1). Classification (NCBI taxonomy): domain Eukaryota; kingdom Metazoa; phylum Chordata; order Testudines; family Emydidae; genus Chrysemys; species Chrysemys picta. The sequence goes on along the minus strand of NC_088796.1, from coordinate 50,162,721 downwards.
TCTCCAGATTACTACATGATGCTGTAAGAAGCCATAGATTTTAATTGTGTTCTAATACATGGGAAAATGTGGGTTTTTTCCCCTCAGCTCTATGCAGTTAAGTGCAATGAATAGCGTAGCATGGTGAGTGACAGCATAAGTACCAGTCACCAAGGAAAGTATAGTACAGATATAATTTAATCCCCCTCATTCATGCTTTCCAGAGAACAAAGTGTTCTAAACATGTTAAAAATTAAATATCAAAGAATAATAAGTGCTAGCAAGAGACCTAAAACCAGAGGGTCTGCACTATAGGTGAAAAAAGCAGACCATTGACATTACTGTAACTTGCCTGTTTCTACTAAAAATTTAGAATTGAGTTGTGGGGCACTTTTTGCATCAAAAATGGAAAGCTAGTCATTTTAAATAACTTTGTTTGTGGGTCAATGTTCTAATGCACTGCCACGATCAGACTGCCCTCATGAGCAACATCAGGCACATTTTAACAATAGACCTCCATAAAGTATTTGTGGAGAATGAGGGAGAGATCTGTATTTTGTATCACTGTTATATATACACTCAGTTTACCTCTTTGATATTATTCTGTATGACTCCATGGAGTTAAATCAAATGAGGTTGTTAGGGGAGAACAAAATGGAAAACAAAACAAGGACAGATAAGGCATCTCCAGGGAAAATACCAAGGGTCCTTAAGAGACCGTAAGTGACCTATTAATTGGGATATGCCTACCTGTCTGTCTCCAGCCAGGTTAACAGGCTGTCTTTTCAAGTCCAGAGCCTAAGATAAAAAGAATACTAAGGCTATGGCTACACTACGCAGCTTTTAGCAACACAGCTGTGCTGCTAAAAGTCATGCAGTATAGCTGCTGTTTGTTGGCAGGAGAGCTCTTCCAAAAAGCTTCCACCCCTCACGAGCAGCTTTATCAGCAGGAAAGCGCTCCTCCTGACAAAGCGCTGTTCACACCGGCACTTTTCAATGGTAAAATTTTTGTCGTTCGGGGGGGGGGGGGGGGGGGGGGGGTGGGGAGGGTTAAACACTCCTGAACAAAAAAAAGTATTGCGACGAAGTGCCAGTGTAGACATACCCTTATATGTTAAAAACTCTTCCCTAGAGAAGGGGTGTGAGTAGGCAATTGCTGCTCTGAGAGATGGAGAGAAACCACAGGAGAGCTGTCTGTTTCTCCCAGCCCTGAGATAAAAAGTAGCTGGACTAAGTGGTGCTTATCAAAATTTACCAGGAAAGGATTAAGTTCAGGTGAAATCAGAGGCATATACACTGTTTTTTATTTTAACTCTTTCTCTGCTTCTTATGAACATTTGTTTTGAAGTAGAAATATTATAGTATTTGTTAAATTGTATAGGCCTTTCCCATAAAACTATTATCAGAAATGCAGAAGTAAATTTTTTTAAAGTTAGTCTTTGACATGACCAAAAAAAAAAAAAAAACAACAACCTTTGAGTGGAATACACAAGGTATTTCAAGCTTCAGGTAGAGGAGTAAAAACATATCAAAAAATTATCTGACAGCACAGTAGTATTAAACATCTAGACTGAAACAAAGAAATAGCATGCCAGCTCTGGGTTCTTCTGGGGAATTCTTACTGTAACTCCAGTTTTCATTTGTATTTCTCTCTTTAACCGAACCTTTCTTTAAAATATTTTTAAAAATAAATTGAACTTTTTGTAAAATTTTCCACTTTCAACATTTAAGGGATATGTATTTCAATAGAAAAGGATTATGGATGATCCTCAGCAAACTTGGTTGCCCACCAAAACTGGTAGAGATCATTAGTTTATTTCCCCAGGGGATGCAAGGTCAGGTACTTTTTAATGGAGATCTCACTGACTCCTTTCCCATTTCAAATGGAGTCAAACAAGGCTGTGTCCTTGCCCCTGTACTGTTTAACCTCTCTTCACTCAAGTTCTCAACCATGCTACAAACAGGTTCAACAGAGGTCTATACATCAGATACAGACACAACGGTTCAGTCTACAATCTTATAAGGCTTAAAAGCAAAAACAAAAGTAACAGAACTGATAATAAGAGAAACGCTCTTCACGGATGATTGTGCCCTCCCAGCACACACAGGGGGAGATTTCCAGTGCATCATAGATCGCTTCGCTGAAGCATCAAAATTGTTTGGTCTCACAATCAGCCTGGAGAAAACTGTGGTGTTGTATCAATCATCTTCACCACTCCATGCCATATTTCCTAACATATCCATTAGTGGAATCCAACTAAAGCAAGTTGATAATTTTACCTACATCGGCAGCAACATCTCTAATGATGGATCTCTTGACAAAGAAATCACAAACACGATTCAGAAAACTTCTCAGTCACTAGGAAAGCTACACAGAAAAGTCCTGAAATCCCACAACATAACCCTCTTAACAAAAATAAAACTTTATAATGCTTTTGTGCCCACATCTCTCCTCTACAACTGAGAGACCTGGACACCATATACATGGCATATCAAACAGCTTCTATATGCAGTCTCTGCATATGATTATGGGGATCCACTCACAAGACAAAATTACCAACCTGGAGGTTCACCAAAAATCAAATGCCACAAGCATCAAGGCCATGCTGATAAAAGTCCAACTATGCTGGGTTGGACACATCATTAGGATGCCTGAATATCAACTCCCCAGAAAAAATTTCTATGGAGAATTGGCACAAGGACATCGGAATCAAGGCAGCCCCAGAAAGCGCTACAAGTACAGCATCAAGAACTGCATACACTTCGGTGCAATAAAATCAGATGATCTCGAGAAGGCGGTGTCAAATAGATCAGCAGGGCAAAACACAAACAAACACTCAGAGCTTTCCAAGCCTTTGAAAAGAAAAAAAAAACACCACCAACAACACAGAAATAATCAATTGTTAGCTGCAAGAGAAAAGTATCACACTACTGCTAAAGCTACCAAGATGCTCACCAATGACTTTGCCTGATCTGCTCACGAGCATACGCGTCATGCTTTGGACTTCAGAGTCACTCCACAATCCACAAAAAGAGAGAGCATGAAAATGTCATCGTCGAACCAACGGACTACATGAGAACCATTATCAATGACAGTCACAATTTCAAATAACTAACGAGTGAATATATCTGGTGCTAGAAGAGTTAAATTCTATTTCTCAGCTGACTTGTTAGCAATTTACTTAATTCACTTAAGCATTTTATTTCAAGAGAATTCTAGCAAAACAATAACCACCCATCTGTTACACAATGGTCTAACAAACGTGAGCTGTGAACCATAATTTCAGGTACTATAAAAGTGGAAAGAGAAAGGGAGATGGACTCAGCAGCATTACAAAAATATAAACTCTTAATTTTAGGTCCCATAGAAACTGAAATAATTTGTTACAAATGTACCCAAACAATGATAATATAATTATGACTATCTTTGAGACCTTCTGGACGATGGAGAGATACTGGAGGACTGGAAAAGGGCAAACACAGTACCTATCTATAAAAAAGGTAATAAGGACAACCAGAGAATACAGACCAATCAGCTTAACTTCAGTACCCAGAAAGATAACGGGGCAAATAATCAATCAATTTGTAAGCACCAAAAAGAAAATAAGGTACCGTATTTTCCGGCGTATAAGACGACTGGGCGTATAAGACGACCCCCAACTTTTCCAGTTAAAATATAGAGTTTGGGATATACTCGCCGTATAAGACTACCCCTCTTCCAACGCACACCAAAAAAAAATTAAAAAAACATCAGATTTGATTTCAATATTGTAATTTTAATTCAAATGCTTATGACATGCAGGTACTTAGCAGGAAAACTGTCACTTATAAACATAAGGCTGTTTGTCATCAAACATGTAAACATAAAACAGTGCAAGTGGATTAAACTTTTCCTAATTCACTCTAAAGCTGAAAGGAAGGATAAGACAATAAACCCATGGGAGCTGCCATTCTGTTTGTTTTCTAAGCTGTCAACCAAACTGGAACTGATGATGATAGGAGGAAGATAACAAACAAGAGAGAGAGCAGCAAGTGCCGGGCAAGTCCCTGGCGAGTTAGCAACGCCCATCATAACTGCAAGCTACGGTATTTTTACAGGTTTTGCTGGCGTGACAGTTTCCCTTTAAAAGCCTTCAAAATCCTCCTGTTCGTCATCTGATATCATAAGTACATCAATGACATCTTGTGATACATTTGTAAGGCAGTCATCGTATGGATCGAATTCCGTATCAGATGGTGTGGTCTCAGCTTCGGCTTCCTCTTCATCTTGCCACAAGTAGTCGTCCTCCATACCATCTAATGAATTTGATATGCCACACTTCTTGAAAGACTTGATTACTGTTTCTGCATCAATATCATTGCAGGCTTTTATGACAAACTTGCACAAAACATCCAACTGTGGAGCACGCATGTTTCCTCCTTTTGTGAATGACTTTTCGCCGCTAACCATCCATTCATTCCACTGTTCTTGAATGCGATCTTTAAATGGCTTGTTTAGGCACACATCCAGTGGCTGTACCAACGATGTCAATCCTGCAGGAATAACTGCCGCATCTGTGTTTAGTCTTGCAAGCATTTGCTTGGTGCTGGGAGTTAAATGAGCCCTGAACATATCCCACACCAGTAGACTACATTTTTGAATAAGTCCACCTGGTCGCCTGCTCCATACATTATCAAGCTATAGCTTTACCCCTTCTTCATCCATCCAGCCTTTTTCATTCACATGTACAAAACAACCAACAGGGAACTTGAATTTCGGCATTGTTTTTCTTTTAAAAATAATCATTGGTCTCAGTTTGGCGCCATCAGCTGTGCATCCTAGTACCACTGTAAAACTGGACTTCTCATGTCCTGTTGTTTTAATTAAAATTGTTTTTTCACCTTTTTGATGGACAGTTTTATTTCCAACCATATCAAAATTCATTGGAGTTTCATCCATATTTCCAATACTACTTAACGCATGGCCATGTTTAGTGCGCTGTTGTATTACGTATCGATGGAAACTATTTACTTTGCTATCAAGATCTGCAGGTAATTTTGGGGCAATTTTCATCTTTTTGCCTCAGTACCATATTATGCCTTCCCATGAATCTAGTACACCAGGATACAGTGGCCTTAAATCTGTTGCTGTGATCTGGGTTAGATTTGGCCCACTGAAGTGCAAACAAATGTATTTTATTTCGTGTCACTACATAACCGTTTTGGCGATGCTCATTCACCATGTCTGCTACATGTTTTTCGAGTTCTGGCCAATGTGGAGTGCCTCTTCTTAATGCACACTTACCCCTTGGCATACTCTTTAATGCTTTTTCATTTGCTTTCCAATCCCGAACCATCTTTTCTGTTACTCCATATTGTCTTGCAGCAGCGCAGTTATTATGTTCCATGGCAAAGTTTACAACTTTAGTTTGAAACTGGCTTCATATTTCTTTCTTCTTGCTGGTGGAGCCATGATGGGGTTTTGACTGTTGGACATTTGTATACTGTACTGTATGTACTGGTGCTATACTGTATGAACAGGTACAGATACTGGTGCTGTACTGTATGTGGTACCCAGTATACAACAACCAGCCAATCACGGCAAGTGATGTACCTTACCGGCGATTGGCTGGTTGTTGTATACAAAGCCTGCTTGGATTGGTCAGCTCTCCCTGCCTGCCCAGCCCTCCCTGTCTCCAAGACTATCAGAGCGGTAGCGCAAACACGCCTCTTTCACCCGTCTGGCCCGCCCTTGTATCCTATTACCTCCTTCTCTGCCTCTCAGATCTCGCACATGCGCGCCTGCGCCGCTTCACTGCAGTCCTCAGGAGCGAGATCTGAGAGGCAGAGAAGGAGGTACGGTAATAGGATACAAGGGCGGGCCAGACGGGTGAAAGAGGCGTGTTTTTCTGGGCACAGCGCCGCTCTATCTCTTTTTTCCATACCCCGGGCGTCCCGGACGCCTGCAGCTTGCTCCGCCCTTCACTTACACCTTCCCGGTGAGGCGCCCCCTCACCTCGTCATCGGGCGGGGATGCGGCCGCGGCCGTTTTTGAGCTCCCCCCACCATATGCGGCGACCGCAGATTCTCCAGTCCGGCTCGGAAGTTTCAGCACCCGCCCTATAAGACGACACCCGGCGTATAAGACGACCCCCGACTTTTGAGAAGATTTTCCTGGGTTAAAAAGTAGTCTTATACGCCAGAAAATACAGTAATAAATAACTGGCAACATGGATTTGTCAAGAAGAAATCATGTCAAAGCCACCTAATATCCTTCTTTGACAGAGTAAAAAGTTGGGGGGGGGGGCAAAAAGCAGTAGATATTATATATATTGACTTTAGTAAGGCTTTTCATATGGTCTCACATGACCTTCTCATAAACAAACTAGAGAAATATAACCTAGAGGATCTACTGTAAGGTGGGTACACAACTGACTGGGAAACCATACTCTGAATAGTTATCAATGATTCATAATTGAGCTTGTGACAGATTGGATCACAGAACCCCCCTTGGGAGCTGCCACCTGATGTGCCAAGACTACTTCTGCCCCTGCTTTCCTGCCCTGTCAGCTTAGGACTTCAGTGCCCTGCCTGGTTTGAGCCAGACTTGCTAGCCTGCTGCAAACCCAGACCCAGGTCTGAATCACATCCCCTAACAGCTGTAGGCTTACCTGAAAGCAGTTAGCAGAGGTGTTCTTGTCTTTAACACTCAGATGCCCAACTCCCAATGGGGTCTAAATCCAAATAAATCCGTTTTACCCTGTATAAAGCTTATAGAGGGTAAACTCAAATTGTTCACCCTCTATAACACTGATAGAGAGATATGCACAGCTGCTTGCCCACCCAGGTATTAACGCATACTCTGAGTTAATAAGTACAAAGTGATTTTATTAAATACAGAAAATAGGATTTAAGTGGTTCCAAGTAGTAACAGACAGAACAAAGTAAGTCACCAAGCAAAATAAAATAAAACACGCAAATCTATGTCTAATCAAATTGAATACAGATAATCTCACCCTTAGGGTATGTCTACACTACGAAATTAGTTCGAATTTATAGAAGCCGGTTTTATAGAAATCGGTTGTATACAGCCGATTGTGTGTGTCCCCACATAAAATGCTCTAAGTGCTCTAGTCGGCGGACCGCGTCCACAGTACCGAGGCTAGCGTCGACTTCCGGAGCATTGCACTATGGGTAGCTATCCCACAGCTATCCCACAGCTATCCCACAGTTCCCGCAGTCTCCGCCGCCCATTGGAATTCTGGGTTGAGATCCCAATGCCCGGATGATGCAAAACAGTGTCTCGGGAGGTTCTGGGTACATGTCGTCAGCCCCTCCCCCTCCGTCACAGCAACAGCAGACAATAGAGTCGCGCCTTTTTACCTGGGTTACCTGTGCAGACAACATACCACGGCAAGCATGGAACCCGCTCAGCTCAGCTGAGCTCACCGTCACCATATGTCCTCTGGGTGCCGGCAGACGTGGGACTGCATTGCTACACAGCAGCAGCTGCTAACTGCCTTTTGGCGGTAGACGGTGTAGCATGACTAATAGCCGTGGGGCTGGCAGCCGTAGGGCTGCATTGCACCAGCCCCTTGCCCTTTGGTAGAAGATGGTATATTACGACTGGTATCCGTCGTCGTCATACTGCAGTGGCTGTCAATCATGGGCACCTGGGCAGACATGCTACTGTCTCGATGATGATGGCTATCAGTCGTAGTATACTATTTTCTGCCAATTGCCCAGTATTGTCTGCTAAGCACCCAGAAGAGGCCGAGGGCAATCTGGGTGCTCGCAGACGTGGGGCTGGCAGACGTGGGGCTGCATTGCTACACAGCAGCAGCCCCTTGCCTTTTGGTAGAAGATGGTATATTACGATTGGTATCCGTCGTCATCGTACTGCAGAGGCTATCAGTCATGCTGCACCGTCGGCTGCCAGCTTAAGATGTAAAAAATAGATTTGTTCTGTATTCATTTGCTTCCCCTTCCTCCGTGAAATCAACGGCCTGCTAAGCCCAGGGTTTTCAGTTTAATCTTTGGGGGGACCATTCTGTGTGACAGTTGTTTGTGTTTCTCCCTGATGCACAGCCACCTTTCTTGATTTTAATTCCCTGTACCTGTACGCCATGTCGTCACTCGGCCCTCCCTCCCTCCCGCCCGCCCTCCTTCTCCTGGTCCGTCAGATACTAGTTTCGCGCCTTTTTTCTGACCAGGCGCCATAGCTAGCACTGGGATCATGGAGCCCGCTCAGATCACCGCGGCAATTATGAGCACTATGAACACCACGCGCATTGTCCTGGAGTATATGCAGAGCCAGGACATGCCAAGGCGAAACCCGGACCAGCCGAGGAGGCGATTGCAGCGCGGCGAAGAGAGTGATGAGGAAATTGACATGGACATAGACCTCTCACAAGGCACAGGCCCCAGCAATGTGGAAATCATGGTGTCACTGGGGCAGGTTCATGCCGTGGAACGCCGATTCTGTGCCCGGGAAACAAGCACAGACTGGTGGGACCGCATCGTGCTGCAGGTGTGGGACGATTCCCAGTGGCTGCGAAACTTTCGCATGCGTAAGGGCACTTTCATGGAACTTTGTGACTTGCTTTCCCCTGCCCTGAAACGCCAGGATACCAAGATGAGAGCAGCCCTCACAGTTGAGAAGCGAGTGGCGATAGCCCTGTGGAAGCTTGCAACACCAGACAGCTACCAGTCAGTCGGGAATCAATTTGGAGTGGGCAAATCTACAGTGGGGGCTGATGTGATCCAAGTTGCCAGGGCAATGAAAGACCTGGTGATATCAAGGGTAGTGACTCTGGGCAACGTGCAGGCAATAGTGGATGGTTTTGCTGAAATGGGATTCCCAAACTGTGGCGGGGCCATAGACGGAACCCATATCCCTATCTTGGCACTGGAGCACCAAGCCACCGACTACATAAACCGCAAGGGGTACTTTTCAATGCTGCTGCAAGCCCTGGTGGATCACAAGGGATGTTTCACCAACATCAACGTGGGATGGCCGGGAAAGGTACATGATGCTCGCGTCTTCAGGAACTCTGGTCTGTTTCGAAAGCTGGAGGAAGGGACTTTCTTCCCGGACCAGAAAGTAACCGTTGGGGATGTTGAAATGCCTATCGTGATCCTTGGGGACCCAGCCTACCCCTTAATGCCATGGCTCATAAAGCCGTACACAGGCAACCTGGACAGTAGTCAGGGCCTGTTCAACGACAGGCTGAGCAAGTGCCGAATGGTGGTGGAATGTGCATTTGGATGTTTAAAAGCGCGCTGGCGCAGCTTACTGACTCGCTCAGACCTCAGCGAAAAGAATATCCCCATTGTTATTGCTGCTTGCTGTGCGCTCCACAATATCTGTGAGAGTAAGGGGGAGACATTTATGGCAGGGTGGGAGGTTGAGGCAACTCGCCTGGCCGCTGATTACGCGCAGCCAGACACCAGGGCGGTTAGAGGAGCACAGCAGGGCGTGGTGCGCATCAGAGAAGCTTTGAAAACGAGTTTTGTGACTGGCCAGGCTACTGTGTGAAACTTCTGTTTGTTTCTCCTTGATGAACCCTCCAACCCCCCCCCCCCCCCCACGACCCGGTTCACTCTACTTCCCTGTAAACCAACCACCCCACCCTCCCCTCCCCTCCCTAATTCGAGCACCGCTTGCAGAGGCAATAAAGTCATTGTTTTTTCACATTCATGCATTCTTTATTAATTCCTCACAGAAGTAGGGGGATAATTGCCAAGGTAGCCCGGGATGGGTGGGGGAGGAGGGATGGAAAAGGACACACTGCATTTTAAAACTTTAACTCTTATTGAAGGCCAGCCTTCTCATGCTTGGGCGATCATCTGGGGTGGAGTGACTGGGTGGCCGGAGGCCCCCCCACCGTGTTCTTGGGCGTCTGGGTGAGGAGGCTATGGAACTTGGGGAGGAGGGCTGATGGTTAAACAGGGGCTGTAGCGGCGGTCTCTGCTCCTGCTGCCTTTCCTGCAGCTCAACCATACGCTGGAGCATATCAGTTTGATGCTCCAGCAGACGGAGCATTGACTCTTGCCGTCTGTCTGCAAGCTGACGCCACCTATCATCTTCAGCCCGCCACTTGCTCTTTTCATCCCGCCATTCAGCACGCCACCTCTCCTCTCGTTCATATTGTGCTTTTCTCATGTCCGACATTGACTGCCTCCACGCATTCTGCTGTGCTCTATCAGCGTGGGAGGACATCTGCAGCTCCGTGAACATATCGTCCCGCGTCCTCCGTTTTCTCTTTCTAATGTTCACTAGCCTCTGCGAAGGAGAAACATTTGCAGCTGGTGGAGGAGAAGGGAGAGGTGGTTAAAAAAGACACATTTTAGAGAACAATGGGTACACTCTTTCATTACAAGGTCGCATTTTTCCTCTGCCTGCCGGTTTGGTATGAGAGATCACTCACGCAGTGCCCCAGGCAACATATTTCGGCTTGCAGGCAGCCATGGTAGGCCACAGTCTTTTGGCTTTTTTAACCTTCTTAACATGAGGGAAAGGTTTCAAACAGCAGCGCATTTCCCATATCAAGGATGAATTGGGTTGGCCATTTAAAATGGGTTTTCAATGTAAAAGGAGGGGCTGCGGTTTCCCGGTTAACATGCGGCACAAACCCAAGTAAACCACCCCCCCCCCCCCCACACACACACACACACAATTCTCTGGGATGATCACTTCACCCCTCCCCCCACCGCGTGGTTAACAGCGGGGAACATTTCTGTTCAGAAGAGCAGGAACGGGCACCTCTGAATGTCCCCTTAATAAAATCACCCCATTTCAACCAGGTGACCGTGAATGATATCACTCTCCTGAGGATAACAAAGAGAGATAAGGAATGGATATTGTCTGCATGCCAGCAAACACCGGGACCATACGCTGCCATGCTTTGTTATGCAATGATTCCAGACTACGTGCTACTGGCCTGGAGTACATGAAGGAGAGCTTTCTGGAGATGTCCCTGGAGGATTTCCGCTCCATCCCCATACACGTTAACAGACTTTTCCAGTAGATGTACTGGCCACGATTGCCAGGGCAAATTAATCATTAAACACGCTTGCTTTTAAACCATGTGTAATGTTTACAAATATTTACAAAGGTACACTCACCAGAGGTCTCCTGTGTGCCCTGAGGGTCTTGGGTGAGTTCGGGGGTTACTGGTTCCAGGTCCAGGGTCACAAACATATCCTGGCTGTTGGGGAAACCGGTTTCTCCGCTTCCTTGCTGTTGTGAGCTACCTACAGTACCTCCATCCTCATCTTCCTCGTTCCCCGAACCATCTTCCCTGTGTGTTTCTCCATTGACGGAGTCATAGCACACGGTTGGGGTAGTGGTGGCTGCACCCCCTAGAATGGCATGCAGCTCCGCGTAGAAGCGGCAAGTTTGCGGCTCTGCCCCGGACCTTCCGTTTGCTTCTCTGGCTTTGTGGTAGGCTTGCCGTAGCTCCTTAATTTTCACACGGCACTGCTGTGTGTCCCTGTTATGGCCTCGGTCCTTCATGGCCTTGGAGACCTTTTCTAATACTTTGCCATTTCTTTTACTGCTACGGAGTTCAGCTAGCACTGATTCATCTCCCCATATGGCGAGCAGATCCCGTACCTCCCGTTCGGTCCATGCTGGAGCTCTTTTGCGATCCTGGGACTCCATCACGGTTACCTGTGCTGATGAGCTCTGCGTGGTCACCTGTGCTCTCCACGCTGAGCAAACAGGAAATGAAATTCAAACGTTCGCGGGTCTTTTCCTGTCTACCTGGTCAGTGCATCTGAGTTGAGAGTGCTGTCCAGAGCGGTCACAATGAAGCACTGTGGGATAGCTCCCGGAGGCCAATAACGTCGAATTCCGTCCATACTACCCCAATTCCGACCCGCAAAGGCCGATTTTATCGCTAATCCCCTCGAAGGTGGTGTAAAGAAACCGGTTTAAAGGACCCTTTAAGTCGAAAGAAAGGGCTTCGTCGTGTGGACGTGTCCAGGCTTAATTCGATTTAACGCTGCTAATGTCGACCTAAACCCGTAGTGTAGACCAGGCCTCAGAGATGTTTCAGTAAGTTTTTTCCTCAGACTGGACCCCTTCCAGGACTGGGCACAATTCTTTCCCCTGGTACAGCTCTTGTTCCAGCTCATGTGGTAGCTAGGGGATTCCTCATGACGACTCTCCCCTTTGTTCTGTTCCACCCATTTATATATCTTTTGCATAAGGCGGGAATCTTTTGTCCCTCTCTGGGTTCCCACCCCTTCTTCTCAATGGAAAGACACGAGGTTAAAGATGGATTCCAATTCAGTGACATGATCACATGTCACTGTAAGACTCCAAGCCTTCATTCCAGCCGGACTCACAGGAAGACTTGCCTGCAAACAGAGCCATCCATAGTCAATTGTCCTGGCTGATGGGAGCCATCAACATTCCAAACCACCATTAATGGCCTACACTTTGCATAATTACAATAGGCCCTCAGAGTTATATTTCTAGTTTCAGATACAAGAGTGATACATTTATACAAATAGGATGCCCACACTCGGTAGATTATAAGCTTTGTAATGATACCTTACAAGAGACCTTTTGCATGAAGCATATTCGTTACATCATATTCATTCATTAGCATATATTTATAAAATCATATAGCGTGCAACGTCACAGAGCTGGAAGGGCATATTGAGTGGTGTGCCACTCATAGATCTGTCCTGAGTCTGGTTCTATTCAATATGTTCATAAATGATTTGGCTCATAGCATAAAGAGTACACTTATATAAAGTTGGGGGATGGAACCAATTTGGAGGGGTTATAAGCGGGTTGGAGGGCAGGATTAAAATTCAAAATGACTTTGACAAACTGGAGACAGTCTGACTTAAATAGGATGAAATTCAATATTGAAAAATGCAAAGTACTACACTTAGGAAGGATTAATTAATTGCATAAATACAAAATGAGAAATGACTACCTAAGAAGGAGTACTGCAGAAAAGGATCTGGGGGTTATAGTAGATCACCAACTAAATATGGGTACACAGTATAATGCTGTTGCAAAAAAAAAAAAAAAAAAAGATGACCACTGTGGAATGTATTAGCAGGAGTGTTGTAAGCAAGACACAAGAAGTAATTCTTCCAATATACTCAGCACTGATAAAGCCTCAATTGAAGTATTGCATCCAGGTCTGGGCACCACACTTCAGGAAAGATGTAGAAAAATTGGAGAAAGTCCAGAGGAGAGCAACAAACATTAAAAGTCTAGAAAACATGACTATGAGAAAAGCTTGGGGGGAGAGGGAAGACTGAGGGAGGACACAATAGTCCTCAAGTATGTACAAGGTTGTTATAAAGAGGAGGGTGAAATGTTGTTCTCCTTAGCCACTCAGGATAGGACAGGACAAGAACTAATGGTCTTAATTTGCAGCAAAGGAGATTTAAGTTAGCAAAAACTTCTTAAGTGTAATAATAGCAGGAGCGCCGCCAGCTTTTCTGCCGCCTCTCACGGAGGAGGTGGAAGGTCCCATCCCGAAATGCCACCCCCCACAGAGGCAGAGGAAGGTCCCGCCACCAAAATACCGCCACAGTCGCCGCCCCCCCAAATTGTAGCACCCTAGGCGACCGCGTAGGTCACCTAATGGTTTGCACCAGCCCTGAATGGTAGTTAAGCTAGGGGAGCAAAGTCCTGATCCAAACCCATGGTTCTCAGATCATCTTCACATATGACAATCCCTCTGCATGCCCTGATCTGTGATCTTTCACTTGGTAACATACCCTTGCCCCACTTCTGAGTGGGATAAAAATCAATGGTTCAAAAGTTAATGCTGTTCACCAGAAACCCAGACAGAAGCATGCAGAATCAGATATCACAATGCTGGGCATGGTATAGGAATCTTAATATTAGATATAGCTGCTGCTCCAACCTCAAGCCAGCCACTCCCCCTGAAATCTTGTGGAACCCCAAAAGTTATGGCTATGTGGAGGAGCTACTGGTGGATTAGATACAGTAAGTAGCTCTGTACCCTTTCTTCTAAAATTTTCAGATCCTTTCCATATCTTGCAGTGAAGGGGAGAGGAGGGCTACAATATTTATCTTGATCTATCACATCAGAAAAAGAAAACAGAAGATTAGAGCAGTGGTTCTCAACCTTTCCAGGAGTCTGATTTATACCCTTTTCAGGAGTCTGATTTATCTTGCATACCCCAAGTTTCACCTCATTTAAAAACTACTTGCTTACAAAATCAGACATCACAATAACAATACAAAGTGTCATAGCACACTTACTGAAAAATTTCTTACTTTCTCATTTTGTCTATATGAAATTTTAGTTTCTACTGACTTTGCTAATGCTTTTATGTAGCCTGTTGTAAAATCAGGCAAATATCTAGACGAGTTGATGTACCCCCTGGAAGACCTCTAGGTACCCGTAGGAGTACTCAGATCCCTGGTTCAGAACTACTGGATTAGAGCAAGAAAGTTCAGTAGAAAATAACAAAGACCTAGAATCACTCACTACAGTGGTTTATGCACAGATGACCCAGACCTTTCAGGCGGGATTGTACTCAGGTGGTGAGCCTGAGCAATCTACCCATGCTATCACTGTCACACTGCTACTTTTAGGCATTTGCTCAAGCAGAGCTAGCAGGGCTGGCTCCAGCTTTTTTGCCACCCCAAGCGGTGAAAAGAAAAAAAAAAAAAAAACACAACCCGATTGAGTTGCCGCAGAAGAGGAAGAGACGGAGTGAAGGACCCGCCGCTGAATTGCCGAAGACTAAAGCGGAGCGCTTGAGCTGTTGCCCAAGGGCCACTGAAGACCCGGACGTGCCACCCCAATAACAGACGGCGTGCCGCTCTAGGCAACCTGCTTCCTTCGCTGGTGACTGGAGCCGGCCCTGAGAGCTAGTCAGGGCCAGTGCTACCATTTAGGCAAACTAGGCAGTTGCCTAGGGCGCCAAGATTTGGGGGCACCAAAAAGCAGTGTCCCCAATTTTTTTTTATAGCATTCCTGGGCTGGGCTGCTGTGCAGTTGCCGCTTCACTGTTTGGGGCTGCAAGCCTAGGAGGGGGAGGAGAATTAGAGCCAGGGTGGCGTGCTCAGGGAGGAGGCAGAGCAGAAGTGAGCTGGGGTGGGGAGCTGCCACATGGCCATGAAACTTCCTTGCACCGGCCCTGGAGCTAGTGTGTATACAGCTGCACAAACTGAGAATTACACCTCCCAGTTGTTGTGTAGATATACAGTGAAGGAATCTTCCCCTTACTTTTACTTCTGACCTTATTAATTAAAACAATGCCTGAGATTTATGGATATTTAGAGTGACTGCTCTGATCAAACAAACAAAATACAGGGATTTAGGTCCCCTAGTCAGGAATGTGCTTAACTCTCATTGACTAAATTGAATGGAAGGATGTGCATGTGCTTGAGTGCATTCCTGAATAAATATGCTTTCCTGAAATGGGATTGATTTAAGCACATGCTTAAGTACGGTGCTGAATTAGGGCTGGCTTGAAAAGGCAGGTAGCATGAAAAAAATCTAAAAATATCTAAAATCAGGATGGAAGAATTTGGAAAGTGCATGGCTAATTTAGCAATCCTAGTGCAAAGTATTTTCGTTTAGCAATTAAACTTAATGTGCTATTGATACCAAATGGAAATCTTTAATTAAAAAAACAAAACAAACAAAACAAACAAAAAAAACACACAGCCCTTATTTAGAAACTATTCTGCCTATAAAGTAGGTCAGTGATTTTGTGTTTTCTTCTTTAGTTTTTATTATCAACGACATTTGCAAGAAAACAGTATTTGATACTTAGAAGTTCTCTGTTCTTACTGATTATTCTTCCCCTGAAGTCACAGAACCCCTTTTTCTCCATAGATAAAACTTCTGGTGGTACTTAAAAATACAAGTAACATCCTTCCATGGTGTCAGTTACATTGAATTGCAGCCTCATGGAAAGGGAACTGCTGCTTAGGTGAAAGAACCACAGGAAACTCAGACCCTATCCCATAGGCCTTCAACTTCACCAGATCCTGTGCTGTGTTGCTATTGATTCCTTAACTGCACCTTAGCACTGGTGTTCCCTTTTCAGGGAGTAGTGTTGTGATGGGGAATTTAATGCTGGTCTGAGTAACAAACATTTAGTATGGATTTTCCACTTTTTAAGGGACGTTCCTCTTAACGGCTACTTCTCTTTTGTTGTCAACAATCTTCAGTATTCATGGATCCCACAGCGTGCTCTACTTTGTTGAGAGCAGAAAGTCACTATCTCATGAGTGGTGGTGAAGAGCAAAATTAGAAGATTGGAGGGTGGACAGCAACAACTTGCTACCCACGATGTTCAGTCATCTAATTACTACATCAATCTAGATATTGACTTGTAACATATTAAAAAACAAACAAACAAACAAAAAAAACTGCCTCTCACACAGTCCTACCACAGCATGGTAGTGGGAAGGCCCACTATAACATTAGTCCTACAGTCCCTTCTTTACAGTGTTGTAAGTATTTTCACAGCTACTAATAGTGATGTCAACAAACAAAAGACTAGACTGTGACTTCAGGTGAAGAAAAAATAGCAGGACCAGATGAACTCTTAAGAAACTAAAATACTAGTTTAATGCAAATAGTAATTAAAAAATAAAGTGAAAAATATGAAGTATAATTGCCTCTAAATAGAATGGATCAATTTAATCTGTAGAGTAACTTCATTTAAGCCAGTGGAGTTATACTGGGCTAAACTAATCCCCAGTGTATTTCAAAGTTTTCTGTGAGGCTGCAGCAAGTCTTAATAAAGTGTTGCACTGAATCTCCAATACATTATTTTGGTAGAGCCTGCTTGAAAGAAACTCCCAATTTTATGAAGTACAAGGATACAAGATACAGTAATCTAATCTCTTTGCCTAGCCTTCTTGTCATTTTTTGATGTTGAGAAATTCTCAAGTGCAGACCAGCATCCTTTTTCACTGAAGAGTTCAGGTTGTCAAGAAAATGCTCATCAATTTAAAGGTATTCCACTTCAGAAACCAAAAATTAGAAACCCTCATGTTAGTTCTTTTTGATTAGATCATTAACCACACCGAGGGTCATCTCACACTAGAGAGATTGTTTTATTAAAAATGCTTTTGGGCTAGCTGCTATTTCAATCAATTAAATTGACTTCAACACAGGCTTAAGACTCAGACAATTATTTGATGAAAGGCACTTTCTTCAGATGGGCTGTGATTTTTCCCCTTACTAATTCTGTTCTTTTTTATGTTAGCAGGTACACTGTCTATTGCACAATTGATTATTTACTTTTCTACTATACATTTTCCATTTTCCTTAGAAAGTCTTGACGTGTGCTAAAAACATATATATATTTCTGCTATAATTTTATATTTCCTTCATATGAAAAATCCATATCCTTCATTTGGCCATCTGGCTACGGTGACTGAATGCAGAACAATAAAAATAACTTCTCAGAAAAAAAAGCTTTATAGTAAAATCTTGAGCATGTGGTTTGTGTATGGATTTCAAACGTGAGCCTTTAAATACAGAAAATAACTGCTGATGTCTTGACATGGTATATACACTTTTTGTCTTAATCAAAAAACACAATCCTTGACCAGAAATTATATAGGAACAGGTGTTTTATAACATAGAATAGGAGGAGTCCTTTGCTACAGTCTGATTATACCAATATGCCTAGTGCTACAATATCATATTTTCTAGACGTGTATTCTTTTACAATCTTTAGTTTTGGTGCCAGTGCACACATTTGGGGGGGCAGAGGGAAATAAACTCTAGACATTTCCATACCATATTGGGGCCAGATGGTTAATTCTATAATAAACAAAATGCTGACAAGAGTTAATAAAGGCTATGAGTCAGATACTTAACTGGTGTAAAGCCATGTAGCTCTAATCACTTGGCTTAGAATACAGGAAATTTAAAGGTAAATTCTGCCAACTGAGGTGTCAATGGAGCAAGATTTTATTTGTGCAACATACTCTATAATATTGTTTGAAAGACCCATGTACCTCACTTGTGGCTATTACTCATGCAAGTAATCCCACGGTCTTCAATAGGACTAGAGATAGAAAGTGGGTGAGCCAATATCTTTTATCAGACCAACTTTCATTGGTGAGAGAGAGAGAGAGAGACAAGCTTTCAAGGTTATACAGAACTTTTCTTCAGGTCTAGGAAATATACTCAGAGTAGACTAGTTCTTTAAGTGTTGTAGAACTGGGTTTTTTATTTAAGCTCCTAAAACACACACACACACCAAACACCAGAGAGAAAAATATTTGTCCTGAAAGCCAAAAGCATAAACTAAAAATGTCACATTTATTTAAAAAAGACACAGGGGGTTATGTTCATGCCCAGTGTTACTCTGCTGAAGTAAACAAAGTAACACCAGTGTAAGTGACAGGAGAATCAGGCCCAAAAGTTTCATTTGATGCAATCAACATTACAAAAATGGTCCAAAGACAGTAGAGTACAACTTACATAAATTACACAGTGAATAGAAAACTTGGTGTCTATAACTATAGACAGAGAGAGTACCAATATAATTCCATATAGAAGTTCTAATGACTCTGTACTCCAGAGAGAGTGGTGGCTTATCATCAGGACCCAAAAAGAGCATTATTACCTTTGATTCTTGTTGTTCAAGATATGGCTTTCCTCTGTACTTTGCTACTGCTCTTCTATCTTTAGCCTTCTCAAATGGTGTCTATAGCTCTTTATCAGAGGGGTAGCCGTGTTAGTCTGAATCTGTAAAAAGCAACAGAGGGTCCTGTGGCACCTTTGAGACTAACAGAAGTATCGGGAGCATAAGCTTTCGTGGGTAAGAGCCTCACTTCTTCAGATGCAAGAAGTGAGGCTCTTACCCACGAAAGCTTATGCTCCCGATACTTCTGTTAGTCTCAAAGGTGCCACAGGACCCTCTGTTGCTTTTTATAGCTCTTTAGACATCCTTTCCCTTTAATTTTTTTAAACAAGCAAGTTAATTCTGTGTAAAAACTGCTTCTTGAAAATATTTTATTGTTAACTGTTTGTTGATTCATTACTGTCAAATGTTCTAATACAGTAACATGTAAATTTATACATAAAATAATAAGCAATTAACTGTCTTGCAATTAACTTCAGATCATCTTTTTATTCACCAGAACGAAGCCAAAATAAGGAACAGTATTAAGAATGGTTTACTTTAAAGAAATAAATTTATATTTATGTGTTTATATACCTGTTTCTAAAGTTTAATAGTTATTTATAAAATTCTTTAACTACACAAGAGAAGAATGGCTCCACTTTTCCTTTGAAGAAGTTCTTAGCACTGTGTGAGTAATATTAAAAGGAGCTAAAAAGGTAGGAGTGCTATAGATCATCCAAAAGACAAACAAATATGTGGAATAGACTGATAATAAACATTGACATCATCTTCATAATAATATGTATTGTGACAAAGTTCCTCCTCTGCCTTGATGAGTCCTGCATTTTTTGGCAGATTTGCCCGCCTCAGAGATTCATAGCAGCCCTCAGTTTGGCCATTTCTGCTAGAGGCTCAAGTCTGCCATTCATTCAGCTAACCTCATCACTAGCCAGCATGGGGGAAAATGGAGAACAATCTCCACAGTCTCTAGTGGACCACCTAGTGGATTGGG
This sequence comes from Chrysemys picta bellii, assembly GCF_011386835.1. Classification (NCBI taxonomy): domain Eukaryota; kingdom Metazoa; phylum Chordata; order Testudines; family Emydidae; genus Chrysemys; species Chrysemys picta. Next base: position 50,143,139 of record NC_088796.1, on the reverse strand, counting down.
GACAGGCCAGATCCCTTTCCAGATTAGGCCTTCTCCTCTGGTCAATTCCTCTTATGTTCCATCGGGAGTTGGAAGGATGGGGGGGGGAAACCCCAGACCCACCCTCTACACCAGGTTCCAGCCCAGGGCCCTATAGATAGCAGTTGTCTACAATGTCTCCTGTATCATCTGCAGGACAGCTACAACTCCTTGGGCTACTTCCCCATGGCCTCTCCCCAACACCTTCTTTAGCCTCACCACAGGATCTTCCTCCTGAAGCCTGATCACACTTGTACACCTCAGTCCTCCAGCAGCACACCTTCTCAATCCTTTTGTATCCTCTACTAACGGATGAGAGGTCCTTTTTAAACCAGGTGTCCTGATTAGCCTGCCTGCCATAATTGCGTCTAGTAAGTTCTTAATTGGCTCCAGGTGTCCTAATTAGCATGCCTGTCTTAATTGGTTCTAGCATGTTCCTGATTGCTCTAGGGCAGCCCCTGCTCTGGTCACTCAAGGAACAGAAAGTTATTTATCCAGTGGCCAGTATATTTGCCCTCTACCAGACTCCTGTACCCCACTGGTCTGGGTCTCTCACAAAATACTTACAGTAACTTAACTAATACTTCCTCAGTGCTGCTATATTCCCTTATTTAATATGTCACCCTTTCTTGGTTTTAATATAACAAGCAACATACTATCAATTAGTATGTTTATATTTATGAAAATGTAGCTAAAAGGGAACAAAAATATTCAACATGAATTTCTAACAATATTCCTAAAAGTTCACTTTTCTGAACTGTTGAGGTAGTTTATTCTTTCTTTTTAAAATACTCTTCCCTCTGCTATCCTAAGCATACTAATTTAATGAGCAAGGCATACAAGGACAGGAGCCAGAACAAGTGGGTGGGTGTGTGTAAGAGCTGCAGTAGCTACAGTGGGGAAAATGCTCCCAGTAGAAGCATTGATGAACCATCCAGAAGTGTACACCGCCCCCATGTCTTATATAATGCACACAATAACAGGTCTGAGAAGAGCAGTAACCTTTCTAAAGAGTGAGCGTTGTGTGCCTATGCTTTCCCCAGCGTGTTCAATAAAGAGCTGGTATTAACAATGGGAGGATAGGTGGGAGGATAGAGAGAAAAAGTAAGCAGAGATCATTAAAGAGCCAGCGCACAACAGCAAGCGTGTCCTTGGACAGTCTTAAAACTTGGCTTTTCAGACGTCAAGAGCACAAAGAAATTAAGCTCTTCCCGCGCAACCTTGAGATGTTTGTTAGCACGGGGCGTTATTCACAATAATTCACGCAGTTTTAAGCTTTAGTCATAATATTGACCTGACCTCATCACATGCAATTTAAAAGGTAACAGAACACGATTCTGCGACACCGCCCCCCTTAAAACTCACCCCTGCCGATGCCTCGGAAGACACTTGACAACGGCGAGGCAGTTGCTGCGCTGTGGCTGCTGCTTTGTTTTCCTGCACTGGCTGTTTCGCTGTTCCCCTGGTCTCCCGCCTCCCACGCGTGTGCGTTGTATTCACCTGGTGGCTTTTGCCACCTGCTGCGGCTGTAAACTCCTTGGGGCAGTGGCTGCCTAAAGAGTCCAGCACGTGGCGCAAGGGGCCTGGATCCCCGATTGGCTCCCCCAGTAGAGAGACATCAGGGGGAAGAGCAGCCCGACAGCGGGGGCTGCTTCCATTAGCTTTGCTTAAATAAAGTTCACAGGTTACGTCTTGGCACTGGGCCGCCGCTGAGGCGCGAGGGTTTGTGGCGGGAGGCCCCAGGGGCCGTTCAGAGCGCGGAGGGGAAACCAGTAACTGCCCAGCAGCAGGACACGGGCGGAGGGCTGGGGTAGCCATTACGTGGCGAGGGGAGATGGCCGAACAGGTGGCTGAGGGGCAGACCGGTGAGAGATGGCCGTTTGGGGGGGCGGCCAATGACAGGTGGCCTTTGATAACGCTGAGGAGGGAGGGGGCAGGTTTCCGACAGCAAGTAGCTGTTTAGAAGGGGGTAGGCAGAGAGGTGAGAACTGGCCCTTTAACGTACGGGGGAGGAGAGCAGGGTGGGTGACAAGTGCCCATGGGGGTGGGTTCCGGGGCTGGAGAGCGAGTAGTGGCAGCCGTTCAGGGGGTGTCACAGAGGCAGCGGAGGGGCGGCCGACACGTGTCAGTTCAGGGGCCGTTAGGACGCTGCGGGAGGTGGGTAGTAGGTGAGGGGGTGGCGATAGCAGCCTGTTCTTTCTGCGCGCCGCCCCCCTCCTGCCGTCCTGGTCTGTCCCTCGGGCCCTCCAGGGTTAGCGCTGCCCCCGCCGCCTCAGACACCTGCTCGCAGCGCCCCGCTCCGCCCCCCAGCGCACGGGGCGGGCAGAGGCGCTCGGGCTGGGAAACGTTGCCGCTGGTCCCCTCGCGCAGGGCTGGGCGCGCTGCGCACAGCGCGGGGGTGGCAGTTGCGGAGGCAGCTAGGGGCAGGGGCAGGCAAGTGGCAAAGCAGCAGCAGCCGCGAGAGGCGTTTCCAGTGCCGGGGCTCTCGCCGCCGCAGCGCCGCGCTGAATTCCTGTGCACGGAGCTCGGCTAGTCCTCGGCCGGACTCCCGGGGGCTGGAGACGCGCCTGCCCCGCAGGTAAGAGCCGTCTGGATGCGCCGCTTCCTCGCTAGGGCCAATCTCTCCTCTCACCGCCCCGCCCGCCCCGGGCGTTGTTGCTCTCCTGGATATCGGGATTGCGCGGGCTAGGGGTTGCCTCCGTCTGTGCATTTGTCCTGCTGGGGCCATTCCCCTTTTGCAACGCTCTCCCTTTCTCTTCGGTGTCTACTCTCTGCTGGTGGCGCAGGAACTAAATGGCATAAAGTTAGTGCACTGCCGCTCACTGCCCAGCAGCCATGGGGAAAGTGGCTAGGAAAAAGCATGAGATTTTAAACAGCTCAGACTCCGAAAGGCTTCCCCCGTCCCCCACCGTAAAACAGCTGTTGAAGAAAGCTCCTGATTACCTAGCTGGCCCTTGACTGTCTCCAAGTTCATTATTTTGTTCTGCACCCAAAATGCGTAGCCCTAAGGAGTTTCCTCAATATTTGTAAATCTTGATGAATCCTACCCTTCAGCTCAAAGCCACTTCATTTGCTGCCCGTATTAGAACAGTGTTCCCTCTCGGGGAGCATCTGTCTCCCCACCACTGCTTCGCTGGCTTTACCAAGAGCGTTGCAGGCGACAGGACAGTTTGTTACGCTTTAAAAAAAAAATCGGGTTTGTTCCCACGTTAATCACATTCTGGGATCCAGTGGCGATATGAAGCTAATGCGGGGGTGAAATAAATGAGATGTTTTTTCACACGTTTCAGCTGGGTTTGCTGGAGAAACTCAACTTTACATTTTTCTTTCAGTAGCAAGATAGAGGTCTATGCTCTGCAGTTGAAAGGATATTTGTGGAATTTATTTAAAATAGGTCAGTTTGCAGTTCAACCACGACGTCCACGCTGGTTGTTTCTGCAGCGTTCTGTTGACTCAAGTGATGAAGAATGGAAATGCTATTCAAGAGCCCAAATAGTTTCCATTGTAGCCTGCAGGCTCTTATCGAAAAAAGCATACTACGTTAATCTAAATAGCTCCCTCGCTAGAGAACCTGCAGGTGCATTAACGTTATCTCTTCCAGCATGAGGTAATAGGGAAAAATCAAGAATTGCAACACTGTAAAGAAAAAAACTCTATTTTTACACTCCGAAATAAGAGATGTGCTTAGCTCTTAATGTAGCTCATTTTGGGGTTACAGACATTTTTATTTCCTGTTTCAAAATGTTGTTAGGTATGGTGCGCTTACAGTAAGTGTGGTCACAAGCCTGAAGAACAGTTCCAGTTAGATTGTACTGATTTTTGCCTTGCCTTGTTAGCTCTTCTTGCAGCTGCCTGTGTCTAAAGGTTATTGGGATTAAAGAATCCAGCATGCTTTGGGATGTTTTTGTTGGAACAAGATTCTGTTAGGCACTTCAAAGATTAAGAGCAATTCCTGGTCACTGGCCTTTCAGTGGGGAGGCAAGAAATTTTTAATGGAAAGGTTTAAAATGTGTGTGTTGTTCTAGACTTGCTTTATACTTTTCAGGCATATTCTCTGTGGACTTTTAAAGAGAAGTTGAATTTTTTTGGGGTAGGGAGATCTGGCAAAACAGGAATAAATTGGCTAGGTCACACTAGGATGCCATGCTACAAGCACAAGCCAGAGCAAGAATAACCTACTGCAGAACCCCAGACCACCTTCTCTGACCAGTACAGATTTTCTTTCTCGCCCACACCACACCCCACCACCAGTTCTCGGAGAAACAGAGAATTCATTACAGTTATATAAAACCAATTCCAGAAAACTCAAGTTATAACTCAGATTATATACAGGAAACAGAGACTGTGATGGAGGAGACTGTGCTTAATAAGGTGGCTGGAGCACTCCAAGCTTTCTTAAAGACAAGAAATCTTTAGGCCTGGTCTACACTACAGAGTTAGGTTGAACAAGGCAGTTCTCATCACCCTAACTCTGTAAGTGTCTACATTACAGTGATGCTCCTGCTAATGTAAGTTGCCTACTACATCAACTTTAGCTATGGCTACACTACAGACACTCAGGATATATCTATACTACCCACCGGATTGGCGGGCAGCGATCGATCCAGCGGGGGTCGATTTATCATGTCTAAACTAGACATGATAAATTGACCCCCAAGCACTCTCCCATCAACTCCTGTACTCCACTGCCGCGAGAGGTGCAGGCAGAGTTGACGGGAGTGGCAGCAGTTGACTCACTGCAGTGAAGACACCACGGTGAGTAGATCGAAGTATGTCAACTTGAGCTACGTTATTCATGTAGCTGAAGTTGTGTAACTTAGATCGATTTTCCCCCACCCCCCAGTGTAGACCAGGCCTAAGCTGATGGGAGAGAGGTCTCCCATTAACTTAATTACTCCTGCGGTTTGTGGGGGCTGTCGCTATGTTGGTGGGAGAAGCTTAGGTTGGTGTAACTTACGTCACTTAGGAGGTGGCTTATTCACACCCCTGAGCAACATAACTTATACCAACGCAACTGGTAGTGTGTACATAGCCGTGAGAGGCATAGTGCTTAAGTCAATATAGTTAGGGTGACACAGTATCTGCGTAGACACTGTGTTACTTATGTTGCCTGTTGGCTGTCAGCCCCACAGGACTGTTGTTGTTGTTGATACACTGGCAAATTTTGATAGGATCTATAGTACACAAAGCTGCAATGAATGAGATTTAGGCAGGGCTGGCTCCAGGGTTTTTGCAGCCCGAAGCAGCCCCAAAAAAAAAAAAAAAAGCTGCAATCGCGATCAGCTCTACCGCTGCCGCTTCAGTCTTCGGCGGCAATTCGGCAGCTGGTCCTTTGCTCCGAGAGGGAGTGAGGGACCCGCCGCCAAAGAGCTGGACGTGCCGCCCATCTCCATTGGCTACCCTAAGCAGCTGCTTGCTGGGCTGGTGCCTGGAGCCGGCCCTGGATTTAGGAATATTTTATTGTTATGGGATATGCAATTCTAGTTTAACATATCAATCTATGATGAATTACAGTATCATGAATTGGGTTTCTGTTGGAATTGTGGTATTTTGGTCTGAACAAACATATTTATACATCAGTCCTTGAGCACAGGGCTCCTGATGGTGTAAAATGTACCTAAGAGGGAGCCGAGAGTTAACCGGTGCAGGCTCAAAAGTGGGTGACAATGGCTGGGGAAGGGTGTGCCCAGTGCAGCCAGGGGATGCATATTCCCATAGAACCTCTGTCAGTGTGGATCCTCTGCCAGAGGATCAACATTTTGGTTGGGTAGCACCTGGTGGAAGATGTTTATGTTCCCCTAGGAGGAAGGCCTCTCCAAAGCACAGCTGCCCCAATGATATCATGAGTGAATCAAGACCAATTCCATATTATATAGTTCATAGTATAGCACTGAAGCATTTTCTTTTCATTACGTTGTGCTTGACTTTTGAAGTTCCAGGTGCTCATCACTTCTCAGGATCAGGCCTCTTATTTCCTTTCCCCCTCCACCCCCCAAGTGGAAAAATATTGTTTTTTAGAAATCAAATCCTGCTTGTTTTACTCATGTGAGTAGTCAAAATGACCTGTAATGAGGCAATGTGTCCCAGTGGATAGGTGACTAGACTGTGAGTTGGGAGCCCTGGGTGCTGTTCCTGGCTCAGGCAACTGACCTGTTATGTGACTCTCTGTGTCTCAGTTTGATGCTTTAGTAGAGTGCTTTGATATCTACAGATAAGTGCTACGTATTTTTACACACATGAGTAAGGCAAGCAGTTCAGGCTCTATGATTTATATTGTAGATATGAGATAAATGTTAAAGCATCTATATTTATTTAGATTCTCACATATTATTGGTGCCAAAGATATAGAAAATAACTTTTTAAGCCAAAAAAGTTAAAATTCGAATATTTGTTACCTAAAATATATTACTATTAAATCTGTTTTTGGAAACCTAAGCATAAGTTTTTACTGGATACTATTTAATTTAAGAATAGACCAGGTGGGTATGGATGCATTATCTAGCAAAAATACACCTTTCATAACAATGAAAATTAAGGTAGAAAATATTGCATCATATGCTAACGTACTTTTAACCACTGAAGCAATAGACAACTACAGTACTCTGGAATGTCCCCTCCCTCCTCTCCCCTCCTCCCCTCAGTTTTTGCCAGTGATCACACAGAGGAGAGGAAATTTACCCCTGTGTGGGGGATGAGCACAAGGCCTATGTACCACTTAAGTCCACAAAATAGGGCTTCTGTGGGATAAAAGTGGTGAACAAACCTTGTCCTGGCCCTCTGTGCAGAAGTGAATGTCATTCCAAGGTGAACACTTGGTTTCTTGTCTTCTCCCTCCTTCCCCCCCCCCCCATGAAGAATATTGGAGGACTGCTCCTTTTTAAAAAAAAAACACTACCATATATGACTACATTCATTGTTTTGTAATAAAGTCAATGATAGGATGTAATGTTAAGGAGGCAACACAGCATGAGCCTGGATTAATACAAATGTTTTAAACCATCTAACTGAAAGCTCTCATTGCATATGATGATACTGGATTTTGCAACTTCCTAAAACCAGATAATTTACATCTATACAGCATGTTCAAGTAGAATGAATTCAACTGAACAAGAACATTCCTGCAATAGAAGTTCCATTATGTTTATTTAAATTGATTATATTGAAACTTGCATTTTGAAAGTGTTATTAAAAAGTCATCCTTTGATTCTCAGGATTCAGAGTAAAGCTCCAACGGACTAAAAAATGAGTGAAAATTGTTTTTTTTCAGTTGGGTTCTGAAACATTACAAGCATTTTCATTCTATGGGTCATTCTATATATTAAAATACGAGTTTTTGAACTTTAATGTTGTCTCCTGAAGTTCTCTATGAAAAATAGCATTTTATCTATGAAATAGTACAAATTGCAATGTTATGCCTATACAGTTAATAGTCATATGTTTGAAGAAACACTGTGCTACAGATAGAAACGGAATTCAGTTCCATTAGGACAACATTGTAAAATTACTAAGAGTATAGTTGTAGTCTGAAAAGTTACTTGTCTTGGTATTCAGGAGGAATAAAGAATGTTTGTTTTTTAATTAAAGAAAAAAAACAAAGGAATTGTTTAATATAAATATTGTTCAAATAATATTGAAACAAAAGAAATGTAGAGAATCAGCTTCTTTGTAATAGTTTGTTTTATGGTAACTAATACATCAGTATTTTTCCCTCTGCTTTTACAAGAGGAGAGGAGTAAAAATTATCTAAACCTGCTAGAAGGTTCCTTTGCAGAAGGTTCCCTCCTGCCCTCTAATACCTTGAAAAGCCCTTCACAACAGCTCCATGTAGTTAGAGTAGGAAAGGTAGAACTAGTGAGCACCCGCGACAGACAGACCAGAAGTAGAATTGCTTGTGCTGAGGGCCTAGAGACCAGTTGACTTTAAAAAGAAGCACATGCAGCTGGGCCTTGATACTAGAATTAGGAGCAAGTTTATGGTCCTACTGTAATTTAAAATTACTCCCAAATTAAATACATCAGTTAATACCACAATATGATGCTATTATAGAGGGGAAAATGTAACCAAGTGTTCATGTCAGCTACAACAAAACAAATCCATTACTTTAAAAATGGAAAAGGATACATTTGAGACATTTTTATTCCTCTTAAATTGTTAACTTTTATCAATAGTTTTTTAAATTGTCTGATTTTGTGTTGAATCTATATTGATACTTTAAATTGTTAATATTTCAGGGGTAGGGGGTAGGTGAAGTAATTTATCTTTCCTTGGTTAAACATAAAATTAAGTTACTTTTAGTTATATCTTTAATGTCTACTGTAAATACAAAATAAAACAAAACATTTTTCATTACAGTGAACTCCTACTCCATGAGTTTAAAATATCACAACATTTTACTTTTGTTATCAGATGTTTGTTTTCTTTTAGAGTTAGTATTGTATGCTGAGACACTTGATCCTTCTCAGTCCAGTGAGCCCCAAGATGGATGAAACGTACTGTATGTCACCCAATTATTGCTATTTCAGCCTCAGGAGTGTATTTTCAAAGCAGCACAAGGATGGTAATATATACTCAGAATTATTATTTTTTTGTATTAGACATGTTTACTAATTTTCCTAATAGTCTTTAATGTATATTTCTTAATGTAGAAATATTTTATTAGTATTTGATTTTGTTGTTCCATTATCGCCCAGATTTGTTATATTGTTTTTTGTTTTTGTTTTGCATTGTGGTTTTCCTAAAAAGAGTGTTTGAAATGTGATATAATATCTAATGCTGATGTGAGAAAATACTGTAGGATTACTTCTGATCTTGTGTCCATTTGTATACACCAGGAATAGCTCCAATCTGAGTGGGATTATATCAAATGAGTGAAATCAGTGTAAAGCTAGTGTAAGTGAGTGTAGAATCACTTTGTATATACCGTATGGGGTGTCATATAGGCTACTACTGAATAAGCATGAACATTAAACAGGGAACAGTTATTCCTTAAAGATGTAAATCAATGATTTCATATGGCAATGTAATTTAATATTTAAAAACGTTGTGCTTGTTCATGAAAATGGAAAGATTATATTTTCACAAATTACTATCAAATAAGGAAATTATAGGCTGGTTAATCTTTTTCCTATTCGTTCTCTCTGAAAATTAGGTGTTATTTTCGACAGCTAGGGAAGAACAAGGGCACGACTGGTATGATGGATGAAGCTGTAGAGGTATCAGCTGATGGGAACTCCCTTATAAAAGCTGTTTATCAAAGCAGACTTCGCCTCACAAGACTGTTGTTAGAAGGTGGAGCATACATTAATGAGAGTAACGACCGAGGTGTAACACCTTTAATGATTGCTTGTAAGACACAGCATGTGGACCAGCAGAGTGTTAGCAAAGCAAAAATGGTTAAATATCTGCTGGAAAATAAGGCAGATCCAAATATACAGGACAAATCTGGAAAGACAGCCTTGATGCACGCATGCTTGGAAAAGGCTGGCCCTGAAGTGGTTTCTTTGTTGCTGAAAAATGGAGCTGACCTAAGTCTGCAAGACCATTCTGGTTATTCTGCACTTGTTTATGCAGTAAACTCTGAAGACCGAGAGACCCTGAAAGTTCTCCTAAATGCTTGTAAAGCAAGAGGAAAAGAAGTAATCATCATTACAACAGACAAGTCTCCATCTGGAAAACAGACAACTAAACAGTACTTAAATGTGCCTCCTAATGACATTGAGGAATGCCATTCTCCAACTGCCTGCACTTCCCCATCAGAAATAGAACTTAAAACATCTCCACTTTCAAATTCACGTGAAACAGAAAAACCTCTTTTTAGCTTTAAAGATCCAGATCAGCCTGGAAGCATGGAAAATATATCTGAGCCAGTCTCTCCTACTAGAAAACCAAATTTAACACATGTAGGACCCAAGCTGGCACAAGTGCAGCGTCTGCATTCTGAGTCTTGGATAAAAAGCTCTCTGTTCCATCAGAATAAAATTTCCTCTTTACAAGAAGAACTTCAGGATATAACTCCAGAGGAAGAACTGTCTCTGAAAGTCAATGGTCTAGCCTTATCCAAGAGATATATTACTAGACACCAAAGCATTGATGTAAAAGACACTGCTCATTTGTTGAAAATCTTTGATGAAACTGGCTCAAGAAAGTTGTCATATGAGGAGATAAATTCTCAGTCACTTTATGCCGAGGGAAACCATAGCCAGAGTGAAATTCCTGTGGATCAGGATTCAGATTCAGTGCAAATGAGATTTGTTTCAACCCTGAGAAGTATTATTCAAAAAAGAAGTTTAGGGGCAAATCACTACAGCTCTGATTCTCAGCTAACTACTAGTCTGAGTCCTGCTACCACAGAAGATAGCAAATCACTTCTAGGAAAGAAAAAGGTTCTCTCTCCTTCTCCCTCTTTGTTATCGAGTTCCAGAGAATTGCTAGAGAACATGCCTCCTGGTCCACTGAACAGGAGAAACCATGCTGTTTTAGAGAGACGAGGGTCAGGAGCCCTCTCTTTAGATCACATTGCCCAAACTAGGCCAGGTTTCCTTCCACCTTTAAATGTGAATCCTCATCCTCCAATTCCAGATATTAGTTTTAGCAACAAGATTTCTGGAATTGTTTCTTTTGGACAAAAAACCCTAATTCCAACAGCACCTGCTTTTCCCAAGGAGTTCAAAAGTAACAAAATGTTGGTAAGGAGGCAGTCATTACAAACTGAACAGATTAAGCAACTTGTGAATTTTTAACACTGTACTAAAGTGTTAATAGATTTATACAACATGTACATGCAGCTTTATTCATTTGGAATAAATATTCCCCAAAGCAGAGAGCCCACACAAGGTGCTCTGCACCACAAAGACCCTTAACATGGGATTCTTGGATGGACTCTGAGATGAGTTTCATCTTAGATTTAGCAGATAAGTGTGTTCAGCTAAATTTACTCTGCTGCTATAATCTGCAAAGTGACAAATAATATATTTTCACCATATTTTTCATAATAGAAAACTAAAACACTATGGGCCTGATTCTCTGTGGCCCCATACTTTGAGTCATTGACACAAAACACTTATTCTGATTTGGCAGCATTTTACACCTAGTCTGTACTCACTTTGCACAGATATAAGTGACTACATAAAATGCAGGGTGATAGAGAATTAGGCTATATGATAGCTATTCTCTACCTACATTGATGGAACTATTATCAGAAGCTGATTAGTAGGAGTTACAAGCCCCTAAGGAATAGAGAACGGGCTTAATGTGGGAAAATTATACAAAATAGCTACAATTCTGAAGTAAAACAGACTACAAAACTGATACAAAATAATGTACAATTCATGTTTTTATTAAACCGCTTCAATTTAAAAACAATCAATAACATAATATTTCTGAATTATTGATTTTTTTTAAAATATGGCATATTCAATAATGGAGTAACTTATTAAACAAAAATGGATAAATGTTTCATCATGAGCTGGACTAAAATGTCATACTTTAAGATTTCCAACATGTATGTTTCTTTCCCTCTTAAAGGACAAAAGCAGAGACTGAACTTTAATACAAATCTTACGGATACTCTAGGTTTTGACTCTTATTTGGCACTTTTATCACCTCAGTTCTAAAAGTCTATACATTTTAAATTTGTTTTATTGTCACATACTTTATACAAATGAATCTTTTATTCTTATTAACATGGTGGTTGTGAATTATACTGAAACTAGACACTTGCTTCTAGAAATATTCAGTAGATATTTGTGGTTTTGCAGCTTTAGTCCTAATCCAAATAGTATTACAAAATGTTTTCTAACAAAAAAGTTAATTATTGTGCCATCAGTATAAGTATGTTTATTATCTATTTGAAACTTACAATCCCTATCATCCCCTTTGATGCAAAAACACTTCCTCAGTTGGAGAAGGCAATACTAGCCCCAAGGAAAGGATAAGTGCATGTTTTGTATTCATGCAGAACCTAACAATCTGTAGCAAATGCTAGCCTCAACCCCCCCTCCCCCCCCAGATTTTAGAGCATGGCATTAGCTCTTGTACAGCCTGAGCTGGGCCCCCTAATCCATGGTAGCATGATTGGCTGTGTGGCCAGGTGATCTTAGCCAGGGACTAAACCCATGACATGTCCCAGCCTTTCTAGGAGCAGCTAGGATGAGAACTGAAGCCATTGATTTAAATTTAGTGCATTAACTTCAAAAGGATTTTCCACAGGAAAATGTGGTTTTAAAGGTGACTGTTTCACCTACAGTGATTTCTCTCAGACTATTCCACTTCAAATTCCATGGAACCTCAAATGTATAGGGACTGCTGGTAGTTGAGGGGAGTATACACTGTAAAGATCTGCTCCCTCTTTTCTACCATATCTAACTCCATTCACGCATGATTACCACATTTTTCCTTAACTCTGCACCATGCAGGGGCCATAGACGTCTGTTTTGGAAAATGTTTGTTCTTACTTGTTTTTTGTGAACAGCTTTTTTTTTTTCAAAGCCAGCTTTTTGATCCAGACCATTCTTCCAATGAAAAGCTTTTGTTACTTGCAGTTTGGTAGGAAAACTATCTTCACAAAAAACAACTATAAAAGGATGTTAAGATTGCCAAGTCAAGCACTCAAAAGTTAGGAAATTCCAGAAATAAAGTTGTCCATGGGTTTCATAGCACTGTCTGACAGCAGAGGACTTTTCAGACTCAGGAATCATAGGACTGGAAGGAAGCTTGGGAGGTCTTCTAGTCCAGTTTCCTGCCACTCAAGGCAGGACTAAGTATTATCTAGACCATTCCTGACAGGTGTTTCTCTAACCTGCTATAAAAAATCTCCAATGATGGAGATTTCACAACCTCCCCAGACAACTTATTCTAGTGCTTAGCTGCCCTGACAGTCAGGACGTTTTTCCTAATGTCCAACATAAAGCGCCCTTGCTACAATGTAAGCCCATTAAGAACATAAGACGACCATACTGGGTCAGACCAAAGGTCCATCTAGCCCAGTATCCCATCTTCTGACAGTGGCCAATGCCAGGTGCTCCAGAGGGAATGAACAGAACAGGTAATCCTAAATGATCCATGCCCTATCGCCCATTCCCAGCTTCTGGCAAACAGAGACTAGGGACACCATCCCTGCTCATCCTGGCTAATAGCCATTGATGGACATATCCTCCATGAATTTATCTAGTTCTTTTTTGAACCCTTTTATAGTCTTGGCTTTCACAACATCCTCTGGCAAAGAGTTCCACAGGTTGACAGTGCATTGTGTGAAAAAATACTTCCTTGTTTGTTTTAAACCTGCTGCCTATTAATTTCATTTGGTGAAATTAGTTCTTGTTATGTGAAGGAGTAAATAACACTTCCTTATTTACTTTCTCTGTACCAGTCATGATGTTATAGAGCTCAATCATATCCCTCCTTAGTCATCTCTTTTCCAAGCTGAAAAGTCCCAGTCTTATTAATCTCTCCTCATATGGAAGCTGTTCCATACCCCTAATGATTTTTGTTGCCCTTTTCTGAACTTTTTCCAATGTAACTTTTTTGAGATGAGGCAACCACATATGCATGCAGTATTCAAGATGTGGGTGTGCCATGGATTTATATAGAGGAAATATATTTTCTGTCTTTTCTATCCCATTCTTAATGATTCCCAACATTCTGTCCACCTTTTTGACCGCCGCTGCACACTGAGTGGAGTGCACATTGCTTCTTGTCCTATCCTCGGAGGTTAACGAGAACAATTTTTCTCTCTCATCCTTGTAACAACAATCATGTCCCCTGTCTTCTCTTCTGACTGAAAAAAAATGGATGTGTTTAATCTTCCCTCATAGGTCATGTTTTCTAGACCTTTAATCATTGTTCTCCTCTGGACTTTCTCTAATTTGTTCACATCTTTCCTGAAATGTGGTGCCCAGAATTGGACACAATATTCTAGTTGAAGGCCTAATCAACACGGAGTAGAGCAGAAGAATTACTTCTTGTTTCTTTCTTACCATACTCCTGCTAATACATCCCAGAATGATGTTTGCTTTTTTGCACTGATATTACACTGTTGACTCTATTTAGCTTATGATCCACTATGACCCCCAGATCCCTTTCTGCAGTACTCCTTCCTAGGCAGTAATTTCCTATTTTGTATGTGTGTAATTGATTGTTCCTTCCTAAGTGGAGTACTTTGCATTTGTCCTTATTGAATTTAATCCTATTTACTTCAGACCATTTCTCCTGTATGTCCAGCTCACTTCGAATTTTAATCTTATTCTCTAAAGCACTTGCACCCACTCTCATCTTGGTATGATCTGCAAACTTTATAAATGTACTTTCTATGCCATAATCTAAATCACTGATGAAGATATTGAACAGAACTGGACCCAGAATTGATCTGTGTGGGACTTCACTTGAAGCTTGACTGTGAACCACTGATAATTGCTCCCCGGGAATGGCTTTCCAACCAGTTATGCATCCACTTTAGAGTAGCTCTATCTATGTTGTATTTCCCAAGTATGTTTATGAGAAGGTCGTGTGAGACAGTATCAAAAAGCCTTACTAAAGTCAAGGTCTATTGCATATACTGCTTTTCCCACCCCCAATCTACAAGACTTGTTACCGTGTCAAAGAAAGCTATTTGGTTGGTTCGACATGATTTGTTCTTGACAAATCCATGCTGACTGTTTCTTATCACCTTATCTTCTGGGTGTTTGCAAAATGACTGCTTAATTATTTGCTCCATTATCCTTCTAGGTATTGGTGTTAAGATGACTGGTCTGTAATTCCCTGAATTGCCCTTATTTTGCTTTTTATAGATTAGCACTATATTTGCTCTTTTCCAGTCCTCTGGAATCTCTCCCGTCTTCCATGACTTTTTGACAATAATCACTAATGGCTCAGATATCTCCTCAGTCAGCTTCTTGAGTATTCTAGGCTCTATTTCATCAGGCACTGGTGACTTGAAGAAATCTAACTTGTCTAGAAGATCTGTGTAGCCCCTGATTGAGAACCACTGTTCTAAGCAACTGAACAATCTCTCATAATGGGAATTATCAGGCAACCTTCACTATAGATGGCACTATCAGCTCTGCCTATAATACACTAAGATTGGATCTCTAAGCAGTTCTGTAAAAATAGCATTGTGAAGTCCAACATTTTTGTTTTGAAATGATTCAATATCAAACTTGCTCAGTGTACAAATGAAGACCTTTTTCTTAAACTACCAGTTCTGCAAACTCAGCCAGTCAAGTCAAGCTGAGTTTTTTCCTTCACATGTCTATTCACTGGTAATAAAAGTGGTAGGATAAATTAAGTCTTTAGTTAAACCTGTGCAACACAAGTGATTTCAAATTAAGTTCCTACTGCCACCTGGGTATCCTTATTGCTTAAGAGGGTTGGTATAGGTATAACTAAATTGGAATTTTCTACAAATTGTGAATAGAGCCCAGCTCTCCTGAATCCCAGTCTAGTGCTGTATCTCCCAGCAAACACTGCAAGAGAATATGACTCAGAATACGAATAAGGAAGTAGCAATATGGCTGTGGTGGCATGGATGGTAGCTCCGACTAGCTGCCTGAGTTTGTATCGAGGGGATCAGGCAGACTTGTACTCAGGAAACTACTCTAAGCCACTGCCATGCAGCAATTTTTAGCATGATAGCTCAAGCAGAGCCAGCACCTGTTAATCTATGCTGGGAAGCATGCTCCCAGGTGCAGTGTAGACATAACCAAGAAGACCAGGGCTTTATTTTGCCATTCTTGCCAATCAAGTAAGCTTTGATACATTGCTTGGAGCACTTCATTTTTTGCTCTGGACTTGACGTTTTGTAATTCCATTTTGGTGCTTTTGTGTCATAGCTTTGACATTTTTTTGTCCCGAGTGTTTTTGCATATCAGTACATTTCCATGTCTGTACTGGGCTATCTTGATTATCACTTCAAAAGTTTTTTTTTTTCCCCCCCTTACTTAATTGGCCTCTCAGAGTTGGTAAGACAACTCCCACCTGTTCATGCTCTCTGTATGTGTGTATATATATCTCCTCAATATATGTTCCATTCTATATGCATCCGAAGAAGTGGGCTGTAGCCCACGGAAGCTTATGCTCTAATAAATTTGTTAGTCTCTAAGGTGCCACAAGTACTCCTGTTCTTTTTGCGGATACAGACTAACACGGCTGCTACTCTGAAAACAGTACATTTCCAGTGTTCACTGCTCCTGTGGCCTCCTACTTCAGCTATGTTTGGTGCATTTATTTTCAACTCTCTCCATGCCTCTTACCCTGATCTTTAGATGTTCCCACTCTACTTGAACACTTCAAAACCTTATATAACTTATACATTTTTTCCCCAAGATGTAATGCGCCTCTGGTTGCAAGAAGAGGGGGAAGTAAGCCCAAAGCCTTTTGGAAGTAGAATTGTGGTCCAAGATGCTCTCTTAAGAGAAGACAGCATGAGGGCCTAACTGCCCCTATCAGTAAAGGGCTAGTTCTTCCTCTTATACCTTCACTATTAAACACTATTTATTATTTGTATTACAGTAGCACTTAGGGCCCCCAACTAAGTTTGCAGATTCATTGTGGTAGGCGCTGTAAAAACAGAGTAAGAGACAGTCCCTGCCCTGAAGATCTTGCATTCTATTCCAGGAAGAACATGTTTCCCGAGCACAAATTGTTCTTGGAAGGCTTCAGAATGTTTAGGTAGTCTGCTACTTACAACAGCTTCCAGGGACCTACCACTCAGAGACTTCAGGCCTTTCACTCGCTGGGCCTAGATTCTCTGATCTATGGCCTGAGTAATATTCAATAGAGCTACTCCACCTGGTGTCCAAGAAACCCTCCACATTGTCCCTTCTCCTCCCTGTCAGAAAGCTCTTGGGAACCTCAGGTAGACACATTGCTAGAAATCCTGTTGTTTCTTGGTGTGGGTACATGTTCCCCTCTCTGGACAACTGGATAATCAAGAACATCATTTGAAAAGTGTCTAAGAATCAGTTCATCTCACCATTTGAGTATGGGAGTCACACTGGTCATGATAAAATATCAAAGTCCCAGCTTGTCCTCAGGAGACAGTTGGAGCCTGGCTAGAGATGACTTGACTCAAAGCCTTCCTGCCTCAGTACAGGATCTTAGATATCACCTGTCTAGCAAAAAAGATTTGTCCAAGGCAGCAGGTGTTATCTTACAATGCTACAAATGACGAGTGTGATGTCAACAACAATTTTGATATTATCCTCAAGACAATCTCAATAGATCCTAAGATTCCAGTGGAAGCAAGTTATGTAACATTACATCCCAGCAACTAATGGAAATCAGGGACAATCTCCATTTACAGCTGGACTTCCAAATTCAATTAGTACGCATTGTAGTGACATGCATTTAGCCTGGAATGGAGAGCCAATGTGAAGGATCTGTCAGTTGGTCTCTCCAGGAAAAGTTACTGAATAATAAATACATTTTACAGTCAGCTTATAAGAAGAAATTGTATTTCCTTAGCACTTTAGAAACTGGCTAAAAGGAGCCTGTATCTTCTGCTGAGCTATTTCAGACAGACAAAAGTCTTTAATGTTAGGGGAGTTCTGCCCTGTACCTACCATGTTGGGAGCACAAAAGCCAAGAGTGATATTCCAGTGAGATGGTATTTTCAGTGATGGGTAAGTAATTTTCCATGTAATCAATTAGCTAAGGTTATCTTCATAGTACAACATTAGGCCCAATTCTCAATTTAGTTCAATGGTGTAAATCAAGAATAATCCTACTTAAATCAGTGGAATTACACTGCCATAAAACCTGTGTAAGGCCGAGGAGAACTAGCCCATTTTGTCAGTCATTTACGGGAATGTACACAGAAAGAGGAAAGTATTTTATTTTAATATATTAGCCGCTCATTTTTAAATGGTGATAAAAACAACTATTTTGGGATTTTGCAACGTACCTAACTCTTTAAGTGTTGAATTAAATTCTGTAAGTAAGTCTAACCAATAAATGAATGTTCCATTTTAAAAACTGTTTCTCAGAAAAGGTTCTTGTCTTAAGATTTCCTTCATGTTTAAGAGCATTCAAACATCATACTGTTACTAAGTGCTTTTGACTTTAACAACTTATGATTTGAGCTGTGCTATAAATAGGACCCTACCAAATTCACAGCCACAAAAAATGCATCACAGACTGTGAAATCTAGTCCCCGACCCACAATCTTCTGTGAAATCTGGTCTTTTGTGTGCTTGTACCCGATACTATACAGATTTCACAGGGGAGACCGGTGTTTCTCAAATTGGGGGTCCTGACACAAAAGGGAGTTGTAAGAGGGTTGCAAGGTTATTTTAGGGGGGTCATGGTATTGCCACCCTTACTTCTGTGCTGCTGCCTTCAGAGCTGGGCGACTGGAGAGTGGCGGCTGCTGACTCAGGGCCCATCTCTGCAGGCAGCAGCGCAGAAATAAGGGTGGCAATACCATATCATGCCATCCTTTCTTCTGGTTTGCTGCTGGCAGCAGCTCTGCCTTCAGAGCTCGGCTCTCGGCCAGCAGCCGCCACTCTCCAGCTGCCTAGTTCTGAAGACAGCACCACTGTCTGCATCAGTGCAGAAGTAAGGTTAGCAGTACTGCAACTCCCCCTACAATAACGTTGTCACCCCCCACAACTCCTTTGTGCATCAGGATCCCTACCATTACAACACTGTGAAAATTCAGATTTAAATAGCTGAAATAATGAAATTTACGATTTTTAAAATCCTATGACTGTGAAATTGACCAACATGGACTGCAAATTTGATAGGGCCCTAGTTATAAACTTGCCAAGTGTACTTTCTTGCAGAATGTGAACATCGAGTAAAATATTTTAATAAAACAGATCATATAATAAATCGTATTTAAGTATCTAATTTATTTTTTCTTTCGTCTGTGTATGTGTCAGTACAAAGTGTGACCAAAATGCATCCCTTGCCTGTTTCATTTAGGCTAAGTACTGAAATTTCTTGCACATGAGTTCTTATTCCCCAAAAAATTATCTTTAACTGAAATCTGAAATGTAATACGGCATTTGTAAAATGCCAATAGCTTGTCTGACCAACAGGTCATGAGTATTTTGTCCCCATTCTAAATATGTGAAAAAAATTATACACTGTGCAAAAAAAGGCCTGATACAAAGCTCATTTAACACCATGAAAATATTCCCACTGATTTCAGTAGCCTTTGGCTCAGCCCCTATATGCCCCGGAAAAAAATGGGGACTGTATGGTAATTACTTTTACAGACATGAACTGACATGGAGAGAACATCCAAAAATAACTGTCCTTTTGTATAATAATTTAGGGGAGGTTTCAGCCAAGCAGCTTCAGTTTTGGTATTGCATCAGTTGCCTCAACTGTACTGCCATGTCTTACCATAAGCAGCCTAACCACTTGTGGTAAATGTACCATAGAGGGAAGCTCCAACCTTATCCCAGTGGGTGGAGCCCACTCCAGGGTTCTCATGTCTTACTCCAGGAGCCAGACCTAAGGTCAGATGAACTAATGACACCCTGTCCCGTCCCCCCCCCCCCACCCCCAAGTGTTATGAAAACCACAAATGCATTTGCCATGGATCAACCTCATTCATGATCTATAAAAATCAATCTAATAAATAAGGATCTTTTACACATATTTGACTCTGACCCAATGAAAGCAAGAGTGGAAAAAACACCCTCCTCACCCCAAAAGATCTAATATATGATGACTGGACAGCATCAGACATCTGTCTCTGACAGGCTTTCCACCCTGTAAATTGCTGGATTTTGTTCAGTACAGAACATCATGGAGATGCATAATGTGCTTGGTGCCTCTACACTCTCCAACTGACAACATGAGAACTAATCTAACCATTCCTTACCTTTTTCATACAACATTAACATTTAAAAATGCTAAAAAAGTCTTATTGGCCATATGTGGCTATTTAAGATGCAGCAATCCATTGACAGTCTTCAGTTAGTCCAATCCTGTTCTCTGTTGAAAGGATGTTGGCCCTGCCATGGAGCTTTTTGGGGTGGTAGTAGTGAGGAATAATTCAAATGGAACCATGCTGATCATGACCAGAATTTCTTAGGAGCAGATGGGTGGGGAAATTAGGAATTGCGGGGATTCTGATAGGGATGCAGAAGACTGCAGTCAAAAAAGTTAAACCCATTTATCTTACTTTTAGCTCAGGTCACCGATCAGTTCACTTTGATTATTTATGATCTACAGAATCAATTCTATAGTTTTGTTTTTATGGTTAAGACCAACAGTGGAAAACTGCTGCTAGTATCAGATGCTAAATATTTACAGTAGGAGGTCTTTGAGAAATGCCAAAATACTTAAGAAATAAATAGCCATATAGAAAATATGACAAAATGGTAAAAAATACTAATGTATTTCATTTTTTAAAGCATTTATATTTCAAGTAGGTATATCTTTAAACAGAACTGCTGTGATCGTAAAAATGGAAAAGATGGTTAGTCACCTTCTTGTAACTGTTGTTCTTCGAGAGGTGTTGTTCATGTCCATTCCAATTAGGTGTGCGCGTGCTGCATGCACAGTCATCAGAAACTTTTTCCCTTAGCAGCTCCCGTCAGGTCAGCCAGGGAGCCCCCTGGAGTGGCGCCCTCATGGCGCTCAATATATGACCTGCCGTCCTGACCCCCCTTCGGTTCCTTCTTGCCGGCTACTCCGACAGAGGGGAAGGAGGGTGGGTATTGGAATGGATGTGAACAACACCTCTCGAAGAACAACAGTTACAAGAAGGTGAGTAACCATCTTTTCTTCTTTGAGTGATTGTTCAAGTCGATTACAATTAGGTGACTCCCAAGCTCTCCCACAGGGTGGAGTCGGAGTTAAGGAATCTACCAAGAGCTGCATTGTCTCTAGCGTGCTGTGTGATGGCACAGTGGGTGGCAAAAGTATGCACCGAGGACCAGGTAGCTGCTCTGCAGATCTCTTGGATGGACACCTGGGCCAGGAAAGAGGTGGAAGAGGCCTGAGCCCTTGTCGAGTGGGCCGTTATCCAGGAAGAGATGCGCTGTGAGGAGACCGGAAGTCCGGTCCGCCACCACTACAAACAGCTAGTCTGACTTCCTGAAAGGCTTTATGCGCTCAATGTAGAACGCTAATGTCCTCTGCACATCTAACGAGTGAAACTTCTGTTCCTGTGAGTTGGTGTGCGGCTTGGGGTAGAAAACAGGTAGAAAAATGTCCTGGCTGAGGTGGAATTGGGATACAACTTTGGGGAGAAAAGCTGGGTGCAACCTGAGTTGTACCTTGTCCTTGTGGAAGACTGTTAGGGGGGGTCGGAGGTTAATGCTTTTAGCTCCGATACCCTCCAGGCCGATGTGATTGCAAACAGAAAGGCTACCTTCCAAGAGAGATACAGAAGGGAACATGTACCGAGTGGTTCGAATGGGGCTCCCATAAGCCTAGCTAGGACCAGATTGAAGTCCCAAGTTGGTACTGGTGGGCGAGACTGAGGGTATATGCGTTTCAGGCCCTTAAGGAAACGGCCCGCCATAGGATTGGCGAAGACTGAATGCCCCAACTCTCTAGGGTGGAAAGCTGAGATGGCCACGAAGAAGAAGTGATATTTCTGTGGGTGGGTAAGCATTCTTTTAAACACAGGTTATTGCTTTTAGTAAAGTATACACACTATACATTTTGGTAAGCCTGACTTTTCAAATCATACTGCAAGCTTTAAAAGATGAAAGAGAAAACAGTATGTTTCTTTGGAAACATCGAAACAAGGTTAGCTGGTTTTAATTTTCTCTACAAAATTTCACAACACAATAGAACACAAAATATAGATTAGACAAAGTAATACTAACCTCACAAGAAACAACCATAATCTGAAAATGCATATTCAGCTTCTGTATAAAAAAAATAAATCAGTGTACTTAGGACAGTAAATTATTATACAAAAAGGAGGATTATGCTAGATTTTTTTTACAAAGTGGTTCATGATGTGCGTAGTGTTTAAAAAATAGTTTGAAAATATCCTTTTCTCGGTATGAGGGAATTTTCCATGTTCATTTTTATTTCATCCACAAGCATGGACAAGAATCCAGTATTTACTAAGGAGTAGAATCACAATCTGATGCAGTGACTCTGGATACATCCAGACCCCACTATTGGGCCCATAGCCCCCCAGGTTCTTAGCAGCAGCCTTAGCCACTGCATCACCATGATGCACTTAACCAGTACCCCTGAGCAACATTAGTGCTAATGGCCTCCAGGCCTCTGATTGGATGGACAGGCAGCACATTCACTGGGTATCTGGACTATATAAAGGCTCCAACAAGAAGAGAAAGCTGTCTGAGCCTCAGACGAGTGCCTGCTGGTTGCTCCCCAGACTGCCTCACCTGATCCTGCCTTGCTGCCTCGTCTGACTTGCCTCCCCAGCCTACTGGTCCGGCCCCTAGGATTGGATCTTCTGGCTACTGACCCCTAGAAGAACTCTGACCATTGTCCCAGGCTGCTTCTGATATGCACTGACCTGCTGGCTACCCAACCACCCATGCACATGACTACTGCTCTGGACTATCCCCAGCCCACCTCAGCTACTGGGCATTACAGGATATTAGACTACGGTTCAGGGAGTCAGTGGGTTTTCACCAGGTTCTGCCCATGTATATTCCTCAGCTTTTTCTTCTGCACAATAGGACACATTCATCTGACAGTGCAAAGGAGCACCTTTGCCTTTTTGCATGGAGCTTGCACTGCACAGCAGCCCTGTGCGGGCTTGGCTGGGAGGACAGGGCAAGACTGTCTGGCAACTTGTGAAAGCTTTTTAATTGGCTTGTAGGGAATGGCATCATTCTTTCTCTCTCTTCCAACCATCTCAGTGCTGCCACTGTATCACTTGGTATCATAAGACAGAGGTAACGTGATAGGATAAAAGGCAAGGACAATAATAGGACAAGAAAAATAATGGAATAGTTTTACCTTAACACAGTTTGGGTTGAGAACTACAATGATTGTGCTAACAGAATCTGTACCCTAAAGCAACATAATATATCCACGCCAGAAAGATCTGTTCCAAAGACATACAGAGACAAGGATCTCAAAGTGCTTTAACCATTAAGCTTCAAAATAACCATATAATATATTATAATATAGGTATAAATAAGGCAATATACAGCATAAGGTGAAGTAAAAAGCGGTGTTTTCAGTTGTTGAGGACCAAGTAATTTTGTCCCCAAAATTACTACAAAAATTACTAAAAATGGATACCCTACAGAAGCAAGAAATGGTAGGCCAAATCTTAATAATTATCCTGTGTCGATTCAGAGACTCCCACTATTTTAGTGATGTGTGGTTCTTTCCATGCCTTATGGGACATCACAATTAAAGACAAGCAAAGTAATCACTATTACTTTGACTATTTTATTATTTAAAAAGGGAAATGAAAAAATAAAAATAAACATGGTTATACCGGTTACAATCTCTTCTGTGTGGAAAGCTTTCAAGAGAGATTAAACCTTTGATAGTGGGTCCTCCTTTGGTAGGGATGCTCTTCTCTAGGTAAGAGAAGACCAAGATATATTATTTCTCAAGTCAGTAGTAAGTCCCGTCTCAATATATCACAAGCTTTGTCCATATGGGGAGTTTAATCAACAATAACAAGTTCAGTATGAAAATGCCTGCAGAGATACAATGCAATTTATTAGAGTGCAATGACTCTGCATTTATTACAAACTCTGGAATCCTCTTTCGAAGTGTGTTATGTTTGATGCAAATTGAGTTAGTCCAGTGTATTGTTCATGTGCATACAATGCTACCACATATTAGTTTGGCAGTCCTCCAGCTGCTGTATCATACTGCTTTGCGGACGTCTGTTATTGACTTTGTTTACCTGCGTGCCTTCCACTGTTCTGAGGTCAAGTTGACCAGATGTTCCCTACCCTGTTTAAAAATTGGCAGGGGGGCATAATTTGTCCATTTGCTCCTATCACATTGCTGCAATATCACTCCAGAAGTCTTCTGACATGCCTCAAGCAGCTGCTTGGAGCTGTGATGCAACCCTAGATCTCATCGCTATCAGTGCAGCAAGCGCATACAGCCAGCCACCAGAATAAAGATCTTTTTGTGGACACTGCTAAGCAAATGAATGCGAGGGGCCACAACCAGGATGCTAACGGATGCTAACCAGGGATGGATACAGAGCAAACAGCTCATAAACTCAGACTTTAAGGCCTCAAGGGACCATCATGGTCATCTAGTCTGACCTCCTGCATACACCCATAACCTCTGGCTGAGTTAGCTTCCTGAAATCATGATTTAATGACTTCAAGTTGCAGAGAATCCACCATTTACTCTAGTGACCCATGCTGCAGAGGAAAGTGAAAAAAAACCAGAGTGTCAGGAGGATTTTACTTTTTTCCTATCAACTTTTTATTACATATATATATATGCACACACACACACACACAGAGAAAAACTATACATAAACGTCTCATAATATATTAACTATTTACTACATAACCTTAGCAATAGTTGAAACATTTAATTACATATAATATGGTTATATATAATATTTGCATTACACAATTTACAAATGAAGAAAGTTTACAAACGTCCAACTAGTTAAAAATATTAACATAAGAATAGAAGCAAAATTCAGAGGAAGGGGTTAGAAAGGGCAAGGAAAGGAAGTGGTTAGAGAAATTAGGCTCATGCATTTAACAGGATCATTAAGATACTTCCAGGAAAGCATCCCATATAGCTGAGAATTTTTCTTGGGTATTGGTTACAGTATACTAATTCTTTTCATGGTGGCCATGGCCAAACTTATGATGTTCATGTGCCAGTCTTCAATTGGTGGTTGCTTTTGGGATTTCCATTTGATAGTACTAGTCTTTTAGCAATTATTAGTGCTCTGCTGAGCCGAAGTTTTTCAGAATTATTTAGCTTCCAGTTAACATCGATTAGGTTTAATATGTTACAGTTGCTTGTCACAATTTTATTTGATAGGAAAAAAATTAACTCTGCAATGAAGATCTGCCCAAAACATGCAAGTACAGAAGAATTCCCAGAGCATATGAATTAAGTAGCACCTGCAGAATCACAGCACCAACATTTGTCTGACTTAGTAGCACCTTTTTCTTAATAGTTGGAAAGGGTTCCAATGCATCCTCTGTATCATTTTTTGCTGGATTAATCTTAAACGGAAATCCCAGGAATAGTTCAGAGCACTGGCTGAAATTTGTTTCCATTGATTAGTAGAAAAAAATTGGCCTGGTTCCTCCTCTTATTTCTTTTTTTGGGAATCTGTGTTTAATTCAAATTTGCTGGCCAAGCGCGCATGCAGTTTTGCCATACATCTTGGCAATCTGGGTAATATTTGGAGAAATGAAAGCAGTTCAACTTGATCAAGGGTAGCACAGGCATTGGGCCAAACAGATGGGAGACAGAATGTTTAAGTTGAATATATTGCCACTCCTTCTTAGTCTCTAGATTGAACCTTTCTTTTAATATTGTAAAAGGAGGAAAGTATCACTTTCAACAAGTTGACTGACGGTCAAAATCCCTTTCCTTATCCAATCTGGCCAAATGGAGGGGTTGCCTGCTATACAGAGTTTCGAGTTACCCCAGCTGAAGGCCTTTGTATGTAGAAGGGCATGATTTTTAAATTTAGTAGCCATTGTATGCCAAGTATTCTGACAGCCACAATAGTTGACAATCATTCTGTTGGGAATTGGTAGTAATCAGAGTGCAGCACATTGGAAAGGGATGAAGGAACAACCAATTCTGCTTCCAGCTGGAGTCAATCAGGGGTTCTACAGAATGCGGGAATGAGCCACTGTGCTGCTTGGCTAAGAATTATTGCCTGATTGTAAAGTTTAAAGTTGGGAAATCTAAAACCATATGATTTGATAGGGATCTGCCATCTTTGTAAGGGAATTCTGGGTTTGTTACCATCACCCCATGAGAAGAACCTAAACATGTTGTCCATTTTGATCAAATAAAAAGGAGAAATATGGATATGAAGGGAATTCAGAATATAGAGGATCCTGGGAAAAGCATTCATTCTAATTATGCTTATTTGTCCTCAGATGGAGAGAAGTAGTGCCGGCCATCTATTTAAATCATTTGCTAACTGCATGATTCATGTGGCTAGGCTTTTGACTTTCGTTACAGAACAAGATGCCAAAATATCTGAGGTTTGTCTGCTGCCATCTAAATGTCCCTATAAAAAAGCCACTTCCAACTAAATCCAATGAGATCTTAATTGCTTCCAATTTATCCTAATTTATCTTTTAGCCAGAGAATTTACCAAAGTTACCTATTGTTTGTAGGATAGATTGACCCAGATTTTTAATAAATAGAATGATGTCATCTGCATAGTTAAGGATTTTTGTTTCCTGAGTCCCTGATTTGATCCCTTGAAGTTCCATACTCAGTGGTTCTAATGCTAGACTGAACAGGAGAGAGTAGAAGGGGCATCCCTCTCTAGTTCCCCAAAACAGATCAAAACAGGATAGGGAGAAGATATTTTGCTATTTGTGAGGGTATGAGTGTTGGGTTTGGAATATAACAGCTTTATCTGTGAAATAAAGGATTTCCTCAACCCAAATGTATCCAGTGTAAGTAACAGATATTGTGAGTTCACTCTTGTCAAAGGCTTTCTCTGCATTGAATGAAATGCTTGCATGGGAATTTCTAGAATGTTGATGGAATGCCATAACTCTAATCAACTGATGTGTGTTATCTGAACCAAGCCTTTTTAAATTAAATCCCACTTGACTGGGGAGTACATCACTCATTATGTTTTCAAGCCTCTTAACAAATATTTTTGGAAAGTATTTTTATATCTGTATTGATTAAGGAGCTGGGTCTATAGCTGTTACACTTTTGCACATCCTTACCCAATTTTAATAGTATACTAATTAGGACTTGACTTCCCTCAGAGCAGGAGGTAACATATCTTTCTTTAAGGCATTTTTGTAAATGTATAATGGCTAAGGGGTCAGAATTTCTTTGAAACTTTGATAGAATTCTATCGATAGGCTATCAGGGCTGTGGGTCTTGCCCAGACTCATTTCCTTCGTGACCTTGATTATGTCCTCTGATTGCAAAGGAGAGGCCACCCTGGCTTGCTGCTCTTCTGAGATTTGTGGGAGATTAAGAGTTTTAACAACATTACTCAGTTCTTTAGAGTCAAGTGGTGAATCATTATTCTAAAGAGCTAGATAAAATTTCAAAAATTGATCATTGATTAGTAAGAACCTGCCCTGTATTGGGATCTTTGATCTCATTTTTAATCTGTATGTGAGAATTTCCCCCACTCTGTCCCCTGACTCCCAGTATGGTGGTTTGAATCTAAGAAAAGCAAATTCAGCATGTGCTGAAGTCAGCCTATTTACTTCATCCAAAAGATTTTATTTTTAAGATTTTTCTTGAGAAGGGTAGTTTGCACATTCTAAATCCATAGCTTTGAGTTGTTTGATCAATTCCAGGAGCTGAGTCTACCTAGCCCTCTTCCTACCTGCTGAGTAGGAAATGATCCTGCCCCTAATAAAAGCTATTAGGGGCAGTGTATCCCATAGGGTGGATCAGGATCTTTCTGGTATGTCATTTGTTTAGAAGAAAAAACAAATTTCTTCTGTGACAGTTCTGAAAGTATTTATTTTTCATAAAAGAGGAGTTCAGTCTCCATCTTTTACAAGTCCAATAAGTATCGGGAGGGGAAAACTGTAGTATCATTGGGAATGATCAGAGATCATGATAAACTTGTTTGCATTATTAAGCATGGAGTCTACCAGATTAATAAAAATCAGAAAGAAATCTATTTGTAAATATGCAGGTGGGGGTGGGGGCAAGTAAAATCCTTCAGGGTAGGTTCTGCAACTGCCATACATCTTTTAACCGCAATTCTTCCACATAATGTTTTATAATGTTCCTAGATGTGACTGTGTACAGTGGGGCCAGCCTAACTTGTCTAAAAAAAAAGAGTCCAATCCCTCATTAAAAACTCCTGGTATGATGATTTATTCTAGTGGGATAGTAATTAATTTAGAAAAAAACTCATTTAAAAAAAATTTGGATCATTTTAAGTTAGTCCATATAGATTAATTAAGATATACGTAGAGTGAGATCTCAGCCTTCACCAGGAAAAATCTACCTTCCTCATCTTTATTTACATCTAGAATGTGTAGTCTTTTGTTAAATAATATTTCTACACTTTTGGCTGCAGAGAAGAAATTGTTAAACACCCATCCATCCCTCCTAAATTTCTCTGCCTGAAAGTCATTAAGGTGGGTTTCCTATAGGAAGATATCTGCTTTCAATGTTTTCAGATGAGTAATCATTCTTTCTTTTTAGTCGGTGATTCACCTCTTTGATGTTCCAGGGAACACAATTTATAATATTAGCTAGAAAGAGTTTTTAGGTCAAATATCTCTTTATCAGGTGCCTGAATAGTGTCATTGCTTGGGCCATTGTTAGTTCCAAATTTCAGAAAAGTGTGTCTGAGTTCCTCCTCACTGCTCTGGGGACATGAGAGGGAGGGAAAGGGGAGAGGATGAGGCAGACCAGGAAAGGAAAAAGATTGGTATAATGGGGGAAACAGAAAAACGGAGAAAAAGAAATGAAGTGATGAAAACTGACCAAGGATCACAAACATATATAACTCTTATCCAAACTGAAACAAGATCTAAGTCTAGGAGGTTTACAAGGAAGTGGTCTCGTCACGCAAAGAAGTGGTCTCCCCACCCCCAATACACTCAAATGGGGTACAACTGGTTTCCCTTTAATTTCACGAAGCAGAAATAGTCTTGTATCAAGGAAAGGCATGGTTTCTGCACTATTCGCAACAAAAGTAAAAGAGGGTGGAAGGGAGAAGAAGGCTGGCATCTAATCTTAAGAACAAGTCTACAGCGGATATATAAGTTAACTGGCTCTGTGGATGAGGGAAAAGCTGTGGACGTGTTATTCTTTGACTTTAGCAAAGCTTGAGATACCGTCTCCCACAGTATTCTTGCCAGCAAGTTAAAGAAGCATGGGCTGGATGAATGTACTATAAGGTGGATAGAAAGCTGGCTAGACCATCGGGCTCAACGGGTAGTGATCAATGGCTCCATGTCTAGTTGGTAGCCGGTATCAAGCGGAGTGCCCCAAGGGTCAGTCCTGGGGCCGGTTTTTTCAATATCTTCATTAATGATCTGGAGAATGGCATGGATTGCACCCTCAGCAAGTTTGCAGATGACACTAAACTGGGAGAAGTGGTAGATATGCTGGAGGGTAGGGATGGGATACAGAGGGAGCTAGACAAATTAAGAGGATTGGCCCAAGTGAAATCTGATGAGGTTCAACAAGGACAAGTGCAGAGTCCTGCACTTCAGACGGAAGAATCCCATGCACTGCTACAGACTAGGGACCATGTGGCTAGGCAGCAGTTCTGCAGAAAAGGACCTAGGGGTTACAGTGGACGAGAAGCTGGATAGGAGTCAACAGTGTGCCCTTGTTGCCAAGAAGGCTAACAGCATTTTGGGCTGTATACGTAGAAGCATTGCCAGCAGATCGAGGGACGTGATCATTCCCCTCTATTCGGCATTGGTGAGGCCTCATCTGGAGTACCGTGTCCAGTTTTGGGCCCCACACTACAAGAAGGATGTGGAAAAATTGGAAAGAGTCCAGCGGAGGGCAACAAAAATGATTGGGGGGCTGGAGCACATGACTTATGAGGAGAGGCTGAGGGAACTGGGATTGTTTAGTCTGCAGAAGAGAAGAATGGGGGGGGGATTTGATAGCTGCTTTCAACTACCTGAAAGGGGGTTCCAAAGAGGAT
The DNA here is from genome assembly GCF_011386835.1 of Chrysemys picta bellii. Classification (NCBI taxonomy): domain Eukaryota; kingdom Metazoa; phylum Chordata; order Testudines; family Emydidae; genus Chrysemys; species Chrysemys picta. The sequence goes on along the minus strand of NC_088796.1, from coordinate 50,113,372 downwards.
GGATCTAGACTGTTCTCAGTGGTACCAGATGACAGAACAAGGGGCAATGGTCTCAAGTTGCACTGGGGGAGGTTTAGGTTGGATATTAGGAAAAACTTTTTCACTAGGAGGGTGGTGAAGCACTGGAATGGGTTACCTAGGGAGGTGGTGGAATCTCCTTCCTTAGAAGTTTTTAAGGTCAGGCTTGACAAAACCCTGGCTGGGATGATTTAGTTGGGGGTTGGTCTTGCTTTGAGCAGGGGGTTGGACTAGATGACCTCTTGAGGTCCCTTCCAACCCTGATATTCTATGATTCTAAATTACACAAATTGTTTAAATATTCTTATTCCAACACAAATAGATCATTTACAGATAAGGGTTCATTAGCAGAACAGTTCTGCCTCAACTTTGCCTCCTAGAGCCTTGTCCATGCTGGATTATAGTGTGAATGTCATTGCCCAATAGTTACATCAGCAATGTAAATCAGTGTGATGGGGTTGCTCTACTCACCACTGGACGTACTGCCTCCTGGTGATTCTGCAGATCAGCTCGGTCATGCCAACACCCCTTCCAGCAGTTACACTCCATCAGTTTCTCCTCTGCAGCCCCTTTCTCACTCCAAGAACTGTAATGTCTTCTTCAAGACTCAGCCCTCCGGCCAGGTCACTATTGTGGTTCCTTGTTCCGGAGAGAAGTGTTTCAAAGCAGTCTCAGGCAGTCTTCTGCTTCACTGCCTCACAATGCCACTCCTACAGTGGCAGCCAGGGGAACCCAGGCCCACCATCTACTCAGGTTCCAGATTCGAGACCCTCTACACAGAGGCCAAGGTCCGTTCCCTGCAACTTGCTGCCTTTCCTTGAGCTGCTTCCAGACCTCCTGGCCCTCCCCACTCCTCTGGGTTTGCCAGTCTTTTCACTCCCTCCTCCCAGGGAGTAACTTTAGGCTAGTGTTTTTCAAACTTTTCTATACAAGGGACCGGCTTGCTGCCTTCCTAAACTGTGTCAGGGAGATCTCAGTGACTGGTGCCAATCCACCAACTGGTGACTGAATTGCCTAAAAGAGTGTTTGTTTCTCATCTCTGCAGCCCCCACAAACATAGCTCCCTTTTCCCATCACTGCAGACTCCTTCCCTGCAGCCCCCAACTCCTGGGCTTTGTACGGGCCCCTCCTGGTCCTGTCCAGCTGAGCATGATTTAATCTACCCCTACTCCCTGGCTCCTCCTCCAGGTGCAGCCTGGGGAGCTAATTGGCCTCCCTGGCCATCTTCACCCTTTCAAGCCTTGTGTGGGGTAGACAACCCATCTCAAGCAGCATAACATTTATTTCAGTTCATTTAACAAAAATAAAAACTAAAGAAAAGAACCTGAACGAGCATTGAGAAAACATCTGACAGTCTCATAACAACACATTCTCAGTAAATTAGTGAATCATAACCAATAATAATCATTATTCTTGGATAGGGTTTTAGTAGATCAGATTTCTTTACATTTGGGGAATTGAAAAGATTTGTTGTTAAACTGAAATTGTCATTACATTGTTTAGATCTGGTATCTCTATAGAGAATCTTTCCCAGGTATCTGCCTGGCAGTTCTTGCTCACATGCTCAGGGTCTAATAGAAAGACATATTTGGGGTTGGGAAGGAATTTTCTCCCTCGTCAGATTGGTAGAAACCCTGGGGGGGTTTCGCCTTCCTCTGCAGCATGGGGGCTGGGTCACTTACAGGTTTAAACTAGTGTAAATGGTGAATTCTCTCTGTAACTTAAAGTCTTTAAACCATAATTTGAGGACTTCAGTAACTCACCCAGAAGTTAGGAGACTATTTCAGGAATGGGTGAGGTTCTATGGCCTGCAATTTGCAGGTCATATTAGATTATCACAATGGTCCCTTCTGACCTTAATGTCTATGAGTCTATAAGTGTACCTTTAGGACAAATGAATTGAATATTTCCAGATTTACTATAAACCCCAAATCTAGGAAATTAGATGGGGATGAAACAAAAGGGAGGGAGGGAGGGAGGGAGACAGGGAGATTAAAAAGGAGGGTGGGGAAAAGATTGGAAAAGGTACTAGGAGGGAGAGTGCCTCAGACAGAAAACAAAAATCACACTTCTCTGTTGACCCATGTCAATAGATGGATATAAAAAGTTTCCAGGTCCAGTTAAGCAATTTGCTTAGAGTCAGGATTGCAAAGGTGGATATGCTCCTGGTGACTGGAATCATGAAGGGGTAGGGTAGAAGCAAGCAAAGCAGGTACATCCATATTGTTTGTACTCCAACCTGCTAATTGCAGCAGCCAGAGCCCATTGTTGCTTCCTGAGTTTGGATGGAGGGTCAAAAAGATCTCTCTCTCCACCCACTTGCTTCCTTGCTGGCTCCATCTAAAAGTTCAAAAAATGAAACATGATAGTGGCTCCAACAGTCAATCTCCCTACTCCAAATTGGTTGGCTATGGACCAGTAACAATAAGGGGTGGCCAGCTACCAGATGGCAGTGGCGACCTGGTTTTTGATGAGTATGGGCACTGCATGTTGATACACTGCCAGTGCAGCTCAGGACGAGCTGAACACAGATCTCAAAAAAGGTCACCTTTGCCATCCTTAAATTCTCTTACCACTGCTGGTCATCCCATGTCTGCAGAATGATCCTTTTCCACCAATCAACACTGGCTTCCTGAGCACAGAAATGGTGATGCGCCATGTGAAGCTGCTCCAGGAACGGCTCTTGTAGTAGCTCAGTGTCTTTCTCATCTTCCTTCTTCTGTAGCTGGAAGAGCTACTGTTGCAGCCAGATCATCATCTGTTTGGTGCTGTGGCAGGCAAAGTCCAAAACTGAAGCCAAAATACAGTCCAAGCAGCCTCAGTGTGTTCTAAGTTACCAGTATAGCTGTGTGGTGTATTGTTGTGTCCATGTTGGCTGACAGCAATTCAAAAATGGGACTAGCCCACCCAGAGAGAGAAGCAGCTTGGGACAGAGAGAGCGGAATCATGGGATTTTTGAATGTCTTCTGTAAAACATTTCTCAATCCTAAATATTCTCCTTAAAGTTCAAAGAATTAAGACAGAGTGTTTATAAAACAAGTCAGTTTCAACAAGCATATTTCAGGAGTTCTTTGTGTGGGTTTAAACTAATGGTTTTCTTTGCAAAGGGAAAGGGGGTAAAAAAGGCCATTTTTATGACTTAATTTATTGCTGTGATAACACATCCCAAGCATTACGACTCTGGAATAGAGCCTTACGTTATTTTACACAACTAGGTCTTTCTTTTAAAATGAATATTTTACAAACTTTATTTTTTTAAGATAAGGATATTCTCTATACCAGAATAGTATCTCTTTTTTGAGACTTGGTGCTTATCATGGGTTGACAGAAAGCAAAGATCTCACAGAAATTTCTAAGCTTGAACATTTCATATAATTAAATGAGCAACTAAAACATAAGCATGTAATCTGTTTTCTCCAAGCATCATAGTAATGGGAATAATTGTATCTCTTAAAATTCAGTAAATGCACAGGCAAGTTTGTAATAAATAAAGGTTATTCACTTGTAGTAACTGGAGTTCTTCGAGTGGCCTCTGCACATTAACATTCCACCAGTCATAGGCAGCTCAGATGGTGGAACTTAGTTAACAGTGCTCATTGGAGTGCTCACACGCCTCTCCTATCTCCAATGTGCTCCTGAACAGTCTAAGAGAGTGGCTATAAAAGGGGCACAATTGCAGCCTCAGTTTCTTCCTACTGCTTCCTCTAAATGAATCAAAATTAAGACTCCGAGGAAGAAGGGAAGATGATCAAGACGTGTGATTATGTAAAGGTACATCTCGAAGAACTCCAATGACAGATAAATGACCTCTGTTTCTTCTTCAAGTGACCTCTGCAGATGCCCAGTATGCAGTGTTATACAGGAAGGTGGGATGAGAAGTGTTAATTAAAAAAATATTGCAATACTGGTCTATCAAATTGAGCATCTGTTCTGGACTGCAGGACTAATGAGTAATATACTTGATCAAACCCATCTAGCTAATGATTGTGGTGATATTACCTGCCCTTTAGTATTACATGCATAAGTCACAAATAGTTTTGATGTCTAAAATTTTTAGTCCTATCAAGGTAATAGGCTAAAGTTCTTTTTATGTCTAGAGTATGTTAATCTGTCTCCCACTTATGTGTATGAGGTATGGGGGATAAAATGGTACGTTTATGGACTGAGTGATATGGAAATCTGTAAACACTTCTGGAAGAAATTTTGGATGAGAATGTAAAACTACTTTATTTTTATGAAGCACTGTGAATGGAAGTGCTTGTAACTCACTTATTGCTATTACATCTGCAAGGAGAATAAGAAAAACTGTCTTAATAAATAAATGAAATAAAGAATATTGTTTCTTGTCTATTACTCTCTGTAATAGGGAGATTGGAGGAAACGCACATAGGAGAATGTGGTTCCAAGGATGGAGAAAGGCATCAGATGGATCGATCATATTTCCATGACCTCAAGCAAAATATACAATCCCAGTTTGGTTGTGTCTGGGGTTGACCCCAATAAGAGAAGACTTCATGTATCGCTGTGTCTTTGAATGACCATTTGTGATCATCCACCTTTTGTCTATTCAGTTGGTTTGTCAGACCATTCTGTTGCCCCACCAGACGCATCACTACAGAGTTAAGCTTCTGTGTACTGCACAATTCCCATACTTTTACTGCTCTTCTGCATAGTTGGGAATGATGAGCACTGCTTTGCCTGTTTATGTAAAACATTGTAGTCTATGATCACCTGTATCATGCCCAATGCCCTCTCTTAATTCCACCTGATGCATGTTACAATTTTTGTTGACCTTGAGCTGTGAGACTGCCTCAATGGGCATCCCAACCTGTGTTGGCAGCATCTGTCATTATTGTTGTGAATGACAGAAGGTGATTGAAGAGAACTTCTCTGAGTACATTTTATGGAACTGTCCACAAGTTTAGAGGCAGCAGGATACTTTTGGGAATGGTAATTTTTCATGTCAGACTGTCTACACCTTGTTTGTAATTAGTTGATAGCCAATGTTGCAATGTTCTCATTTTTAGAAGTGTGTATGGGGAAACGTATGTTGTTGCAGCTAATATGCCAATCATCTTGGTGTAGAAGATAATCCTCTGAGAGAATACTTTGTGCAGGGTTTGTATGGATGATTTTATGTTTTGTAATCTGTCCTGTGGTAGAAACGCTTGCTTACTCACGAGTCCAAGATGGCATCCAGGAAGGCAATTCTCTGAAAAGGATGAAGTAGTGATTTCTTCTGATTTATTATAAATTCTAGATTGTCAAAGAGAATGCAAATTCTAGATTCTTGAAGAGAATACACTTATGTTGTACATAAGTACATTTATAGCCCCGATGACTCTTTATTAGCCAATCACCTAGATAGGGAAAGATGTAAATTTCCAGCCTTGGTAGGTGCCTAGCTACTGTTAAAAGGCATTTTGTAAATACACTGGGGGCAGTAGATGTCTGAACAGAAGGACCCTGTATTTAAAAAAAAATCACAGGTGTTTGCGATATGACTGTCTTATGGCAATATGAAAATCTGTGTCTTATGGGTTGAGGGCTGCACATCAGTCTTTCTGGGAAAAAGTAGAAGCAACAGAGGTGACAGTTAACATTCAAAAGTGGAATTTCCTTACAAACTTGTTGAGTCTTCTTCGGTCTCATATTGGAGTTCTCTTAGGTCTAGTATCAGGAAATACCTGGAATAAAATCCTCTGACCCTGAATTTACACAGAAACTATTCTATAGCTCCTATTTTCAGGAGACCCAGCACCTCTAAACTTAACAGGTTCTTACGAGAAAGTCCCGGAATGGGGGTATGGGATCAGAGAGAGGGAGATTCTCAATTTGAGTTGAATATCCACCGAGGATCATTTTTATTATTCATTTGTGTAATGTTATGGATGACCACTGTGGAAATATTGGCTCGGTCTGTCTCTGAAGGAAAAAGAGTGAGGCTATGAGAAGACTGGTTTGCAGTCCTCAATCTACATTTCAATATGAGGTTTTATGTTCTAGGAAATTTGCCTGCTCATAGTTCTTGGTTTAGTATTTCTTCTCCTGTAACGGTATGGTTGAGGAGGCTGATAATGCCGGTGTTGAGGAGAAGACTGCCTTCTTTGTACACTAAATGTGGAAGAAAGAGGAGGATTGTATCTCATTCACACTTTAACATTTCATCTTTCTTAGAGATGAATAAACCTCCTATATCAAAAGATATTCTACCTTTGCTTTAGGTCCAGATGATCTGAGCCAAGCATATTTGCATCAGCTGTCTCTATGAGCAGCAGTTCTGGCAGCAGTGTCTAAGAAGTAAACTGCAGCATGTAAAAAATCTTTTGCTACTTGTTGTCTTTTCAAAATGATGGCATTGACCAGCTTTCTCTGTTCCTTTGGCAACAGTTCAGTAAAATTTGACATTTTGTCCTAAAGATAAAACTGGCAGTGAGCCATCACCACTAATTCATCATTCATAGACCGAGAGTAAAAGAAAACACCTTCCTTCTCAAGACATCTGTTCTTTCACAGTCTTTATCTGACTGTGTGGAATGCACCTCTCCACTCCTGGATCTTTGTATAGTAGTTTCTACTACTAGAGTATTAAGTAATGGGTATGTATGAAAATAAAAAAATCTTTCTTGAGGTAACTAATACAGCTCGTCCCCTTTTTGGGTACAGGCTGGACTGAAGGATTTGCCCAGACAGACCTTGCATGTTGCAAGAAACCCTCTAAGAGTGGTAATGATATTTTACCCAAAGATTAAGCACCCAAGATGTCAAAGTAGCAGCCATTCTCTGCACTAACTCTTGGGAAGCTAGAGTATCTTCCAAAGGAGAAGGGGCTGAAGATATCCCCATAGTCTCATCTGGTGATGTATATATGTCCATTTCAGGATCTAATTTGGTAAATTCCTGAACGGTTACTTGCTCTTTAGCATCTGAAAATGATTTTTGGTGAATTGCAGGAGATTGTACAACTTATCTGATTAATACCATCAGATCCATGATCTGCAAAGCTAAAGGAACCAGTTCCAGTGGCACTGGAGGCTGCATATGTCATCAGTTGGCTTGCAATTGTTGTGGATCTTTATTAAAAAGGTTGGGTCTACCAGTAAGGTAACCTATACCATGGTGGTATTCTCCATTCAGATCAATAGCGCAAGCACAGATATGGTTCATAATTGTTATCGTAAGGATTCTCAAGAATCAGTTGAGAGCCCAAAAGTTTCATTCTCAAGGAATGCTGGAACTGAAATTAGCCTGGATCTGATTCCCCTTCCAATTGCTGATCTCAGATCCAAGAAGAAACCAATGGGAGATGATAATGGTCCTGGAACCAGGGAGAAATATCTAGCTAGGGAACCTAATGGTGTCTTAGATGCATGTAAAATAGGTGAAAATTGTTCCTCCACTTTTCTAAATTTTTCCACAGAAACAGTTTAAGTTGAAGATACTTTCCTCTTCCTAGGGTCAATAATTCTCAGATCTAAGCATTGAGGCGGCATTGGATTTGATTGGTGCACTTGAGCTCTAACAATAATTGAATGGCCAGAACTGGAGGGGGCGGTCAGGGGACAAGGAGCATGGGGGGTTGGATGGGTCAGGGATTCTGAGGGGGGCAGTCACGGGCAGGAAGTGGGAGGGGGCGGATAGGGAGCAGGGGGCAGGCTATTTGGGGAGGCACAGCCTTCCCTACCTGGCCCTCCAGATAGTTTCGCAACGCTGATGTGGCCCTTAGGCTAAAAAGTTTGCCCACCCCTGCCCTAGAATGTTCAGGAACAAATAGGGAAGAGGGGATAGGGCTGTGAGAGTATTCTAATTGGCACTCCTAGCTAAATCCACAATCTAAGTTGCTTGCACCTGGTGCATCGTAAGAATAGGAATACGCAGACACCACTCAAAGAAGAACATTATAAGAATTATAATATTAATAACTATTTTTGCATCAATATTGAGGTTTATCCCCCAAAGTGTAACTCCATCCATAGATGAGGAGGACAAATGTGGTAGATGTTTAACAGTTAAATCAGGAGAAAAACTGTATTGAATTGAAATTGCTAGGCAAATTTAGATAGACTGTATTTTACCCGAACTGTGATTTGATAAGGATACTTTGGCTAATATTTCAATATTTATGTAATGTACCACGTGATTTTGAATGGGCACATGGAATCAGGACCTCAGTTTTACATCTTATCATAAAGATGTCCTCTCCATTGAGCACATTGCTCATCCCCTCCTGCACCATCAAAATGCTACAGCATTGATTTAGTACCAACTCAAAGGTCTTGCCCAGACTAGGAAAAAAGGTCTTTTAGAAAAACATATTAGCTAACATGTTTTAATTAAATGCTATTTAAACAGGAATAGAATTTAATGTGAACAGTGTTTAACACCTTTAAAACTATTTTTGCTGGTCCTGGTCAAGCCTATGCTCCCACATTTTCTTTGGAAGTGCAGTGACAAAAAAGTACCATTACTAAGAGCAAAGCAAAGGGAAACCATAATTATGGGCAAATTAAAATATGTAATTTTTAATCAGAATTGTAGACTGATGAAACACCCTGATTGTGAGCTGATTTCTTGTGGTTCAAGACAATGGGAGTTTTGCATGAGTTTGTTAGCAAAACTGATATTTATATCACGGTAGTGCTGGTCTGGGAGTGTTCTAGAGAGAGTTTGATGAATGAGTGGTGGATGCTGAAGCTGTGATGGAAGTCTATAAGGAAGTCTGTCAAGAGAATGAAAATATCCTCAACATGTCAATTTCGATACAGTATTAACTTTCTGGACATCAACATCAGCTTCAACAATGGAATCATACAGACAACTATATACAAGAAACCCACAGATCACCACACTTATCTTCAAAGATACAGTAACCACCCCAAACACCAAGAAATCTTATCTATATCCAGGCCTTTAGACACCACACAATATGTCCAAGGACAAATCCAGGATACACACCTGATTTAACACTCTTAAAACCTCCTTCACTAAACAAGGATACTTCATCAGAAAAGTAGATCGTATCCCAGAGTGGGCCACCCAAATACCTCCAAAGAACGTGCTTCAATACAGGAAAAACAAACAAAGAAAAAAAAAAACCTCTGACAACATACCACTGGTTGTCACCTACCACATTAAAACCCAAATGGGATATTATTAAACAATCAAAACCCACACTTAAAGGGGATCATATCCTGAAAGAAATCTTTCCCAACCCCCTCTTCTGGCCTTCAAACAATCCATCAATTTCATCATCGGAAGAACGCTCCCACAGACCAGGGCCCACCAAGTCAAAGTGGCACTGGACCCTGCCAGAACAGGGTGCAACATATGCAAAACCTGTGGACAGATCTCCACTACAATAATGGCCAATACCCGCACAACACACCTTTCCAGATCTATGGGTATGTACCACGTGCCTATCACAACATGTGGTACACCTCATCCAGTGAACTAAATGCTCCAATAACAACTATGTGGGTGAAACAAGAGAATAACAACAATCTCAAATGAATTCATGCAGAAAAATATTAAAAGGCAAAAACACTATATCATCCATGGATGAACACTTTTCACAAAACAATCATTCCATATCTGACCTCTCAGTCCTCATCCTCAAAGGAAACCTGCAGAACACCTTCAAAAGACGAGCCTGGGGACTGAATTCACAACTTTCCGAGACACTCTGGATTTATGGCTTATTACAACAATCTGTAACCCAGTAACACTCCTTCTGTCCTACAACTGCAGGGGTGTTAACTGCCCACTTCACCTTGAACGGTCTCTTCCAACTTGTATTAACTCCTTGTGCTAAACAAGGTGTTCTATCTTGTATTTTGCTGTGACATGCTGAGTACCTTTCTTAGATCTGAAAAAGAGCTCTGTGTAAACTCAAAAGCTAGTCTTTCACCAACAGGGGTTGGTCCAATAAATGATATTACCTCACCTACCTTGTCTCTCTAATATACTGGGACCAATAAGACTACAACAACATTGCATTGCATTGAAATGTATGTTTTCTAAACAGTAGTTCCTAATGAAACTATTTTGTATTACGCTGGAAAGATGATCCCCACTAATGTGGATTTCCGGAAAAACAGTTTGTTTTTTAAAGAAGTCTCCAAACACTTGCAAATCTTGTTTCTTGTGCTACTAAACTCATTCATTTTTTTGTAAAAAAAAAACAAAACAAAAAAACACACAGCATCCAGCAGTTGTGTATCATCTGATGCAGTATAGGTAGCAATTAATATCAATCACCCTAATTTTAAAAAACAACCTAAACATGCTGAATCCAATATTCTAGTAATTTGTACAATTTTGTTTGAAAGAAAATTTTCCACAAAGTTATTAAATTCATTTTATTTAGACTGTCTAGTTAACTAGCTCTGTCTTTTCAAACATTCATAACAGAAATTGTATCAGATACTTGTTGGTACGTTTCAAAACAGTGGCTGAGGAAAGTCACTATGTAAGCATCTTCTTAGCATACGTGCAACGTGCTTCAGGTGATCCATGACCAGGATTCATCACCGAATTTGGTCCGCTGGTTAGATCATTAGCTTCCCTGACCTGGGCCAGGTACTGACAGGCAGCACGACACATGAGACTGCACAAAGGGACCTGAAAAATTCTAATATAGCCTGCTGTTACAAAAATAATGTTGATATGAAACAGATAATATGCAACAGGAGTTGAAATTAAATTTTCCAGTTTCCAATCATAACACAATAAAAATCACAAGTGAAAGCTTTGTGCACATGTGCTTGATGAGATAACATCAAACAAGTCTAATGGAAAGTTAAGTGCAGAAATAAATCTATTACAACCTTAACAAAGGGCCTGTGATCACAGACAGCTGGGTGATAAAAACAACAAAAAAGGTTATAATTATGCTGGAAGAAAATTACACTTAAAAAATATATAAAATAATTCAGAAGCTGAATATTGAAGATGACCATAGAGAATACTGTTTTTTTAAAAAGTGGTAGGTGGCAGTTGCTTTCATTCAAAAATAAATTTTAAGCAGTGGCAAACTCAGAAAGTCAGATTCTGTTTTACTTTAATTATAATACATTCAGGGGTGAAAGTAAAATTTCTCTCTTACTGGTACGGGGGGGCAGCTCCCCGCGCCACACCCAGAAGAGGCGGGGCCTCGGGCGGAAGGGCAGGGCTAGGGGTCAGCGTCCCCCAGCCAGCTCGCCCACACCGCCTGGGGCTCCAGCGGCCATTTAAAGGGCCTGGGGCTCCGGCCACTGCTGCAGTAGCTGCAGTAGCAGCAGCAGCCGGAGTCCCGGACCCTTTTAAATCACCGGCCCCAGGGTAGCTGCTCCTTTGGTCTCTGCTGTCGGCCTTAAAGTGCTGCCATGGCCCATACTGCCTTACTTTCACCCCGAATACATTCTACTGTGGGACATTTATTATTTGAACGGTTGTAAAAGATACAGCAGGCCAGCTCTAAACTGCAAAGTGTTGTATTATCTGTTGTGAAAATTTTGTTAAGTTTATATAAAATATGAATAAAAAATTATGCTAGACTCACAATGTAACTCTTTTTAAAATATGTAAATTAAAGATTTTTCATCAGTCTGTTACTTCACGTGAATATCTTCCAGAGTTTTAAATGGAGTTACTAAACTCAAAAGAACATGGATGAAAGCCTAGTTCCATTGAAGTCAATGGAAAAAACTCCCTTTGACTTCTCGGAGCCAGGATTTCACCCACAATGTCTAATACCAAGGACAAATAAAAGTCCTAAGATTTGGTTGAAACTTAACAACAGACATGGAGCAATACAATACAAGGAAAGGATTCCACAAAGAGGAGGCATAGCATACAAAGAGATCCACTCCCAAACACAGAATTCCTAGTACAAGGCACAATCCTTGACATAGGAGAGAATGGTCAGAAGTAGAACAGAAGAGAGGTAGCAGAGAAGTAGACTATTAGAATTGATCTACACACAAGTTTCCACCAAAATAACTAAATTGGCTTTAATTCACACCTTTTATTAAGTTAATGCAAGTCTGTATGTGTGTCCTGGGGAGTCCTCTGAGGGTCAGAGACAAACTCCCTGGTAAAACCTGGGCAATTCTTCTAGGGCGGGCCACCTCCTGTTACCCATTAAGAAGGGCTAAACTGATAACTGGTTTACAGTTATAAGCAGGCCATTATTGAGGTGCTTCAAGTCCAAATTTGGGGATAACAACATGACATCCCTGGTGGGCCCACAGCACTATTTGAAGCCTAAGGGAAGAGGACGAGTGACACCAAGCAGTAAAAATTTTATTTTTGTTTATCTTAATGAATTGTCTTGAAAACCAATTTCACAAAGCACATTAAGGATATGGAGTCCAAGGTAAGAACCTTGTTGTTATAAAAATTTTTTAAAGGGTATTTGTTAGAAATTGTTGTTATACTGATGCCTGAGCTGAAATCCTAAAAGAAATTAGGAAGCCCTGGAAAGTGTTTGAGGCTGGTGGAAGGATCAGTAGTTTAACTGATGCTGGAGCCAATTACCCCAATAAGATCAGACTAGGGCTGGTGGAAGAGTCAGTTTAGAAGTCAATTGAGACAAGGGCAAGAAGGCCCATGGGAAAAAGAATCGGGCACCAAAGGTATAAGGCCAGAGGGAATAAGATTCTAGGGTCAGGCATCCAGTATCCTGGATTTAGAAATAGCTACATTAATAAAAGAAATAAAAAAATTAAAAAAGAAAAAGAGACAAAGGATAAAGAAGTAGTTAGCTTAAAAGCAGAAGCTGATACATTAAGAGCAACTATGTTAATTCAGACGGTTCAGATTATTGAGTCACAAAATGAAGTAAATGAAATTAAAAATGAGTGGGAAATATTGGTTCAGGAAATTGAGGAATGGAAACAAAAAGCAAAAGATAGGCAAGCTGCAATGAGACTTGTACTCTTGGATGCAGGTGAAAAGAAAGAAAAAAATAATGCTGCCTGTAAAAGGTAAATATGTACATTAAAGGAGTAATTAAGAGCAAGTAAAGGGGTAATAGCAGCAATAAAATCTGGGAGTGATGAAGGAATAGAGTCAGATGAGAAGGATGTATCCTCCTTGTTGTTATGACTATTCCAAGGAACCTCTACCAGGACCTTATAGTTCATTAAGTGAGGAACTAGAAGAACTACAAAGACTACCTCCCCTAGCTTCTAGCATTACAACCACAGTGATTAAAACCACATGGTAATGAGGGAGGACAAGAGGAGTGAACAGAAGAAAGACCATATACCCTGGAACAAATTAGGGCCTTGGGAAAGTCTATGGGTCCTCTAACTAGAAGTACAGTAGTTGGATGGTTAGCTAACACATCGCGAATGCCTGAGTTAACAGGGAGTAACTTCTCAGCTCTAATAAAAGAATGTATACAATCAGAAGTTTTTGTTGGACTTCCCTATGAAATACAGGGTGGAGGACATAGAGAAAAACAAGATAGAGGAAGAAATCTTGAAATTTTTCTTCTCTAATGAACACCTGGTCGTGTGGCTCCATAGGGAAAAACAACAACCAAGAGATGATAATATATGATGTACTTCAATTTAAAAGAGCTTTATTGTTAGGGTTTAATTCAGCATTAAGAATGGCTATGGTTTCTGACCATCCAAAAACCACTACATTACAGGAAATAGAGAAAAAAGTGAAAAGACCCTACATGAAATACAGAGGGAAACATTCCAGCCTTTAAAAGAAAACAAAATACTAAGGGAACCATATTATCCCCCCAAAAGAAAAGACAGGGTATCAATGATGAAGTTTTCCAGTAATGATCCTCAGGAAAAAGGAAACCAGCAAAGCAAACAAATAAAGACAAATTAAGAAAAGAAGAAAATAAAAATAAAAAGTTTATTTCTCATGAAAAGAGAAATGTGTGTGATTTAGGAATGAATTGGCTTTGGAGAAAATTGTTACATTACGAACCTGGAGACCAAATTAATGGTTTACCCACCAAAAAATTATTTCAAAGGTTAGCCAACCATGAAAGGAGCATACCTAAGCTCCACCAGGTCTCAAAAATTAGGTATAGGGAGGCCGAGTGCCCCCATCTCCCCGATATCAGCAAAAGATCATGCTGATTTTGTGGCACATTTACAAACAGATGACTGGGGGAGACCCACTGTATACATGGAATTTAATAGGGGAGTGTTCGGACAAAATATGTTAATAGATATGGGTGCCACAGTTTCCTTAGTTAGTACTAGAAACAAAAAAATTATTTGGATCCTGGTAATAACAAGAAAGATGCAAGAATTTAATGAAGCAACGAGTAAAGTACCTTTTAGTGCTCCAGTTCATTTTCAGTTAGGGACAAAATAAGATAGGGAGCAGTTCGGCTTAATAAATTTGGATGCCAATGGAATAATCAGTGTTGACACCCCCCCTTGCTCTACCCTGACTCCGCCCCCTCCCTGCCCCTATTAGAGCCCTCCCCAAATCCCCACCCTGGCCCCGCCTCTTCCCCAAGTGCCGCTGTGTTCCTCCTCCTCTCTCCTCCCTCCCTCCCAGGCTTGCTGCGCGAAACATATGTTTCTCGGTGCAAGCGCTGGGAGGGAGTGGGGAGAAGCAGGACGCAGCGGCCTGCTCAGGGGAGGAGGTGGAGGCAGAGGAGAGCTGGGGTGGGGGGGTCGGGTCAGGGAGCTGCCGTTGGGTGCTCCACACCCACCAATTTTTCCCCGTGGGTGCTCCAGCCCCGGAGCACCCACAGAGTCAGCGCCTATGAGTGTTGATATGTTGAGAAAGCTTAGAGTAACAGTAGATTTAGTAAATAAGGTGTTATGGTAAATACCTTTTGATAACATTAGAACCATCGATCAACCAATTGTTATTGAAGCAGGGTATAGGTTAGCTACTATGAAAGCAGAAGAAGAACTGAAATGGCCTGATTGGTCAGCAGAAGTTTTGCAAATTGCACAAAAGCATAAAGAGGTCTGGGATACTAATAAAGCCAAATGTGGAAAAACAGAAGCAGAGGTGTTGATTACTGGGCTTGATCTCCACCCCAAAGACAGAATAAATATCCTAAAGAAGCAGAACCCAGTTTAATAAAGACTATTCAAGGATTTTTGGATCAAAGAATTATAGTAAAACAACAGAGCACAAATAATGCTGCTATTTGGCCAGTTTTAAAGGCAGATGGTAAAACCTGGAGGTTAACCATTGATCTTAGGCCTCCGAATAACGTAACCTCAATGACTGCTCCTGTAGTAGCAAAGTATCCTGAAGTGATTGTTTCCATTATGGGAGGAGCACGGTGGTTCACTGTTTTAGATTTAGCCAATGCATTTTTTGCAATCCCTTTACATCCAGACTCCTGGTACAAATTTGCCTTTACATTCTATAGAAGACAGTTCTGCTTCACTTGAACCCCCCAAGGATTTCATAACTCACCTGCTATCTGTCATATGCATGTGAATAAGATGTGGGATAAAATGCCCAATAAGGATAACATCATATTGTATGAGGATGATATCCTTATCAGCACAAAATCTAAGGAAGATAATTTGGAAATATTAGACCTAGTGTTACAAAAAATAAAAGAAACAGGGTTCAAAGTCAGTCCACAAAAAGCTCAAATATGCCAACAACAAGTCAATTACCTGAGAACAACATTGGGACAGGAAGGGCGATCAACTGACAAACAAAGGGTTGAATTATTACAAAAATTGCCAGCTCCAACAGATGTATCCACTTTAAGATTGTTTTTAGGGATGACTAACTTCTCTAGAAATTTTATAGAGGATTATGCAGAAAAAGCTAGTCCATTGTATTAGTTATTAAAGAAAGGTTATTAAATAAAGGTAGTAGATGGGAGTGCAGATCAGAACAGCAAGAAGCTTTTACTCAGCTTAGAAGAGCTTTAGCTCAAGCTCCAACTTTAGCATATCTATTGTCAGTTAAGGGGAAAGCGCCGCTTCTCTCTGGCCGATGGCTGCGTGGCTGCCCCTGCTCCTCCTGAGTCCTCTGGCCTGTGCTCGCAGGGCCACATTCCGAAAGGGGCTTTAGAGCTGCAGGCCAGGGCCCCGGGGCCCCCTTAGCCCAGGGCCCTGCAGCCCCTAAAGCCCCTGCATTCCGGGTGGCCCTGCCTGCTGGGGGGGGGGAGGGGGCAGCTTCCCCGCTTGCTCCCTCCTAGAAAGTCCTAAGCGCTGCCAAACAGCTGTTTGGCGGCGGAGGGAAGCGCTGGGAGGGAGGGAGGAAGGGGGAGGAGGCGGAGAAGAGGAACTTGTGCAATGCTCCCTTGTAAAGTCAGCCAAACGACGTTATAAGGGAGCATTGCACACCTTTAAACGAGTATGTTCCCTAATGGAGCAGCAACGTAACCTCGAAACGACGTTAAGCAGGAGGACGGAAAGTGAGGTGTTACTGCATAGGATTGATATATTTAGGATTAGAATATTTAATATTAGTATTGAAATAGCTGAAGAGGATCAAATTAATACAGTAATAGTTCAATAGAATAAAATTAATACAGTTAAAGTTAAATAAGATTTAAAAATAAGTATAGGATAAAGTAAGGAGGAAGTCTGTTTCATTAAAAAGTTTGTTATTAAGAAAAAGTTATAATAAAAGTTATATATATTTGAAATCAAAATAAATTGCTTTGTTGTTTGGAAAGGATCTCTCTCATTCTATATATCTTTCAGAAACTAGACGATAGAAGATGGAGTTCTATTCATCTTGGCTCTTCTGGGCATTTGTGTCTACGGGATTCTGCTATGGTGGTGCGAATTTAGACAAGACACCCATGATTTGATGGGCCAAGTCCCATCCCTACAATAAGGCCTTTACCAATGCTAATGAGGCATGTGTGTTCACAATCCCAAAGATAGAGAATAAACCAAGGGCGGTAAAAGTATTAATGGGACCTATCAGAATTATAGAATTCATGGCACAAAATCATATGGGGAGGGTGCTTATTACTGATGATGCCCATAAATATGATATTCTATTTAATCCTCAAGGAAAGGAGTATTGATGTGGCAAAGATCTGGTGAGAAATCACCATAATCCTCAGAATGCACATCCCTAATGAAGGGATGGGACCTATACGTGGTAGAGTAGTAAGGATTGGCCCATGGCAGTATGTACTAATGAGGGATTAAAGATAATTGCATGCTCACCAAATCTTTTAATAAGTTCAGAAAGAATAGTAAATCAACCCCAAGTGCTTCTCGCAGATATAAAGACAACAATACAATGCATCAGACCAGAGCCATAACTAGCTATTTTTGCACCTGAGGCAAGAATATAAAATTGCGCCCCTCCCCCAGCGCCACCCAGCCCCCCCGAAACAGCCCCCCCCAGCACCGCCCATCCCGCGGAAACAAACCCTCCTTCCCCAACACTGCCCCACCGAAACAGCTGTGGGGCGAAAAGGAAGGTTGGGGGGGGGGGAAGAAACGGCACGCATAGGGTGACCAGATCACAGCAGTAAAATAGGACCCGCCCCTTCCCCGCTTGGCCCCACCATCACACCCCTCTTCACCCCCTAGCCCCTCGCTGGCTTGCTGCGTCCCTCCTAGTCAGTCCCCCACCCACCACTCACCTCCTTTCACCTTCTCCTTCCCCTGCCAGAAACCCCCATGCCCACCCCTAGAACCCCTGCTGGCTCACTGCTTGCCTCTTTGCCGACCCGCCGTTTGCCCACCCACTCGCCCCCAACTCACCGCTCGCCCCCTCGAACCCCCAAGTATAAAGCCTCATTCAAAGACCCAGAGATCACTATATTACTACACACAGCAGTCAATCAATGCAGTTGTAGATAAATCTCTGCATTGTGCATTTTTGTATAACTTATATATGACTTTGTATTGAACCTTGGTAATATGTTATAGCGGGCCCCTAAGGTAGTATAATTAGGGAAAAAGAAAAATGTCTTTTTGCTAGAAGTAGAATAAGATCTTCCCCCCACTTTGTAATCAGTTGCCCTGTTGAACGAATGAGGTGTGAATGAGGAAGGTGTGGAAGGCAGGCACCTCCAGACAGCTGCAACCCTTGGAGAGGGGCTGGAAGCCAGACCAAGGACAATCAAACTTGTCAAGTGGGCTGATTAGAGAAGAGCAGACATACTGACGGCCAGGAGGGTTAGAAGCAAGCACCTTCCTTTGAGAACACCCGCTTTGCAGCTTTGGGACAACCCCCAGCCCAGAGAAAAGCAGCAAAAAGGACCAAAAGACACAGTCCCAGATTTTGAATCTGGGAGATTTGCCCCCCTCCAGCCACCGACTCGCCACTTGCCTCCTCACCCGCCCCCCAAGTATAAAGCCGCATTCACAGATCCAGGGAGTCACTATATTAATGCACACAGCAGTAAATCAATGCAGTACCAAAAATTAAAATACTGAAAATGGATGCTGGAGGGGGTGTGTGGGGAAGGGGTGGGGGTGCAGGCTCTGGGATGGATTTTGGGTGCTGGTTGCAGGCTCTGGGCTTGGGCAGAGCCTCTGGGTGCAGGAGTGGGGTGTGGGGGAAGGGGGTGGAGTACAGGCTCTGGGATGGAGTTTGGGTGCTGGGTGCAGGCTCAGGGCTGGGGCATGGGTGGGGTGCAGGAGGGTGGAGGGGTGCAGGCTCTGGGAGGGAGTGCAGAGGGCTGGGTGCAGGCTCTGGGACAGAGTTTGGGGGCCGGAGAGGGGGTGTGGGCTCTGGGAGGGGGTGGTGGGTGCTGGGGGGAAGGGGACTGCCGTCACATGTGGCTTCCTTCCTCCCCTGCTGCACCTCGCCATAGCCTCACTGGGGGTGGGGGATGGGGTTGCCCCTTGCCCTGTTTGCAGGAGTGGTGGCTGGGGGTGGGATGAGGGGCGGATCACAGGGTCAAACACTCACCAAAGCCCCAGCAGCTGCTCAGGTGAGTGAGGTCCACTGCCAATGATCCTGTCTCCCACTGGAAGCCCGCTCAGCGTCTCCTCCAGGTGGGTGCCGGGGGTGGGAGGGCTGCAAAGCACGTGTGTGCCTCCTCCCTCCTCCCCTCCTGACGTGCAGCAGCTGGTTGCTCGCCCTCAGCCCTCTGCAGGCCAGCGTCTCTTATTGCCATAGAGGCAGCAGCAGCCGGGAGAGCCACGCAGCTTTCCTTCCGGCAGGGATGCTCCAGCTTTTCTGAACCCCTCGGCTTTGCGCGCCCGAGGCAAGTGCCTCACTTGCCTCGCCCTTGTTACGGCACTGCATCAGACACAATACAACAACCACTGTCAACAGTATTCAAGGGTATACTTTTACAATTCAAAAAAATAATAAGTCTAGAGCAATAATAATTATGATGGGGCCCATAAACGGTATAGAGCAGAATCAGGAAGACAGGAAACTTACTATGTATTATGATGCTCATAAGTATTCTATTACATATGCCTCTCAAGAACGAGGACACTTAAATGACTCATCCTGATTATCACACTTCGCCAAAACCATCAAACTGTGATTGGGATGCTACTGATAATATGGGTAAAATATACAGAAGAGTAATAAGAGCCGAGCAATAGCAATGTGTAGTGATAGATGGACCTACAATAATTGCATGTTCTTCTAATCTTACAATACACCCAAATCAGAACTCTTTATGTGCTATTGTAGCATGATATGTCCCTAAGTGGAGTATAAAAAGTACAAGACTAATACTTATACAATGATATCATAAAATTATTAATCAAACAGAAACTAAATTTTAGATCATTGATCCACCGGGGAGGGACTAGTAGAATAGATATTCAATTTTAATTACGGGCTTAAGTTGTATATAGAAGTCAGTTAAAGCTACAAGTACCTTCGTATGCACATATAATAAAAAATTAGTGCGAGGAAGGAAGTTCAGGTCAAATTTTATTTCACTATTGGTGTGAAGCGGAGGAGGTGAGGAGGTGGAACATGGAGGATCATTGTTCCTCAATTTAATTATCATTTTACTATCTCATTGATATTTAAACTCGAGTCAACTGATATTGGTCCATATGTAGTAAAAGAAGATATTAAGAAACAATTAATAATAGACCCCACCTATTTCCTGAAGAAAGTAACTGTAGATTTAGAACCTATGGCTATTTCGCGTCAGAACCCACAATGTAAAAACTATGTTAGGCCTTTATTTGAAGGATGGAAAAGATGGATGGAAACCCAACTTTTATTGAAAATTCCTACCAATAGAATGAAAAGAAGTTTGGTGGATACAATATTAGGAGGAACATGTACAGGATTGAGAGAAAAAGTGTTGGCTAATAATTAAACTCAATGGGACAACATCTGGGAGCAATGTCTAAACCTCTAGTAACATCTTTAAATGATATAGATATTAGCCATCATCTTATAGCAACTTTGCTTCCTGGTTGGGAAAAGTTACAAAGAGCAGATCATTTGACCATGTTAAACACAGTAGAGGTGTTACAAAGTAATGGCTCTCTAGCACTGGCATGTATACAAGCACAGACTTGAGCCTGGTCTACACTACGACTTTAATTCGGTTTTATCAGCGTTAATTCGAATTTACCCTGCAACCGTCCACACAACGACGCCATTTATTTCGAAATAAAGGACCCTTTAAATCGATTTCTGTACTCCACCCTGAAGAGCGGAGTAGCGCCAAAATCGATTTTAACATTTCGAATTAGGGATAGCGTGGCCGCAATTCGATGGTATTGGCCTCCGGGAGCTATCCCACAGTGCATCATTGTGACCGCTCTGGACAGCAATCTAAACTCGGATGCACTGGCCAGGTAGACAGGAAAAGCCCCGCGAACATTTGAATTTCATTTCCTGTTTGCCCAGCGTGGAGAGCACAGGTGACCACAGATAGCTCATCAGCACAGGTAACCATGCAGGCCGATAATCGAAAAAGAGCACCAGCATGGACCGTGAGGGAGGTACTGGATCTGATCCTGGGAGAGGATTCAGTGCTAGCAGAACTTCGTTCTAAAAGACGAAATGCCAAAACTTTTGAAAAAATCTCCAAGGGCATGATGGAGAGAGGCCACAATAGGGACTCAGATCAGTGCCGCGTGAAAGTCAAGGAGCTCAGACAAGCCTATCAAAAAACAAAGGAGGCAAACGGTCGCTCTGGGTCAGATCCGCGGACATGCCGCTTCTACGCCGAGCTGCATGCAATTCTAGGGGGGGCCGCCACCACTACCCCACCTGTGATCGTGGATTCCGGGTCGGGGATAGTCTCATCAGCTACACCTGAGGATTCTGCCGAAGGGGGAGAGGAGGAGGAGGAGGAGGATGAGCTTGCAGAGAGCACACAGCACTCCGTTCTCCCCAACAGCCAGGATCTTTTTCTCAGCCTGACTGAAGTACCCTCCCAACCCTCCCAAGCCAGTATCCAAGACCCTGACCCCATGGAAGGGACCTCAGGTGAGTTTACCTTTTAAAATATAAAACTTGTTTTAAAAGCAAACGGTTTTTAATGATTACTTTTCCCTGAGGACTTGGGATGCATTCGCGGTCAGTTCAGCTACTGGAAAAGTCTGTTAACGTGTCTGGGGATGGAGCGGAAATCCTCCAGGGACATCTCCATGAAGCTCTCCTGGAGGTACTCCAAAAGCCTTGCCACAAGGTTTCTGGGCAGTGCATCCTTATTCCGTCCTCCATGGTAGGACACTTGACCACGCCATGCTTGCAGCAAGTAATCTGGTATCATTGCCTGACAAAGCCTGGCAGCGTATGGTCCCGGTGTTTGCTGGCATTCAAGCAACATCCGTTCTTTATCTTGTTGTGTAATCCTCAGAAGAGTGATATCACTCATGGTAACCTGGTTGAAATACGGGAACTTAATTAAGGGGACAGAGGTGGCCGTTACTACTGGGCTGTTTGCCTGTGGCTGAAAATAATTCCTTCCCCGCAGTTAGCCAAGCGCAGATGGGAAATTGGCCCTGAGCTTTTCGCGTTTGGCTAGCAGGGATCTTCCCTGTTACCAGCCACGCGGTAGGGGGAGGGGTACCGTGATAATCCCAGAGAATTTATGGCGGGCGGGGGGCAGCGGGGGGGGGGTTAGTTTGGTTCCTGCAGGGATCTTCCCTGATACCAGCCACGCGGTGGGGGGAGGGGTACAGCGATCATCCCAAAGAATTCATGGCGGGGGGGGGGGGGGTTAGTTTGTTTTCTGCTGCTGCTGAATGTTAACAGAAAAACCGCAGCACTCTACGGGCTTTGCTTGGTATGTGGGAAAGGAGGGCGCAGAAGCCGTAAGACAATGGCTTACCATGGCCGCATGCAAGCCGAATTCTGTTGCCCGGACCTGTGATCTCTAGCAGCAAAGCCACAGGCACTCAGTATTAAGAGGCAAAATGCGACCTTGCACAGAAATCACATGTGCTATGTAATGTGAATAGTGTTGGTCACCATGAAAGAGTATAAGCATTGTTCTGCAAAATGTATCTTTTTAAACAATTCTCTCTTTTTTCCCCTCCTTACAGCAGCTGCAAATTCCTCAAGCCTCCCTCCTCCATCCCGAAGGCTATCACAGATAAGGCGTCGTAAGAAGAAGACGCGAGACGAGATGTTTGCAGAAATTATGGAATCCAGCCGCAGTGACAGAGCTCATCTGAATGAGTGGAAGGAAACTGTTTCAAAGTATAGGAAAGAAGCCAGTGAACGTGAGGACAGGAGGGACCAACGTGAGGACATGAGGGACCAACGTGAGGACAGGAGGGACCAACGTGAGGACAGGAGAGATGCTCGAGATGAGAGGTGGCGGCAGGAAGATCAGAGGAGGCAGGATGCAATGCTGGGGCTGCTGCGTGAGCAAATAGACATGCTCCGGCATCTGGTGGAGCTTCAGGAACGGCTGCAGGAAAACAGACTGCCGCTACAGCCCCTGTACCCCCCTCCCCCCTCCCCATGTTCCGTATCCTCCTCACCCAGACGTGTAAGAACGCGGGGGGGAGGCTCCGTACACCTTCCCATTCCACCCCAGTGGACAGCCCAAGCAAAAGGCTGTCATTTTTTTAACCTTTTTTTAGTGGCCTTTTCCTTCCCACCGATCCTCCTCCCAAATCCCACCCGGGTTCCCTCCCTCTTTTTCTAATCTATTAATAAAGAATAAATGATTTTTAAAGATAGTGACTTTATTTGGTTTGAAAGCAAGCTGGGGGAAGGGGGAGGGTGGGTTCCTTACAGAAAATGAGTCAATAAAGGGGGCAGGTTTTCATGAAGGAGAAACAAACAGATATTTCACACTGTAGCCTGGCCAGTCATGAAACTGGTTTTCAAAGCTTCTCTGATGCACAGCGCTTCCTGGTGTGCTCTTCTAATCGCCCTGGTGTCTGGCTGCGAGTAATCAGCAGCCAGGCGATTTGCCTCAGCCTCCCACCCCGCCATAAAGGTCTCCCCCTTACTTTCACAGAGATTGTGGAGCACGCAGCAAGCAGAAATAACAATGGGGAGATTTCTTTGGCTGAGGTCAGAGCGAGTCAATAATGAACGCCAGCGACCTTTTAAACGGCCAAATGCACATTCTACCACCATTCTGCACTTGCTCAGCCTGTAGTTGAACAGCTCCTGACTCCTGTCCAGGCTGCCTGTGTATGGCTTCATGAGCCATGGCATTAAGGGGTAGGCTGGGTCCCCAAGAATAACTATTGGCATTTCAACATCCCCAACGGTTATTTTCTGGTCCGGAAAGTAAGTCCCTTGCTGCAGCCCTTTAAACAGAGTAGTGTTCCTGAAGACACGAGCGTCATGAACCCTTCCCGCCCAGCCCGCGTTGATGTTGGTGAAACGTCCCTTGTCATCCACAAGTGCTTGCAGCACCATTGAAAAGTACCCCTTGCGGTTTATGTACTCGGTGGCTTGGTGCTCCGGTGCCAAGATAGGGATATGGGTTCCATCTATCGCCCCACCACAGTTAGGGAATTCCATTGCAGCAAAGCCATCCACTATGGCCTGCACATTTCCCAGAGTCACTAACTTTCGTAGCAGCACCTGAGTGATTGCTTTGGCTACTTGCATCACAGCAGCCCCCACCGTAGATTTGCCCACTCCAAATTGATTCCCGACTGACCGGTAGCTGTCTGGCGTTGCAAGCTTCCACAGGGCTATCGCCACACGCTTCTCAACTGTGAGGGCTGCTCTCATCTTGGTATTCTGGCGTTTCAGGGCAGGGAACAGCAAGTCACAAAGTTCCATGAAAGTGCCCTTACGCATGCGAAAGTTCCGCAGCCACTGGGAATCGTCCCAGACCTGCAACACTATGCGGTCCCACCAGTCTGTGCTTGTTTCCCTTGCCCAGAATCGGCGTTCCATGGATAGAACCTGCCCCATTAACAACATGATCTCCAAAGCACCGGGGCCCGTGGTTTCACAGAATTCTGTGTCCGTGTCCATGTCCATGTCCTCGTCATGCTTGTCGCTGCGCTGCCGCCGCCGCTGCCTCCTCGCCTCGTTTTTCTGATCCTGGCTCAGCATAAACTCCACGAGAACGCGCGAGGTGTTTACAATGTTCATGACTGCTGTCTTGGGCTGAGCAGGCTCCATGCTTGCCGTGGTATGGAGTCTGCAGTGTTCACCCAGGAAAAAAGGCGCGAAATGGTTGTCTGCCGTCCGTTGCTTTCATGCAGGGAGGGAGGGAGGGAGGGAGGAGGTGAGGCTGTACCCAGAACCACCTGCGACGATGTTTTTTGTCCCATCAGGCACTGGGATCTCAACCCAGAATTCCAATGGGCGCGGGAGACTGCGGGAACTATGGGATAGCTACCCAGAGTGCAACGCTGCAGAAATCGACGCTAGCCCCGGTACTTGGACGCACACCGCCGAATTAATGTGCTTAGTGTGGCCGCATACATTTCGACTTTATACAATCTGTTTCCCAAATTCGAATTATATAAATTCGGATTAATCCCGTAGTGTAGACATACCCTTGGACTAATGATGTGGTGAAAGATATTATATGAGACGGAATGAGTTGCATTTTACCTAGCCTAGAAATAAGAAGTATAATGTGGAAATAAAAACAACAAAGAGTCTGGTGGCACCTTAAAGACTAACAGATTTATTTGGGCATAAGCTTTCGTGAGTAAAAACCTCACTTCTTCAGATGCATAGAGTGAAAGTTACAGATGCAGGCATTATATACTGGCACATGGAGAGCAGGGAGTTACTTCACAAGTGGAGAACCAGTGTTGACAGGGCCAATTCAATCAGGGTGGATGTAGTCCACTCCCAATAATAGATGAGGAGGTGTCAATTCCAGGAGAGGAAAAGCTGCTTCTGTAGTGAGCCAGCCACTCCCAGTCCCTATTCAAGCCCAGATTAATGGTGTTGAATTTGCAAATGAATTTTAGTTCTGCTGTTTCTCTTTGAAGTCTGTTTCTGAAGTTTTTTTGTTCAATGATAGTGACTTTTAAATCTGTAATAGAATGACCAGGGAGATTGAAGTGTTCACTTACTGGCTTGTGTATGTTACCATTCCTGATGTCCGATTTGTGTCCATTTATTCTTTTGCGGAGGGACTGTCCGGTTTGGCCAATGTACATGGCAGAGGGGCATTGCTGGCACATGATGGCATATATGACATTAGTGGATGTGCAGGTGAATGGGCCCCTGATGGTGTGGCTGATGTGATTGGGTCCTCTGATGCTGTTGCCAGAGTAGATATGGGGACAGAGTAGGCAACGAGGTTTGCTACAGGGATAGGTTCCTGGGTTGGTGTTTCTGTGGTGTGGTGTGTAGTTGCTGGTGAGCATTTGCTTCAGGTTGGGGGGTTGTCTGTAAGCGAGGACTGGCCTGCCTCCCAAGGTCTGTGAGAGTGAGGGATCATTTTCCAGGATAGGTTGTAGATCGTGGATAATGCGCTGGAGAGGTTTTAGCTGGGGGCTGTATGTGATGGCCAGTGGTGTTCTGTTATTGTCCTTGTTGGGCCTGTCCTGTAGTAGGTGATTTCTGGGTACCCGTCTTGCTCTGTCAATCTGTTTCCTCACTTCCCCAAGTGGGTATTGTAGTTTTACGAATGCTTGATAAAGATCTTGTAGGTGTTTGTCTCTGTCTGAGGGGTTGGAGCAAATTCGGTTGTATCTTAGGGCTTGGCTGTAGACAATGGATCGTGTGATGTGTCTTGGATGGAAGCTGGAGGCATGTAGGTACGTATAGCGGTCAGTAGGTTTCCGGTATAGGGTGGTGTTTATGTGACCATCACTTATTTGTACTGTAGTGTCCAGGAAGTGGATCTCTTGTGTGGACTGGTCCAGGCTGAGGTTGATGGTGGGGTGGAAATTGTTGAAGTCCAGGTGGAATTCTTCAAGGGCCTCCTTTCCGTGGATCCATATGATGAAGATGTCATCAATGTAGCGCAAGTAGAGGAGGGGCACTAGGGGACGAGAGCTGAGGAAGCGTTGTTCTAAGTCAGCCATAAAAATGTTGGCATACTGTGGGGCCATGCGGGTACCCATAGCAGTGCCACTGACTTGAAGGTATAAGTTGTCCCCAAATCTGAAGTGGTTGTGGGTGAGGACAAATTCACAAAGCTCACCCACCAGGCTTGCTGTCGCCTCATCAGGGATACTGTTCCTGACAGGTTGTAGTCCATCCTCATGTGGAATATTGGTATAAAGTGCTTCTACATCCATGGTGGCCAGGATGGTGTTTTCAGGAAGAACATCAATGCATTGTAGTTTCCTCAGGAAGTCGGTGGTGTCTCGAAGATAGCTGGGAGTGCTGGTAGCATAGGGTCTGAGGAGAGAGTCCAAATAGCCAGACAATCCTGCTGTCAGAGTGCCAATGCCTGAGATGATGTGGCGATGTGGAAATATGCCTCCAAAGCCGAGGGCAGGTCTTCACTACGGGGGGGTGGGGGGGTGGATTTAAGATACGCAAATTCAGCTACGCGAATAGCGTAGCTGAATTCGACCTATCGGAGCCGATTTACCCCGCTGTGAGGACAGCGGCAAAATCAACCTCCGCGGCTCCCCATCGACGGCACTTACTCCCACCTCCGCTGGTGGAGTAAGAGCGTTGATTCGGGGATCGATTGTTGCGTCCCGACGAGACGCGATAATTCGATCCCCGAGAGATCCATTTCTACCCACCGATTCAGGCGGGTAGTGTAGACCTAGCTTGAGAAAAGACTCTATTCTTGGTGGAAGATTGTGAACTTCACATACAATCCTCAATTGAACCAAGCAACTACATATATAATTATGATGTCCGATGCCCATACTTGTTATACCAACAGAATAAAAACCAGCAGGATCTTATTAAGAGGGATAAGGCAAAGATGCCACATTTATTGTAAATATAATGATAAAGCAAAAGATAAAAGTAAACAACGTTGTTTGACTACTTATTCCTTATATACAAACACACACACATATATATAGAGAGAGATTAATTCACACAATCATTCATTCACATTCTGTATAGGTGTTATAGTTACCAGCCTAGAAGTTGCTCATGCCAAGTTACTGGCCAGGTATCTTGGTCATGAGGATGGAGCCGAGTCTGTGTAGATGCACCTGATGCTCCTGGAGGTTGGCAGCAGAACCAGAGACTCAAAATCCTCAGTCTTGAGAGTCCATTCTTATAGGAATTAATTCCTATGTTAGTCTATGGGAGCTGTTTCATTCTGCTGTTGCTGACTCAATCAGCAGATGGCACATTCCTGGGCACGTTCCTGGTGGCTCCAAACTGTCCAAAGTTTGTGTTTCTCATCCTTCCAGGTGATGGGGTGGATCCCAGTTTACCCTCCGGGGGTTCTGGTGGTCCACTTTACACATTCTTCGGCCGATGGATACTCCCTTTCTAGGCTGGCACCTCCCTAACCATTCATGTACATCAAGCATTCATCAACATACATTCCATAACTTAACCATATTTTAATTTACTGTCTCCACCACTTTCAGGGTGTGTGCTAATTCATTTGAGACTCCCAGCCCTTTAATCTCAGAGGGTGGAGGTCTAGGAGCCGTTGCTGTTACAATGAAGTGAAAGTCACTTAACGGCTTATAGTGTTTGTTTACATTGTATCAATTACTTCAAGAACAAAGTCAATTAACTTGTTTGTAAGTTTTACATAGTAATAAAGTATCTTTCACAGGATAGATACAATCAATGGTTTCTACAAACAGTAGCTTACAAGTTTTAACAGAAGACCCAAGAGATTTTTGTACTTGGTGAAACTGTTGGATTTTAAAGTGTGGGGGACAAATTATTGGGGGGGTCACTGTCACTTGGGGGAATCACTGTTAGTACCTTCTTTAATATCCGTACATACTGAATGGATATCTCCTATTGCATCACTTGGGTTAAACGTTAACACCAGTGTGACGCAACCAATAAAACACAAACTCTCAGTGATAAAATCAGACATGGAAAACTGTTGAACTTAATTGAATGGAAGAATGCAGACTTGTGTATGTTTGTAATAACGATGCAATTCAACCTTACGATGTATGTTTAAATAAAGAAAGAGGGAAATGTCACCATCAGCTAGATCCTTTTCCATTAAATGGATCAGTTATCGTATATGTCGGAAGAAAATGTGTATGTATCAGAAGCTGGAGTACATTGTTTAAAGTAAATCATATATATAGTGTAACTCATGACCCTCATGAGAACAAATGCATATATAATATCACTTCTGTAACTGGCCACGATTTCAAGTTCACCCTGCCTGAAACTGAAAATGAGGAGATCAATGACCAATACCAACTTTGTAGGAGAATAGCCCCAATACCTTTAGGATTAGATATAAATTTAGTAAAGGAATTGGTAAGCCATCTTGAACTACAAAAGCAGTTATGAAAAGCTCAGGAAAATGCACAAAGAGTTATAATTGCTGTCCACAACTCTACCAAGAAAATTGAATAATTGAACATATCAAAGATATTACAAAACACAGCTGGTGGGAAGTGTTTTGGGGATTATCTCCCACAGCTACAAAATTCTTGAACATAATTTTACATCTTACTGTCATAGTTTTGGCATTGCAAGCAATAATGACTATGATGCTCATTATTTTGGTGTGCTGGAAAGGAAGGAAATTCAGGCAACTAATGCATATGTAGACACCCAACCTTAAAAGAAATTACTATGGCACACAGATGAGTGTGATCAAAGTGAGAATCGGGAAGGATGAGGGATTGTGCCAGTATGAAGATATGTTGGCTCAGTTTCCTGCAAAGGAAAGCCTTGAGCCTACACTGGACAAAACCACACACTCCTTGAACTCACAAGATTATGAAATGCTGAATCTGTAAATGAGTTTACGAGTTCAGCAAGGAAGGGACCATAGAGGGAGATTTTTACTTTGAATGTTCTAGGATATCCGGAAGCACCCTAATAGAAGCTTGCAAAAAAACCTTGGAATGGGTTTAAAGATCGTGAAATTACATTTCTCCTAATTGTACTTAGAAAGAGTAGTGACAGTACTAGGATCCTTTAGTTTGCATCAAATAGTAATTAGTTTTAAGATTAAGGCTCTAATTAAGTAGAAATTAATGATAGTTTTAATTTAGAAAATCCAATATGGTGGACCAAAATGGCAGATATGGGGATGATATAGTAGGGGGAATGATCTTCCAGAACTTTCTAGAACCTTCTAGAAACTTCCAAATTCCAAGATGGTGTCATGGGGGTGAAGTCACATGTGAGTACATGTGACCAAGCACATGTAAGTACACATGAGCTAGGCAGCTGGCTAAGAAAATATCACCCCATTGAAACAGCAACCAATCAGAGGGTGAGAGAATGTAACGCCACTGAAAGGCGACCAATCAGAGACATGCTGCATAGGCTGGAACTTATATATAAGGCCGTCAGCCAGCAGGCTGAAGTTGTAGTGGGTTTGGGATCCTTAAGAAGAACAGAAGCTGCGAGGCTCCTCTGAAGAAAAGAAGCCATCTGAATAACATCTACCTGGAAAGAAGAAGGTTTTAGCTAGACTTTGGGCACGGTCTTGTGAGGCTTTGGGTGGAAGTTGCTTTGGGGTTCTGAAGAGCTGCCGCCTGCAAGAAGCCTCAAACAGCAGAAGCAGCAGCTGCAGAGGCAGCTAGAGAACCCTGAGGTTGCCCTGGCAACGGCTGCTATAGCAGCCAAGCCAGCAGCCTCTGCCAGCAGCAGCTCTATAACTGCCACTGGAAGGCAACCGTCATTTCCTCAGTTGCCTGCCAAAACCAGCTTTGGCAGCAACTGGAGAGAGAAACAACACCCCTGACACCCACCTCGATTTTAGACAGAGCAGAAGGACCTTCAGGGTTCAAGAAGTACTCGAGACCGGTAGAAGTAGTGTAAGAATGTGTGGGTTTTGCCTGTAAATAAAGCTGGATACCAGTAGTCTGAGTGAGATCTTCCCCTACCCATCCAATAGCCACTTGGCCAGTGCCTATTGGATGCTAAATGTTAATGTTACATGTTAAATGTTAATATTAGTGTTCAGCGAATGATTACATTGTTATACGATATATATAGTCTGTGCTGTTATTTGCTGTGCCTTCTTGCTTTTCTGTAACTACCAAATTCTTTCAATAAATGATTATTTTGGTTTTCAAAGAATTTCTGCTTGTGTGTGTGTCAATCCTTAAGTGGAAGGAAGTATCTGTGTCCTTTCTGGGGACAGCAAGACTAGTTTGCTCTGGGGAGCACTCTGCAGGTCAGAGACAAGCCCCCTGGGAAAACCCTAGCAATTTCTTTAGGGCGGGCCACAACCTTATTTACCCTTTGGTTAGACAAACTTATAGGTAATTTAGTTGGCGTCTAAATTCTTAGGGTAACAGCTGAGGAAACAGAATGGCCCAATTGGCCAGCACATGTACTGGAGATTGCACAGAAGCATAAAGAGGTTTGGGCCACCAATAATACAGAATGTGGGAAAATTAACGCAGAAGTTCTAATTACTGGACCTGATCCCCAACCCCAAAAGCAGTATAAGTATCCCAAAGAAGCAGAACCAAGTCTAATGAGACTATTCAAGGGCTCTTGGAGCAAGGGATTATAATAGAACAACAAAGTACAAATAATGCAACCATTTGGCTGGCTCTGAAAGCAGATGGTAAAACCTGGAGATTGACCATTGATTCAGACCACTGAACAAGGTAACTCCAATGACTGCCCCAGTGGTAGCTAAATATCCAGAAGTAATAGCCTCTAATATGGGAGGAGCCCAGAAGTTTATGGTTCTAAATTTGACAAATGCATGCTTTGCTATACCTTTACATCAAGATTCTTGGTATAAGTTTGCATTTACGTTTCAAGGACAGCAGTGTAATGAAAGATTTTGCTTTGAATCCTCTGAGATACCTTGCAGCACCTTAACAGAGGCGTGCAGAAAAACCTCGGAAGGGGTTTAAAGACACCGTAAAAATCACTTCTCCCAATCAGCATAATTAAGGGGGTGTCGGTAGCAGGACACTTTGACTTGCATAAAACAGCAGTTAATTTTAAGATTAAGATTTTAGATAAGTAGAAATTAATTATAGTTTTAAATTAGAAAATCCAACATGGCGGATCAAAATGGCAGAGACAGGGATGACGTAGTTTAAATTTAGAGAGTGGAAAATTCAATCTTCAGAGGGAGGACCTTTGCTTTACTAAAAATGGGTCAGAGGGAAGAGCTGTATCCAAGATGGTGTCAGAGGGAGGAGCTTAGCTTTCTAAAGATAGCATCATGGGGGAAGAGCTCTGTATCTAAAAATAGGATGACGTCAGGGGAGGAGCTAGAAGCTGATTGGCTGAGATGAGCTGACCTTGAGAGAGCAACCAGTATATAAGGCCGACAGCTAGCAGGCTGAAGTGTAGTGGGTTTGAGGCTTTGTGGAAGAACAGAAGCTACCTGAAGAGAACAGATAGCTCCAGAAAAAGCAGCTACCTGGAAAACGAGGGTTACCATACATCCAGATTTTCCCGGACATGTCCAGCTTTTTGGTCCTCAAATCCCCGTCTGGGAGGAATTTCCAAAAAGCTGAACATGTCCGGGAAAATAGGGAGGCATGGTAAGGGGACCTGCGAGTGGCTGCAGCAAAACTTATAACTCCCGCGATCTGCCGATTTGCGGGGGCACAGAGGCAGCGGGCAGCATCCGAGCGCACAACTGTCTCCTCCCCGGGCTCCAACTTTCCCGGCTCCCGCCGCTCTCCACCGTGGGCCGGGGCCGAAGCAACTTCCCCGGCTGGGGGCGCAGGGGCTGGAGGTATGGGGGCTGCATGGCAAACCCTGAAGCCGATAGCGCTCGGGCAAAAGATGCTCGGCTCTTCAGCTGCACAGAGTTGAGGTGTCTCCAAGCAGCAGCAGCCACCACCGCTGCAGGCGAATCTGACTGCAGCTCGCAGCCTGCTGGAGCCCGCTCTAAGGTAAACCCGGGACTGGGGCAGGGATGCCAGCAAAGCTGGGAGTACCATGCGCCGCTGATTGCACAGGAGGGGGGCAGCGCTGGGGAAGCTGCTCCGAGGAGTCGCCAAGAAGCACTGACTGCAGTGGGGGAGGAGGGGAGGGCAGTGTAAAAAAGGCAGGAGCGTGCAGAGGGATCGGAGCTCTGGCTGCGATGGGCATCGGGCTGCCTTGCCTGCAAGTGGATCAGAGCTCCCGGGGCTGGGGTGTGCTGTATGACGCTCAGCTCCCCATTTGTGATGAGAAACAGCAGTGTGGTGGATCATTGCAAAATTCCTACCCAATTAGAGCTGCGGGGGCAGGGCTTGCAGGTGCTGGCTCCGACAGCTCCCATTGGAGCTTTCCCCAGCCAATGGGAGCCACTGAGGTTGGCTTGTGGTGGGCGCAGCACATGGAGACGCTGACTGCCCCTGATCCTAGGAGCAAACACAATGCCAAAACGAAAGTGTAAATTCACTGCAGAACTGAAGACGAAATTCCTGTGTTTTCGAAGTGGCAGAGATGAATGGGAAGCTGAGTGCATGGTATGTAGACTGGTACTTACGTCTCTGTGAAAAATAAAGGTGCTAATGATTTACAAACTCATGTGGACTCAGACAAGCACAAAAAAGCAGTTCGAGGAGAGAGCTCATCAACAAAATTGACAGATTATTTTGTAAAACCAGGCAGCGAATCAGAGGATGCTGTTACTGTAGCAGAAGGTGCATTTGCATTTCACACTGTTAAGCATCATAATAGCTTTAAGTCAATGGACTGCACATCTGTCTTGTTGAAGAAGACATTCCCTAATTCTGAAGTAGCACGGAAATTTTCAAGTGCTAGAACCAAGACAGAAGCAATTGTTATCTCTGTGCTTGCACTGCATTCTGTTGATGTTGTTCTGAAAACGTTTGAAGAAAATGACATAGCTTACTGTGGAATTGCTACAGATGGAAGCAATCACGGTTCAGTGAAAATATTTCCAGTAATTATTCAGTATTTCAACTGGAAGAATGGCGGTTTGCAGTCAAAATTGATTGAGGTCCAGAACACACCTAATGAGACTGCCAACACGATTGCTCATTACATAAAAGAAACACTTGAAAAAAATGGTTTGTTCAAGAAGCGTATTGCATTTACAGGTGACAAATGCAATACAATGTTTGGAGGACTCCGGCGTGATGAAGATGTAAAGAATATGTTTGCAAATTTAAAGAAGTTGTTGCAGAAGAGAACATTAATTGGTGTGGGTTGCCCAGCACACATTTTGAACAACTGTGTTCACCATGCAGCAGAAAGAATGAACGTTGACATTGCGAACATTATTTTTAAAATGTACCAATACTTTCATATCTACACTGTCCAAACTGAGCGGCTGAAGAAGTACTGTGAGTTTGTTGATGTTGAATACAGAAAGGTGCTTTCTCATAGCAAGACATGATGGCTGTCATTATTTCCAGGCATTACAAGGCTGATACAGATGTTTCCGGCCTTGAAGTCATTCTTTCTATCACAGGACAAACCACCTATAGAGCTTAAGACATTTTTTGAGTATGAATTAAGTGAGATTTACCTCTGGCACATGCATTCACTCATGAGTGTATTCCAAACTTACATCCAAGAAATCAAAAGGGAAAGCAATTCTGTCGTGGAAGTGCTGAACAGTTTGAACTCGGTTCACACAATCCTTCTTGAACGCAAGACTCACAACTTTATGTCCCTGAAAGTTAAGGGACTACTGGCACAAAAGCGCATGGAAGGAATTGATAAAGAGTGTGACAAATTATGTGCTGAAGTAAATAATATGTACAGCAGATGCTTAGAATATTTGGAGTTGTGGCTTAGACCCCTGGAAGACTTCTCTTGTTTCAGTTGGGCCTGGTCTACACTACGAGTTTAGGTCGACTTTAGCAGCGTTAAATCGAAATAAGCCTGGACACGTTCACACAATGAAGCCCTTTCTTTCGACTTAAGGGACCCTTTAAACCGGTTTCTTTACTCCACCTCCGACGAGGGGATTAGCGATAAAATTGGCCTTAGCGGGTCGGAATTGGGGTAGTGTGGACGGAATTCGACGTTATTGGCCTCCGGGAGCTATCCCACAGTGCTTCATTGTGACCGCTCTGGACAGCACTCTCAACTCAGATGCACTGACCAGGTAGACAGGAAAAGCCCCGCGAACGTTTGAATTTCATTTCCTGTTTGCCCAGCGTGGAGAGCACAGGGGACCACACAGAGCTCATCAGCACAGGTAACCGTGATGGAGTCCCAGGATCGCAAAAGAGCTCCATCATGGACCAAACGGGAGGTACGGGATCTGCTCGCCATATGGGGAGATGAATCAGTGCTAGCTGAACTCCGTAGCAGTAAAAGAAATGGCAAAATATTAGAAAAGGTCTCCAAGGCCATGAAGGCCATAACAGGGACGCACAACAGTGCCGCGTGAAAATTAAGGCGCTAAGGCAAGCCTACCACAAAGCCAGAGAGGCAAACGGAAGGTCCGGGGCACAGCAGCAAACATGCCGCTTCTACGCGGAGCTGCATGCCATGCTAGGGGGTGCAGCCACCACTACCCAAACCGTGTGCTATGACTCCTTCACTGGAGAAACACACAGGGAAGAGGGTTCGGGGTACGAGGAAAAGGAGGAAGAAGATAATGTGGACAGCTCACAGCAGCAAGGAAGCAGAGAAACCGGTTTCCCCAACAGCCAGGATATGTTTATCACCCTGGACCTGGAGCCAGTACCCCCCAACTCACCCAAGGCGTGCTCCCAGACCCTGAGGGCACACCGGGGACCTCTGGTGAGTGTACCTTTGTAAATATTACACATGGTTTAAAAGCAAGCGTGTTTAATGATTAATTTGCTCTGGCAATCGCGGCCAGTACAGCTACTGGAAAAGTCTGTTAACGTGTATGGGGATGGAGCGGAAATCCTCCAGGGACATCTCCAGAAAGCTCTCCTTCATGTACTCCCAAAGCCTTTGCAAAAGGTTTCTGGGGAGGGCTGCCTTATCCCATCCACCATGGTAGGACACTTTACCACGCCAGGCCAGTAGCACGTAGTCTGGAATCATTGCATAACAAAGCATGGCAGCGTATGGTCCCGGTGTTTGCTGGCATGCAGACAACATCCATTCCTTATCGCTCTTTGTTATCCTCAGGAGAGTGATATCATTCAAGGTCACCTGGTTGAAATGGGGTGATTTTATTAAGGGGACATTCAGAGGTGCCCGTTCCTGCTCGGCTGAACAGAAATTTCCCCCGCTGTTAGCCACGCGGTGGGGGGGAGGGGTGAAGTGATCATCCCAGAGAATTGGGTGTTGTGGGGGGGGGGGGGATTAGTTGGGTTTGTGCTGCATGTTAACCCGGGAACCGCAGCCCCTCCTTTTACATTGCAAACCCATTTTAAATGGCCAACCCAACGGGTGCTTGCTATGGGAAATGAGGGTGCTACTGTTTGAAACCATTCCCACATGTTAAGAAGGTGAAAAAAGACTGTGGCTTACCATGGCTGCCTGCAAGCCGAAATCTGTTGCCTGGCACTGCGTGAGTGATCTCTCACACCAAATCGGCAGGCCCTCAATATAAGAGGAAAAATGCGACCTTGTAACGAAAGCACATGTGCTGTGTAATATGAACAGCAAAATTTAATGTGAAAGAGTGTACCCATTGTTCTCTAAAATGTGTCTTTTTTAACCACCTCTCCCTTCTCCTCCACCAGCTGCAAATGTTTCTCCTTCACAGAGGCTAGTGAAGATTAGAAGGAGAAAACGGCAGACTCGGGATGACATGTTCACAGAGCTCCAGATGTCCTCCCACGCTGAAAGAGCACAGCAGAATGTGTGGAGGCAGTCAATGTCAGACTACAGAAAAGCACAGTATGAACGAGAGGAGAGGTGGTGGGCTGAATCGCGGGATGAACAGAGCAAGTGGCGGGCTGAAGATGATAGGTGGCGTCAGCTTGCAGACAGAAGGCAAGAGTCGATGCTCCGGCTGCTGGAGCATCAAACTGATATGCTCCAGCGTATGGTTGAGCTGCAGGAAAAGCAGCAGGAGCAGAGACCGCCGCTACAACCCCTGTGTAACCAACAGCCCTCCTCCCCAAGTTCCATAGCCTCCTCACCCAGACGCCCAAGAACACGGTGGGGGGGCCTCCGGCCACCCAGTCACTCCACCAGATGATTGCCCGAGCATCAGAAGGCTGGCCTTCAATAAGAGTTAAAGTTTTAAACTACAGTGTGTCCTTTTCCTTCCCTCCTCCCCCACTCATCCCAGGCTACCTTGGCAATTATCCCCCTAGTTGTGTGCTGAATTAATAAAGAATGTATGAATGTGAAGTAACAATGACTTTATTGCCTCTGCAAGCGGTGCTCGAAGGGGGAGGGGAGGGTGGGGTTTTTGGTTTACAGGGAAGCAGAGTGAACCGGGTGGGGGGGTGGGGCAGAGGGTTCATCAAGGAGAAACAAACAGAAGTTTCACACCTTAGCCTGGCCAGTCACAAAACTCGTTTTCAAAGCTTCTCTGATGCGCACCGCGCCCTGCTGTGCTCTTCTAACCGCCCTGGTGTCTGGCTGCGCATCATCAGCGGCCAGGCGATGTGCCTCAACCTCCCACCCCAACATAAATGTCTCCCCCTTACTCTCACAGATATTGTGGCACGCACAGCAAGCAGCAATAACAATGGGGATATTCTTTTCACTGAGGTCTGAGCGAGTCAGTAAGCTGCGCCAGCGCGCTTTTAAACGTCCAAATGCACATTCCACCACCATTCGGCACTTGCTCAGCCTGTAGTTGAACAGGTCCTGACTACTGTCCAGGCTGCCTGTGTGCGGCTTCATGAGCCATGGCATTAAGGGGTAGGCTGGGTCCCCAAGGATAACGATAGGCATTTCAACATCCCCAACGGTTATTTTCTGGTCCGGGAAGAAAGTCCCTTCCTCCAGCTTTCGAAACAGAGCAGAGTTCCTGAAGACGCGAGCATCATGTACCTTTCCCGGCCATCCCACGTTGATGTTGGTGAAACGTCCCTTGTGATCCACCAGGGCTTGCAGCAGCATTGAAAAGTACCCCTTGAGGTTTATGTACTTGGTGGCTTGGTGCTCCGGTGCCAAGATAGGGATATGGGTTCCGTCTATGGCCCCACCACAGTTTGGGAATCCCATTTCAGCAAAACCATCCACTATGGCCTGCACGTTTCCCAGAGTCACTACCCTTGATATCACCAGGTCTTTCATTGCCCTGGCAACTTGGATCACAGCACCCCCATAGTAGATTTGCCCACTCCAAATTGATTCCCGACTGACCGGTAGCTGTCTAGCGTTGCAAGCTTCCACAGGGTTATCGCCACTCGCTTCTCAACTGTGAGGGCTGCTCTCATCCTGGTATACTGGCGCTTCAGGGCAGGTGAAAGCACATCACAAAGTTCCATGAAAGTGCCCTTACGCATGCGTAAGTTTCGCAGCCACTGGGAATCGTCCCACACCTGCAGCACGATGCGGTCCCACCAGTCTGTGCTGGTTTCCCGGGCCCAGAATCGGCGTTCCATGGTATGAACCTGCCCCAGTAACACCAGGATTTCCACATTGCTGGCGCCTGTACTTTGTGAGAGGTCTATGTCCATGTCAATTTCGTCATCACTCTCGTCACAATCACCCCCTCGGCTGGTCCTGGTTTTGCTTTAGCATGTCCTGGCTCTGCATATACTCCAGGACAATACGCGTGGTGTTCATAGTGCTCATAATTGCCGCTGTGATCTGAGCGGGCTCCATGATCCCAGTGCTATGGCGTCTGGTCTGAAAAAAGGCGCGAAACTAGTATCTGACGGAGGGAGGGAGAGAGGGAGGGACGAGTGACGACATGGCGTACAGGTACAGGGAATTAAAATCAACAAAGGTGGCTGTGCATCACGGAGAAACACAAACAACTATCACACAGAATGGCCCCCCCCAAAGATTAAACTCAAAACCCTGGGTTTAGCAAGCCGTTGATTTCACGGAGGGAGGGGGAAGCAAATGAATACAGAACAAATCTATTTTTTACATCTTAAGCTGGCAGACGACGGTGCAGCATGACTGATAGCCCTCAGCATGTTCTGGGTGCTTGGCAGAAAATACTGGGCGCTTGGCAGAAAATAGCATACTATGACTGATAGCCATCATCGTCGAGACTGCCCAGGTCCCCATGATTGACAGCCACTGCAGTACGATGACAACGGATACCAGTTGTAATATACCATCTTCTACCAAAAGGCAAGGGGCTGCTGTTGTGTGCAATGCAGCCCCACGTCTGCCAGCCCCACGTCTGCCAGCACCCAGATCGCCGATGAAGGCTACCATTCATACTGCACCGTCTACTGCCAAAAGGCAATTAGCTGCTGCTGTGTAGCAATGCAGTACCACGTCTGCCGGCACCCAGAGGACATATGGTGACGGTGAGCTGAGCTGAGCTGAGCGGGCTCCATGCTTGGCGTGGTATGTTGTCTGCACAGGTAACCCAGGTAAAAAGGCGCGAATCGATTGTCTGCCGTTGCTCTGATGGAGGGGGAGGTGCCTGACGACACGTACCCAGAAGCCCCCGCGACACTGTTTTGCATCATTCAGGCATTGGGATCTCAACCCAGAATTCCACTGGGCGGCGGAGACTGAGGGAACTGTGGGATAGCTACCCATAGTGCAACGCTCCGGAAGTTGACGCTAGCCTCGGTACTGTGGACGCGGTCCACCGACTTCATGCACTTAGAGCATTTTATGTGGGGGGGGACACACAGTCGGCTGTATACAACCGATTTCTATAAAACCGGCTTCTATAAATTCGACCTAATTTCATAGTGTAGACATAACCTTGGATTACCCTGACTGAGACACCGAATTGGAGTGATGTGGAACCTTGTATCAAGTACCTGACCGATAAGGGGGTGCAAATTGATGACATGAAGTATTTTGATCAGTTCAGCAACCTGAAGAAGTTTACGGAAAGTTGCAACTGTGATGAAGAGTTCAGTAATTTGCTAGCACACCAGAAGTGGACCAAATATTTTGAGAAATCCAAAAACATTGAGTGTCATTCAGAACTGATAAAGATTGCACAGTTCCTCTTTGCTATTCCTTCTCACAATGCAAATGTAGAGCGAATTTTTTCACTGATGCAAAGCCAGTGGACAAAGGAAAGGAACAACTTGAATGTTGAGTCGTTGAAAGGAATTCTACTTGTACAGTACAACTTCAGACAAACTTCTTGTAAAGACTTTCATGCCTTCTTAAAGAGCAAACAACCACTGCTGAGAAAAATGCGATCTGCAGAGAAGTATGCGTGGGCACATGAGGAGAAAGAAAACTGAAGAACTGGTGAAAGGAAAGGACTCACTACATATAAAGAATTATGTCCGGGAGGAATTTTTAAATAGCTCAAAATGTCCGGGATTTTACCAGGCGGGGAGGAGGATGCAGAACCTCTGAGCCCGGGCGGCAGCAAGGAGCATTAGTCTGGAGCCCCTGCTGGGGTGCCTTGGCCTTGGGAGCCAATGAAAGGGGGAGGGGGAGAGAGAAGGGGAGGGAGAGGGGCCCCGTGGAGTGTCCTCTTTTTTCAATGTTCAAATATGGTAATCCTAGGAAAACCAGCAGCAGCAGTAACACAACTCCAAAGGTCACCACGACAACAGCGTTCATAGGCGCTCAATCAAGCAGCTACCTGCAGGAGCAGCAGCAACTGAACCTTCTAGAAGGCAGCAGCTTTAAGGCTGCTATGCCACCAGAAGGCAGCTACCTGTAAAGGCAAACACCGGCAGTTCCGAGACAGACAGCCACGGTGACCTGCAGAAATAACACCAACCACCATCTCTGGCATGGGCACCATTGAACCTGACAGAGCAGAAGGACCTAAGACGAGTCAGAGGGATTTTGGTGTGAAAGTCTAATTATTTCTTTTAAGAGTGCCCAGGTGTGTCTGTTAATAAAATTGGATACCTGCTTCTGAATAAGATCTCCCCTACCCATCCTACGACCACTTGGCCAGCGCTCACATGATGCTAAATATGAAATGCTAAATATTTAGTGTTAAATGTTAATGTTAAGTAATTTTTTTTTTAATCTGTGACATGATAATGGTTTCTCGTATGTGTATATAGATGCTGCGTATACTACATTGTATTAAGTACGGTATTAGATTGTAACACTAAGACTAAAGCCTTTGTGTATGCAGGATCGTTATATGCTTCTTACATTGAAACAACTGTATTCTCTGTATGTGTTAGATATTTTATGCAGTTTGTCTTTTTTTGCTGCATCACTCGCCCTCTGGTAATACCCTGGCAATTCCTTTAGGGCGGGCCACAACCTTGTTACCCTTTTATTAAATTAGAAGTGCTATCATAGGCTAATTTAAATAGCATCTAAAATTTAGGGTAACAAATTTAGTGTCCTTGTATTGGTGGCCTGAAGGTGCTATTTTAAACCCTAAAGCTTGAAAGCCTTACTTCAAAGTCAAGGAGGGTACAACACTCCCTATTGGATAAAA
Organism: Chrysemys picta bellii; assembly: GCF_011386835.1. Lineage (NCBI taxonomy): Eukaryota > Metazoa > Chordata > Testudines > Emydidae > Chrysemys > Chrysemys picta. Next base: position 50,072,559 of record NC_088796.1, on the reverse strand, counting down.
GGACGATTGACACCAAGCAGTAAAAAAAATTTATTTCTTCCTCTTTCTCTTCTCTTTCTTTTTTCGACAAATACAGATACATACCCTACACATTCACACACACAATAACAATATAAACACACCCCACACATGCACACTCAACATGTACAAATACACAAAACCCACACACCAACACACACACACCCAACACGTACACATACCTCACACACCCACATACACCACATACCCAGCATACACACACAGGGCTGGAGCAAGGATATTTTGCACCCTAGGCGAAACTTCCACCTTACGCCTCCCACCCTCCCCCCTCCCCCCGGAGCATCGCTTATTATAAACTTTCAAAAATGAATACTGCATAATATGGCATTGTTCATTAGAATTAATACATATTCGGCTTGAACATTTATTAATTTCATTATTTAGACTACATATTTAATGAAAATAAATGAATAACCTGACAGGGTGTGGGGCTGGCTGGCTGGCTTGGGGCAAGGGGGTGCGGTAGGTGTTGGCTGGAGACAGGGGTGTGTGGGGCTGGCTGGCTTTGGGCAGGGCAGAGGATGCGGAGCTGGGGTGCAGGGTTGGCTGGAGACGGGGGGTTGGGGCTGGTGGCTTCGGGCATGGGGGTGCGGCAGGGGTTGGCTGGAGACGGAGAGTGGCCTGGATTAACAGGGAGTGATCTCTCATCTTTAATAAAAGAATGTAAGAATTCAGATGAATTTGCTGGACTCCCCTATGAAATATAGGGAGGAGGAGAAAGAGATATAGATAGGATAGAGGAAGAAATTTTGAAGTTTTTCTTTCCTGGAGAAGACCCAGTGGTATGGTTCCATAAGGAAAAGCAATGACTAAGGGAAAGGCCAGAGCCATATATAGCTAGAAAAAGATTATTCTATAAACATTCAGGAATTCCCCAGTAAGGCAGATTAATATTATATGATGTCCACAATTTAAAAGAGTATTATTGTTAGAATTTAATCCAGCAATAAGAATGGCTACAATTTCTGATGATCCCCTCCAGACTCCTTTACGTGATATAAAAGAAAAAGCAAAGAGATTATATGAAATACAAAGGGAAACAAGTTTGCCCCCTAAGGGGAAGAACAAAAAAGTATCAGTAATAACTTTTTCTAATAATGGTCCAAAGGGACAAGGAAATCCACAAGGCAAGAAGAATAAGGAGGGATTAAAAAAGAAAATCGAACTAGAAAGTTTGCCCCTTATGAGCAACAAAGGTTTGATGAAGAAAGAAATTGGCTCTGGAAGAGATTATTACAATATGAACCTAAAGAACAAATTCATGGGTTATCTACAGAAGAACTACTTCAAAGTTTAGTGAATCATGAGTGGAGCATGCCTACGGCTCCACCTAACCCTAAAGGTCAGGCATACGGAGGCCGAACGCCCCCTATCTCCCCAATATCAATAGAAGATCATGCTGACTTGGTAGCACATTTACAAACAGACGACTGCGGGAGACCCACTGTTTATGTGGAATTTGATCGGAGAGCGTTCGGACAGAATATGTTAATAGATATGGGTGCCACATTTTCTTTAGTAAGTACAAAGAATAAAAGTGTATTTGAACCTCCTGTAATGTCAGGAAGCTACAAGGATTTACTGAAGCAACGAGTAAGGTACTGTTTAGTGCTCCAGTTCACTTTCAATTAGGAACAAAACAAGGAAGGGAAGAGTTTGGCTTGATGAATTTGGATGGTGATGGAATAATTGGTGTTGATATACTAAGGAAGCTTAGAGTAACAGTAGATTTAGTAAATAAGGTGATATGGGAGATACCTTTTGATAGAATTATAACTATAGATCAACCAATTGTAATTGAAGCAGGGTATAGGTTAGCTACTATTAAAGCAGCAGAAGAAATAAAATGGCCTGATTGGCCAGCAGAAGTTTTACAAATTGCACAAAAGCATAAAGAGGTCTGGGCTACTAATAAGGCAGAATGTGGAAAAATTGAAGCAGAGGCAAGGATTAATGGGCCTGATCCCCCATTGCAAAGACAATATCAATATCCTAAAGAAGCGGAACCTAGTTTAATGAAGACTATTCAAGGACTTCTGGAGTAGGTTCTTATAGTAAAACAACAGAGCATAAATAATGCTTCTATTTGACCAGTTCTAACAGCAGATGGTAAAACTTGGAGGTTAACTATTGATCTTAGACCCCTCAATAAAGTAACGCCAATGACTGCTCCCATAATAGCAAAGTATCCTGAAGTAATTGCTTCCATTATGGGAGGAGCACGGTGGTTTACCGTCCTGGATCTCGCAAATGCGTTCTTTGCCTTCTGGTATAAATTTGCATTTACGTTTCAGGGATGAGAGTTCTGTTTCACTAGAAATCCCCAGGGTTTTCATAACTCACCAGCTGTTTGTCATATGCATGTGAATAAAATGTGGGATAAAATGCCTAATAAGGATAACATCATATCCTATGTAGATGATATCCTTATCAGTACAAAAACTAAGGAAGAGAATTGAGAAATATTAGATCAAGAATTACAAAATCTGAGGGAAACAGGGTTCAAGGTTTGTCCAGAAAAATCTCAAATATGCTAGCAACAAGTGAATTACCTAGGAGTAACATTAGGACAGAAAGGATGAACACCAGATAAACGAAGGATAGAATTATTGCAAAAGTTACCAGCCCCAACAGATGTGTCTATTTTAAGGTCATTCTTGGGGATAACTAATTTCTCAAGAGATTTTATAGAAAACTATGCAGAAAAAGCTAGCCCATTGTAACACTTGTTAAGGAAAGGTAAGAAATGGGAATGGGGATTGGAAGAGCAGGAAGCGTTCACTCATCTTAGAAAGGCATTAGCACAAGCCCCAGCCTTGGCATATCCAAAAGAAGGACAGCCTTTTGTATTACAATTGGCTACTACAAACATTTGAATAAGTGCTATCTTAAGCCAAGACCATGGTACAGGTCTTTGACCTGTACTGTATGCTTCAAAGACTCTAGATGGAGTAGAACAAGGATTTATTCCTTATGAAAAAGAGGTATTGGCGTTAGTTTGGGCTTTGCAACATTGGGAATATCTAGCAGGACAATCCCCAGTGCTTCTGAAAACATCCCATTCACCTCTAAAATACATGCTGACAGGGAAAATTAATGATGGGCATGTTTCCAATCCCAGGTTAACAAAATGGACACTAGCTTTGTTAAATAAAAATATAGCCATGGAAAAGATTCCAAGTCTATCTCCAGTCTCTGATGGTCTGCTAATAGAAGCAGAACAACATGAATGTTCTTTATCAGAAATTCCCCCTGAAGCACCTATATTATCAGAGAATATCAGACGAGAAGTTTTTTAAGGGTCAATGTTTGCCACATTCAGTGCAAGCTGCCAAAATTGTAGCAGTAATAGTGGTACTGGAGAACATGCAAAGAGATGAAGCTGATTCTGACTGGGTACTGAGAGCTGTACAGTAACTCCTCATTTAACGTTGTAGTTAAGTTCCTGAAAAAGGCGACTTTAAGCGAAACGATGTTAAGTGAATCCAATTTCTCCATAAGAATGCATGTAAATGAGGGGGTTAGGTTCCAGGGAATTTTTTTTTCTCCAGACAAAAGACTATATTATATATATATATATACACACACAGTATAAGTTTTAAGCAAACAATTCAATACTGGTACACAGTGATGATGATTGTGACGCTTGGTTGAGGTGGAGGAGTCAGAGGGTGGGATATTTCCCTTACTGCTAAATGATGAACTAGCAATTGGCTGAGCCCTCAAGGGTTAACTCTTTCACTCTACAAGGCAGCAGGAATGGAGGGAGTATGTGTGTGAGAGAGAGAGAGAGATGCGCATTTCCCCTTTAAGTACACTGCCTTGTTAATTAGATCCTGAGCCCTGGTGTGTTCCCCCTGCTCTATGGAAGATGGGGTAAGCGAGGTGCAGGGGGGAGGGGGACACCCTGACATTAGCCTCCCTCTTCCTTCCCTCCCCCCCACATAGCAAGCAGGAGTCTCGGGAGCAGCTCCAAGGCAGAGGGCAGGAGCAGCACATGGCAGTGGGGGGAGGGACAGCTGAACTGCAGGCAGCTGCTGCACAGGGAACTTAGGGGAGCAGGGAGCTGATAGGGGGAGCTGATAGGGGGGCTGCCGGGCCACCCTAGTTCCAAGCCCCCACCAGCTAGCTGCAACGGACTGCTCTTCCTTCAAGCAGTAGACAAAGCAGGCGACTGCCAAACGACGTTAGAAGAGAGCATTGCACAACTTTAAACGAGCATGTTCCCAAATTGATCAGCAACGTAACAACGAAACAATGTTAACCAGGATGACTTTAAGTGAGGAGTTACTGTAATAGATTGGATACCTCAATGGGAGAAGAGGGGTATAAAATCAGGAATGGTAAACCTATTAGTCATGCTGAAAAGTTAACTTATTTATGGGGATTAGCACAACAAAGAAAAGACAGTTACCTTTTCCGTAACTAGTGGTCTTCGAGATGTGTTGCTCATGTCTATTCCACAGCACGCACACCTACTGTGTATTCCACAGTAGGTGTGCGTGCTTGCCATGTACACCGGTGCCGGAAGTTTTTCCTCTATCAGTGCAATTCCAGAAATAAGTGCAAAACTTCAGAATAATAAAAGTCTTAATGGGACCTATAAGGGCTATAAATGTTATTGCACAAAATCACTCAGGCAAAACGCTTATTGCAGACAATATTTGTAAGTGTTTTATTATATTTGCCCCTCTAAGCAAGGAAACCTTAGGTTCCCATGACCACCCCTCATCAGAGTCAACAAAATGTGAATGGGTAGCTATAGAAGGAAAAGGTGCAATACGGGGAAAGACAGTAAGAACCGGACAATGGCAATGTGCACTAATAGACAAGTTTGAAATACTCGCTTGTTAGGATAGTCTCTTGGTAGCCCCAGAAAGGATAATAGTATCCCTTTTGTAATTAAAATACCAACAAATAGCATCCAGGCAAAAGAAGGGAAAAATAATATTACTATGATGTGCGAATGGTCCTCGGATATAGATAAGAAGAAATGGAGTTTAGTACATCAAACCAAAATATTAAATATGAAAGAGGGTCATACTCAATGGATAAACCCACCTACTCCATGGGATAAAGGGAAAATTATCCAAATTTCTGTAATATTAAGTGGACAAAAATGTCAATGGATTTGGGTAAACAAGGGAGAAACATGGGCACATATAATCGATATGTCATTGACACAGCAAAATAAGACAATTATAAATGATGGCCAAGGGAAAGGTAAATCTATGCTATGGTACATAGGAGGAGGGATTTGTGTATGAAATTACACTGGAATAAATAACTGTGCACAAATTTTAGGGAAAAGCCCTTCATGTGCTTTCATAGCATGGTATGCCCCCAAATGGACAAAAGATAAAGAATTATTATTAAAATAGGCTCACAACAATGCTAAAATGAAGGATACTTTATTTAATGTCATTGATCCCCAAGGAGGAGTCAGTAGAGTAAGCACTCAATGTGAAACACGAGCAAAAGTAGTATTTAGGAATCAATTGAGTCTGCAAGCACCTTGGTATAGACCAGGGATCGGCAATCTTTGCCTACGGCCTGCCAGGGCCAGGCCACTTTGTTTACCTGCCGCGTCCACAGGTTCGGCTGATCGCAGCTCCCACTGGCCGTGGTTTGCTGTCCGAGGCCAATGGGGGCGGTGGGAAGTGGCGGCCAGCACATCCCTCAGCCCGTGCCGCTTCCTGCAGCCCCCATTGGCCTGGAGCGGCAAACCGTGGCCAGTGGGAGCCGCGATCGGCCGAACCTGCGGACGCGGCAGGTAAGGAAAGCAGCCTGGCCTGCCAGGGTGCTTACCTTGGCGGGCTGCGGGCTGCAGGTTGCCAATCTCTGGTATAGAAAAATAATAGGGGGTAGAGAATGTAAGGGAAATGGTACAAGCCAAGTTTTATTTGTCTATTGGGATGAAGGTAGTGTAATTAAAACAAAAAGACGTGGAAATGGAACATGGAGAATTACTGGCCCTCAGATCAATTATACTTTTACTATTCTATGGATATCCAAACCTAAACCAATTAACATTGGTCCTTATATAGTAAGAGAGGATGTTAAAACACAATTAATAATAGACCCCACTTATTTCCTGAAAAAGGTAATAATAGATTTAGCCTCTATGAACATTTCATCCATATAGCCACAATGTATTAAATACACTGAATCTGTTTGTGGGATGGAAAAAATGGACAGAAATCCAACTTTTATTAAAAGCCACCACTAATAGAAAAAAAGAAGCTTAATAGATACAGCTTTAGGAAGAGCAGGTACAGAACTCGGAGTGTTGAATAGCATAGATGCAGAAGTATTGGCTAATAAATTAAATGCAGTAGGACAACACTTGGGAGCTTTGTCAAAACATCTACATAAGCACTCGCCATCACCTAATAGCGAGTTTATTCCCTGGCTCAGAAAAATTACAAAAGGCTGATTATTTAGCCATACTACATATCGTAGAGGTATTACAAAGCAATGTATCCATGGCACTGGCTTGCATACAAGCACAGACTTGGACTAATGATGTGGTGAAAGACATAATAAGAGATGGGATGAGAGGAATTTTACCTTTAAAAATAAGAAGTATAATGTGGAAATATGCCACTAGGGTGGAATAAAAGATATATTCCTGGTGGAAAATGATAAATTTCACATATAATCCTCAAATGAATCAAATTACTACATACAGTCATAATGTCCAATGCCCAAATAGAATGGATATCTCCTATTGTAATGCTAGAGTTAAATATTAATAATAGTATAATGCAACCAATAGAACAAACACTATAGGCCACAAGGCAAAACCGTACATGGAAAACTGTGGAACTTGAGGCCTGTATGGAAGAATGTGGAATTGGATATATTTGTAATAGTGATAAACATACATCATATGGCTGGATTGTAAGTGACTAACTGGGAAAATGCCATTATCAGCTAGATCTTTTCCCATTTAATGGATCCTTCGTTATATATATTGGAAATAAATGTGTATGTGTTAGAAGATGTTGTAAATTGTTTAAGTTAATCATGTATTCAATGTAACTCATAACCGTTATGAAAACAAATGTTGTTGTAATATCACCTCGATGATTGGTTGGAATTTCAAATTCATGCTACCTGAAATTGGTAATGAGGAAATTAGGGATCAGTATCAGATATATAAAAAGGTTGATCCAATACCTTGGAAATAAATATAAGTTTAGTTAAGCAATTAATGGATCATCCTGACTTACAAAGACAACAACAAAGGGCTCAGGAAAATGCACAAAAGGCTATGATTACTCTTCACCACTCTCTAAGAAAACTGAGCACACTATAGAGTGTATAAAAAGTGATACCAAAAATAACAGGTGGAAAGTGTTCTTGGGATGGTCTCCTAGAGCAACAGGATTCTTTAATACAATTTTACAGCCTGTTGTGATAGTATTAGCATTTCAGATTATGATGGCATTTATACTTATTATCCTGGTGTGCTGGGTCAAACAAAATTTTAAGCAGCTAAAGCATGTATAGTCCACAAGCCTTAAAAGAAACTATAATGGCACACAGGAAAGTGTGACCCTAGTGAGAATCAAGGATGGTGAGGAATTGTGCCAGTAAGAAGAGGTATCTGCTCGGTCTGACAGGAGAGCCTTGAGCCCATACTGGACAAGACCAAACATCCACTGAACTCACTATTTAAACAAGTGGTGGGTTGATAAATAAGTATATCACCCACCAAGGAGGGGACTGATACAAGAGGCTTTTAGTTGCTCTATGCTGTGTAAAAAAATTAGCAGCACCATGGAGAGGTGTCAGCCGTGCAGCTGTCAATATGCAAAGAAGAGAAAAAACACTGTAAAATTCACCTCCCCCAATTAGCATAACAAAAGTGGTGACAATATCATAATGCCTAAACATGAATAAAAAAATGTAGTTAGCTAAAGATTTAAGGCTTTTTGATAAGTAATAAATAGTGATAGGTTAGAGCAGGTTTCCAAAATGGCGGCTGCAACGATTTTACATTAGAAAAATTAAAATGGAGGACTCAGGCTGAATTGACCAATAGCAGACAGGTAACTGGGGTGAAATTAAGTTCAGCAGGGTGAGATTAAGGGATGGGTCAGTCAGGTAAGAAGGAGGTTCTCAGCCAGGTCTGGCTCAAATGACAGGTAAAGCTGATTGGCTGAATAGTTATCACCCCATAAAGAGGAACTATGCTAATTACTAGTATTGAGAGAGAGCAACCAATCAGAAAAGATCAAAAATAGTATACAAGGCAGAGAGATGACAGGCTTCAGGGTAGGTGTGTGGGTGAGCAGGAGAGCGGAGGAGAAGACAGCAGCAGACTGAATATCACTGAAATCCTTGACCGAGCACAGAAGGACCATAGACGGTGCAGAGGGATTTTAGAAAGAAAGTAAGTATAATTCCTTCTTAATGATAAGGAATGCATGGGACTGATTGTAAATAAAACTGAATGTCTGTGTCTGAATGGATTTTACCCCACCATTCTATGATTGCCTGATCAGAACTCATAGAATGTTATTTAGTAATGTCCTTTAATGTGTAATATTGTAATGCAGTTTTATACATATGTAAGAGAGTTCTGTATGTTACATTGTAATAAGTTTGGTATTATATTGTAGCATTGCATTAAGGCTTTATACATATGCATAAAGGGTCTATGTGTATTGTATTGTGCAACATTGTATCAGCTATATAGTTTATGTAGTCTGTCGTGTCGCCTCCCTATATGATTTCTAAATGCAATGCAACTGTACTATGTTCTGGGTTATGTTTCACAATGCATTCTTTCTTGATTATTAAATGTATTGTAACTGAATATTTCCTTTACATAAATGTTACTTTGTTTTTGAAGAATTACTGCTTTAGCGTCAATCCTTTGAGCGGAAGCCTGTATCCGGGTCCTCTCATGGTTTGACAGAACTAGTCTGTCCTGGGCAGACCTCTGAGGGGCAAAGACAAACTCCCTGGTAAAACCTGGGCAATTCCTCTAGGGCAGGCCACCTCCTGTTACCCATTAACACAGGCTAAATTGACAATTTGTTTACAGTTATAGGCAGGCCATTATTGGGTGCCTCAGGTCCAAATTTTGGAGTAACATGTGAACGTAGGAATAAGTGTCCTATTTCAGTGCTCTTATTCCAAAATAAGAGTGTCCACATGCAGACTTGCACTGAAATAACAAAAGAAGTAAATTACAATAGATTTAGTTATTATGGTGTACATTTGTGTAGATGAGCCCTTAAAATAAACCCACTGCTTCACAGGAAACTAGTGGAGATGAGTGTGTAGAAGAAATCACAGAAATGTAGATCAGGAAGGAACCTTGAGAGCGCATCTAGTCCAGTCCTCTGAGCTGAGGGAGGGCCATGTATACCTATACCAGCGATACTCAGACCTCAGTTGTTCATGAGCCAAATTAGCAATCAGTATTACCCAAAAGAGCCACAGTAGTGTGAATTCATAGTTTCATTTACTATTTATAGTGTCAGTGTCTATTTCCTTTATATTCATACTTCTATTCCTATGGCCTTTCTGAATTCAGAGTTTTGTGGTTCCAAAATATCATAATAAACCCTACTTTTATCCAAGTTCTCTCTGAGGTAGAGCAGGTCTTCTATAGAGTACTCATCGTGCCTTCCTGTCCAAACAGTCAGGCTGTACCTGTATTAACAGAGTTATTAAAAATCCATATTTTTATCTTAGTACAACGCATGAGACACATAGAAAGGCTTCTAAAATAATTAGGACTCTGGTATCTTAATTTCAGATACAACTACATATACAAAACTAAAGGATGTTAAGGTTGGAAAGTCAAGCAATCAAAAGTTAGGAAATAACAGAATTAAGGTTGCCTGGGCACTATTAATTCAGCATCCTTGTGCCTGTGTATTATGATACAGTATTTAATTACATGATCACATACACCTCTTGGGAGCCAAAAAATCTTACCGCGTTATATCGAACTTGCTTTGATCCGCCAGAGCGCTGCTTTACCGCCTTATATCCGAATTCATGTTATATCGGGGTAGAGGTGTACTATTTTTTCCCACCGGATCATAAGATAGATGATGCTCAATGGTATCTATTCAATATTTCTTTTTGTTCTCACCATTCTATCCCTCTCCAATGCTAAACAATTCACTTAAACCAAACGCTTCATAGGTGGTCACTGATTGTGTTCCTGCAGTTTCTGGATGTTCATCTTGAGATATCTGGGGCCGTATTTGCCATAGTGCTGAATACTCATTGGAACAACTGAAGTCAATTGGAGCTATGCACTAAAATATAAAGTACTGCAAAATGCTAAGTATCAGGGGGTAGCCGTGTTAGTCTGTATCTACAAAAACAACAAGGAGTCTGGTGGCACCTTAAAGACTAACAGATTTATTTGGGCATAAGCTTAAAGACTAACAGATTTATTTGGGCATAAGCTTTCGTGAGTAAAAACCTCACTTCTTCGGATGCATACCTATGCATCCGAAGAAGTGAGGTTTTTACTCACGAAAGCTTATGCCCAAATAAATCTGTTAGTCTTTAAGGTGCCACCAGACTCCTTGTTGTTTTTATAAAATGCTAAGTACTCTTAAAAAAAAAAATCAGGTCCTAGGTTTCTCAAATTGGACACCCCAAATTAGTTGACACTTGACAATTTTGCCCTTGACCTCTGAGTTTCAGATCCTCCTCTGTAAATGGGGATAACACCACCATCTTACTTCACAAGGGTGTAGTAAAGATAAATTTTTTAAAGTTTGTGAACTACTCATACTATGGTAAGTGCTATAAGAACAGCCAGGAGGAAGTTAACAATTCTGTATTCAGTGAAGGCCCTAGCCACACACTGAATGGTGAGGGTAAAAAAAATATTGAACAGCTACCCATTCAGTGAGCACCATCCATCGTGTCCACTGAATAAAAAGGTCCTACAGGAAAAAGTAATATGTGATCATGTAATTAAAGACTATATCAGGGGTAGGCAACCTATGGCACGCGTGCTGAAGGCGGCACTCAAGCTGATTTTCAGTGGCACTCACACTGCCCGGGTCCTGGCCACCAGTCCGAGGGGGCTCTGCATTTTAATTTAATTTTAAATGAAGCTTCTAAAACATTTTAAAAGCCTTATTTACTTTACATACAACAGTTTAGTTACAGATTATAGACTTATAGAAAGAGACCTTCTAAAAACATTAAAATTTATTACTGGCACGTGGAACCTTAAATTAGAGTGAATAAATGAAGACTCGGCACATCACTTCTGAAAGGTTGCCAACCCCTGAACTATATCATAATGCTCATGCACAAGGAGAATGACTTAAGATTCCACCTTAATACTGGCATTTCCTAATTTTGAGTGCTTTATTTTGCATGTTTACTGTTCTTTTAATATAGTTCTTTTGTATATAATAAAAAGCAACCTGAAAAAACAAATTCTATTAAGAACAACCATATTGACCCCTGAATGGGTCATGGGCAGGCTTGGAACCTTTACATCCACAGCACAAACCTCTACTACATAAGCTAACAGAGTAACTGGTAATGGTAATAGGTTGTTACTAGGGCTGTCAATTAATCACAGTTAACTCACACGATTAACTCAAAAAAATTAATCATGATTAATTGTAGTTTTAATTGCACTGTTAAACAATAGAATACCAGTTGAAATTTATAAAATATTTTTGGATGTTTTTCTACATTTTCAAATATATTTATTTCAATTACAACGCAGCCTACAAAGTGTACACTGCTCACTTTATATTTTTATTACAAATATTTGCACTGTAAAAATGATAACAAAAGAAACAGTATTTTTCAATACAAGTACAGTAACTCTTCACTTAACGTTGTAATTATGTTCCTAAAAAATGCGACTTTAAGCAAAACGATGTTAAGCAAATCCAATTTCTCCATAAGAATTAATGTAAATAGGGAAGGTTAGGTTCCAGGGAAATTTTTTTCACCAGACAAAAGACTTTGTGTGTGTGTGTGTGTGTGTGTGTGTGTGTACACACACATATACACATACATACACACACACACTATAAGTTTTAAACAAACAATTTAATACTGTACACATCAATGATGATTGTGAAGCTTGGTTGAGGTGGTGAAGTCAGAGGGTGGAAGAGGGTGGGATATTTCCCAGGGAATGCCTTACTGCTAAATGATGAACTAGCACTCGGCTGAGCCCTCAAGGGTTAACACATTGTTCTTAATGTAGCCTCATGCTCTACAAGGTAGCACAAATGGAAGGAGGGAAGACAGCATGGCAGACAGAAACACACACTCTATGTGAGAGAGAGAGAGAGAGAGATGTGCATTGCCCCTTTAAGTACGCTGACCCCACTCTAAGTATGTTGCTTTTTTAAGTAAATCAGCAAGTTGAGACAGCAGCTGCTGCCAGCAAGCTTCCTCTGTCCTGAGCCCTGTCGTGTCCCTCTCTGCTCTATGGAGATGGGATAAGTGGGGGGCAGGAGCAGAGTGGAGGAGACACCCTGACATTAGCCTCCCTCTCCCCCCCCCACTTCTGAAAGTGCAACTTATAGATGTTTTTGTTACATAACTGCACTCAAAAACAAAACAATGCAAAACTTTAGCGCCTACAGGTCCACTCAGTCTTACTTCTTGTTAAACCAATCGCTAAGACAAACAAGTTTGTTTACATCTAGAGGATACAATACTGCCCTCTTATTATTTACAATGTCACCAGAAAGTGAGAACAGGCATTCACATGGGACATTTGTAGCCAGCATTGCAAGGTATTTATGCTAAACATTCGTATGCCCCTTCATGCTTCAGCCACCATTCCAGAGGGCACGCTGATGATGCTAGTTAAAAAAATGTGTTAATTACATTTGTGACTGAACTCCTTGTGGGAGACTTGTATGTCTCCAGCTTGATTTTTACTGGCATTCTGCCATATATTTCATGTTATAGTAGTCTCGGATGATGACTCAGCACATGTTCGTTTTAAGAACATTTTTGCTGCAGATTTGACAAAATGCAAAGAAGATACCAATGTGAGATTTCTAAAGATAGCTACTGCACTCAACCCAAGATTTAAGAATCTGAAGTGTCTTCTAAAATCTGAGAGGGATGAGGTGTGGATCAGCTTTCAGAAGTCTTAAAAGAGCAACATTCTGATGTGGAAACTACAGTACCCAAACCACCAAAAACAGAAAACCAACCTTCTGCTGGTGGCATCTGACTCAGATGATGAAAATGAACATCCGCACTGCTTTGGATTGTTATCGAGCAGAACCTGTCATCAGCATGGACGCATATCCTCTGGAATGGTGGTTGAAGCATGAAGGGGCATATGAATTGTTAGTACATCTAGCACGTACATATCTTGTGATGCCGGCTACAACAGTGCCATGAGAACATTTGTTCTCACTTTCAGGTGACATTGTGAACAAGAATTGGGCAGCATTATCTCCTGAAAATGTAAACTAACTTGCCTGTCTGAGTGATTGACTGAACAAGAAATAGGACTGAGTGGACTTGTAGGCGCTAAAGCTTTACATTGTTTTATTTTTGAATTCAGTTATTTTTTGTACATAATTCTACATTTGTAAGTTCAACTTTCATAATAAAGAGACTGCACTACAGTACTTGTATTAGGTGCATTGAAACATGGTATTTTTTTGTTTTTATAGTGCAAATATTTTGTGAAATACACACCACGCTTATTTTTACTATATAATTATAAAATAAATCAGTTGGAATATATCTGATATCAACTCGATTGAATGACAAGGGCTATCGAATGGAACTCCTTCCAGGGTTTCATGAAATACATGTAATGTATTGTATTCATTTCATAAAATGTAAACACTGAATCTAATACAAAGTATATAAAAAATGCAACCGTTTAAATTGGTTTGAATTGATTCCAAATTATGAGATTAAACTATTGAGTCTATTTGACTACATTTGTGATGAACTTAGTGCAATGTGTCTTAGTTTCAAGCCTTTGCAGATTCAGTTATGAAATAATTTGAAAAATAAGGTTAGTAGAATACTTTCTGCACACATAAATTGCCTCACTTTATTATGGCAGACCGAATATCTTTAGTCCATTTTTTTTTTAAATGGGAAAATTCCCATTTAAAAAAATCATTTCATTTTGCTCTTTTATTGATAATGTAGTAGCTATCTTGAATGCAAATTAATATATGACAAAATAAATTTTAAAACTGAATATGGTATTTTGAAAAAAATGCTTTTTAATATGGTTTGTAATGTGTGTATATAATAAATGTGTAACATCTGACTAGTATCTGCCTTTATCATGCAAATGACTAAACAAGAAGTCCTCAAACTTACCTGTTTGACTTCTGTAATAACCAAAGCAACTCAGATGTTGACTGTTGTACCAAAGCTGCTCTAACAGGGAATGTTACAGGCTGAGTAAGTCCATCACATATCTGAGCCATCTCTTTCACCATTGCCCAACTGTATCCTATTGGAAAGATCATTTGATGCAGTATTAAGAAACTCTCCACATTCTATCAGAATATAAAGGTATCATGATTTATAAAATAGTTAGAAAAGATATACTGCTATTCCATACTGTCGACATGTGGATTTTGTGAAAATCTACTATTTCTAAAAATGAAATTGAACAAAAAAAAGACTATGAACAAAAATGAAACTGACTACTCATTTTCACTGTCCAAGTTCAGAAAAATGCCAGAAGTAAATATCAGCATAAATAGTGAAAAATAAATTATATTTGTAAATTCTGTGTTTCAGTTATTTAAATGTTATTTGTAATATTGTCAAATAAATATTAGTTGAGGAAATCCTGGCCCCACTGAAGTAACTGGGAATTCTGCCATTGACTTCAATGGAGACATGATTTTTAACATGACAGTGACCCTTTAAAATAAAAAAATCTTTGAAAGAATAAGAAAAAAAAGGTAATTCTAAAATTATTTCAGAAAGAATAAAAGAAAGAACCGACATCATTTTAAGTTATACAGAAATGAGGTGGCTAAAATATTTTAGTTAGGGCTTGGAGAAAATATGTTTAAAAGCAAGCAATTTAACACAGTTTAAAAATTGCTTGCTTTTAACATCTATTTTTGCAAGCTTCGAAGCTAGTAAAAAAATTTTATTTGTTCTTTAATTTAATGGAAAGTGTCAGGTAACCTTAACCACAGGCCTTGCTATCTGTGCCACCTATAACATCACAGTGATAAAAACCACTAGTGGCCAGCAGCATCTTGTCTACACCAGTGCTCCCATTGGTGAAGTTGCACCAGTGTTAGAGAAGTGCAAACTTTTGGGGAAAAGATTAAGGTAGGCCCAGTCTTTACGTAGAACTGTGATTTAATAAGCAGGTAATAACCACCCCAAATATCCAGTTACAATAAGTGCAGTTACACTGTGTCCATACAGTCACATTTTGCACAACAGTCAAGCATCAAATGTATTTGTACATTCACACCTATCACACAGTTTTCCTCTGTGTGTATGAAAGCACTCTGGGGGAAAAAAATCAAGCTGATATCACATAGTGCCCCAGCCAGGAATTAAATGCCCAGGCAACTTTATCCACAGAGTACCAACACCACCACTTGGGGCAATGCACTCTGGGATGTTGTATTGCACAGAGAGGTAGGAGAAAGAAGGACCAGACAGCCCTGTCACCGAAACATGATTAGCTGCTCCTGCCTAAAAACAACACAACAGTGTTACAACCTGATTACAGGAAGACAAAAACACACCTAGGCTGCCAGCAAGGGCAATACATAGTTAACTGTCACCTTATCTTACTCTAACATTCCTCTTACTTACATACTATGCCAGCCTCTTCTGAAAACAAAGTTACATGAAAAATCTCTCAAAAGCAGAAACAATTAGTTAGAATCTGTGTGTCCAGTACTAGTTATGTTGTACCAACCGCCTGTACCTGTGTGAAGTTTTAAACTAGCAAGTGTCAGAATGAGTGCCTTTGGCTGCTAAGTATTGTTTTTGCTGTTTTTTTTACAAGTGCACATATCATAAGCCTTCCATTTCCGATTCTCAGCTTTGATGTGAAAATGTAACTGTTGCAATCATAGAAGATCAGCTGCTTTTTTATATTATAAAGTGAGGTAAGAATGAAACAAAAGCTCCTGTCTGAGGGTATGTCTACACTACGAAATTAGGTCGAATTTATAGAAGCCGGTTTTATAGAAATCGGTTGTAAACAGCCGACTGTGTGTGTCCCCACATAAAATGCTCTAAGTGCTATAGTCGGCGGACCGCGTCCACAGTACCGAGGCTAGCGTCGACTTCTGGAGCATTGCACTACGGGTAGCTATCCCACAGTTCCCGCAGTCTCCGCCGCCCAGTGGAATTCTGGGTTGAGATCCCAATGCCTGAATGATGCAAAACAGTGTCGCGGGGGGTTCTGGGTACATGTCGTCAGGCCCCTCCCCCTCCGTCAGAGCACCGGCAGACAATAGATTCGCGCCTTTTTACCTGTGCAGACAATATACCACGGCAAGCATGGAGCCCGCTCAGATCAGCTCACCGTCACCATATGTCATCTGGGTGCCAGCAGACGTGGTACTGCATTGCTACACAGCGGCAGCAGCTAACTGCCTTTTGGCGGTAGACGGTGCAACATGACTGACAGCCGTAGAGCTGCATTGCACCAGCCCCTTGCCTTTTGGTAGAAGATGATATATTAAGATTGGTATCCATCGTCATCGTACTGCAGTGGCTGTCAATCATGGGCACCTGGGCAGACATGCAACTGTCTCGATGATGATGGCTATCAGTCATAGTATGCTATTTCCTGCCAATCGCCCAGTATTTTCTGCTAAGCACCCAGAAGAGGCCGAGGGCGATCTGGATGCTGGCAGATGGGGGGCTGCATTGCTACACAGCAGCAGCCCCTTGCCTTTTGGTAGAAGATGGTATTTTACAACTGGTATCTGTCATCGTCGTACTGCAGTGGCTATCAGTCATGCTGCACCGTCGGCTGCCAGCTTAAGATGTAAAAAATAGATTTGTTCTGTATTCATTTGCTTCCCCTCCCTCCGTGAAATCAACAGCCTGCTAAACCCAGGGTTTTGAGTTTAATCTTTGGGGGGGGGGGGCCATTCTGTTTGACAGTTGTTTGTGTTTCTCCGTGATGCACAGCCACCTTTGTTGATTTTAATTCCCTGTACCTGTACGCCATGTCGTCACTCGTCCCTCCCTCCGTCAGATACTAGTTTCGCGCCTTTTATCAGACCAGGCGCCATAGCTAGCACTGGGATCATGGAGCACGCTCAGATCACCGCGGCAATTATGAGCACTATGAACACCACGCGCATTGTGCTGGAGTATACGCAGAGCCAGGACATGCCAAAGCGAAACCCGGACCAGGCGAGGAGGCGATTGCAGCGCGGCGATGAGAGTGATGAGGAAATTGACATGGACATAGACCTCTCACAAGGCACAGGCCCCAGCAATGTGGAAATCATGGTGTTACTGGGGCAGGTTCATGCCATGGAACGCCGATTCTGGGCCCGGGAAACAAGCACAGACTGGTGGGACCGCATCGTGCTGCAGGTGTGGGACGATTCCCAGTGGCTGCAAAACTTTCGCATGTGTAAGGGCACTTTCATTGAACTTTGTGACTTGCTTTCCCCTGCCCTGAAGCACCAGAATACCAGGATGAGAGCAGCCCTCACAGTTGAGAAGCGAGTGGCGATAACCCTGTGGAAGCTTGCAACGCCAGACAGCTACCAGTCAGTCGGGAATCAATTTGGAGTGGGCAAATCTACTGGGGGGGCTGCTGTGTTTCAAGTTGCCAGGGCAATCAAAGACCTGGTGATATCAAGGGTAGTGACTCTGGGAAACGTGCAGGCCATAGTGGATGGCTTTGCTGCAATGGGATTCCCAAACTGTGGTGGGGCCATAGACGGAACCCATATCCCTATCTTGGCACCAGAGCACTAAGCCACCGAGTACATAAACCGCAAGGGGTACTTTTCAATGCTGCTGCAAGCCCTGGTGGATCACAAGGGACGTTTCACCAACATCAACGTGGGATGGCCGGGAAAGGTACATGATGCTCGCGACTTCAGGCACTCTGCTCTGTTTCGAAAGCTGGAGGAAGGGACTTTCTTCCCGGACCAGAAAGTAACCGTTGGGGATGTTGAAATGCCTATCGTTATCCTTGGGGACCCAGCCTACCCCTTAATGCCATGGCTCATGAAGCTGTACACAGGCAGCCTGGACAGGAGTCAGGACCTGTTCAACTACAGGCTGAGCAAGTGCCGAATGGTGGTGGAATGTGCATTTGGATGTTTAAAAGCGCGCTGGCGCAGCTTACTGACTCGCTCAGACCTCAGCGAAAAGAATATCCCCATTGTTATTGCTGCTTGCTGTGCGCTCCACAATATCTGTGAGAGTAAGGGGGAGACATTTATGTTGGGGTGGGAGGTTGAGGCAAATCGCCTGGCCGCTGATTACGCGCAGCCAGACACCAGGGCGGTTAGAGGAGCACAGCAGGGCGCGGTGCGCATCAGAGAAGCTTTGAAAACGAGTTTTGTGACTGGCCAGGCTAAGGTGTGAAACTTCTGTTTGTTTCTCCTTGATGAACCCTCCACCCCACCCCCCACCCGGTTCACTCTACTTCCCTGTAAACCAACCACCCCACCCTCCCCTCCCCACTTCGAGCACCGCTTGCAGAGGCAATAAAGTCATTGTTACTTCACATTCATACATTCTTTATTAATTCATCACACAACTAGGGGGATAATTGCCAAGGTAGCCCGGGATGGGTGGGGGAGGAGGGAAGGAAAAGGACACACTGCATTTTAAAACTTTAACTCTTACTGAAGGCCAGCCTTCTGATGCTCGGGCAATCATCTGGGGTGGAGTGACTGGGTGGCCGGAGGCCCCCCACCGTGTTCTTGGGCGTCTGGGTGAGGAGGCTATGGAACTTGGGGAGGAGGGCTGTTGGTTACACAGGGGCTGTAGCGGCGGTCTCTGCTCCTGCTGCCTTTCCTGCAGCTCAACCATACGCTGGAGCATACCAATTTGATGCTCCAGCAGCCAGAGCATCGACTCTTGCCTTCTGTCTGCAAGCTGACGCCACCTATCATCTTCAGCCCGCAACTTGCTCTGTTCATCCCGCGATTCAGCCCGCCACCTCTCCTCTCGTTCATATTGTGCTTTTCTGTAGTCTGACATTGACTGCCTCCACGCATTCTGCTGTGCTCTATCAGCGTGGGAGGACATCTGGAGCTCCGTGAACATATCGTCCCGCGTCCTCTGTTTTCTCTTTCTAGCCTCTGTGAAGGAGAAACATTTGCAGCTGGTGGAGGAGAAGGGAGAGGTGGTTAAAAAAGACACATTTTAGAGAACAATGGGTACACTCTTTCACGTTAAATTTTGCTGTTCACATTACACAGCACATGTACTTTCGTTACAAGGTCGCATTTTTCCTCTTATAGTGAGGGCCTGCCGGTTTGGTGTGAGATATCACTCACGCAGTGCCAGGCAACAGATTTCGGCTTGCAGGCAGCCATGGTAAGCCACAGTCTTTTGGCTTTTTTAACCTTCTTAACATGTGGGAATGGTTTCAAACAGCAGCGCCCTCATTTCCCATATCAAGCATGAATTGGGTTGGCCATTTAAAATGAGTTTGCAATGTAAAAGGAGGGGCTGCAGTTAACATGCAACACAAACCCAACTAACCCCCCTCCCCTCCCACACCCAATTCTCTGGGATGATCACTTCACCCCTCCCCCCACCACGTGGCTAACAGCGGGGAACATTTCTGTTCAGCAGAGCAGGAACGGGCACCTCTGAATGTCCCCTTAATAAAATCGCCCCATTTCAACCAGGTGACCGTGAATGATATCACTCTCCTGAGGATAACAAAGAGCGATAAGGAATGGATGTTGTCTGCATGCCAGCAAACACCGGGACCATACGCTACAATGCTTTGTTATGCAATGATTCCAGACTATGTGCTACTGGCCTGGCGTGGTAAAGTGTCCTACCATGGTGGACGGGATAAGGCAGCCCTCCCTAGAAACCTTTTGCAAAGGCTTTGGGAGTACATGAAGGAGAGCTTTCTGGAGATATCCCTGGAGGATTTCCGCTCCATCCCCATACACGTTAACAGACTTTTCCAGTAGCTGTACTGGCCGCGATTGCCAGGGCAAATTAATCATTAATCATTAAACACGCTTGCTTTTAAACCATGTGTAATATTTACAAAGGTACACTCACCAGAGGTCCCCTGTGTGCCCTCAGGGTCTTGGGTGAGTTTGGGGGTTACTGGTTCCAGGTCCAGCGTGACAAACATATCCTGGCTGTTGCGGAAACCAATTTCCCTGCTTCCTTGCTGCTGTGAGCTATCTACATTACCTCCATCCTCATCTTCCTCGTACCCCGAACCCTCTTCCCTGTGGTTTCTCCAGTGAGGGAGTCATAGCACACGGTTGGGGTAGTGGTGACTGCACCCCCTAGAATGGCATGCAGCTCCGCGTAGAAGCGGCAAGTTTGCGGCTCTGCCCCGGACCTTCCGTTTGCTTCTCTGGCTTTGTGGTAGGCTTGCCGTAGCTCCTTAATTTTCACGCGGCACAGTTGTGCGTCCCTGTTATGGCCTTCATGGCCTTGGAGACCTTTTCTAATATTTTGCCATTTCTTTTACTGCTACGGAGTTCAGCTAGCACTGATTCATCTCCCCATATGGCGAGCAGATCCCGTACCTCCCGTTTGGTCCATGATGGAGCTCTTTTGCGATCCTGGGACTCCATCACGGTTACCTGTGCTGATGAGCTCTGCGTGGTCACCTGTGCTCTCCACGCTGGGCAAACAGGAAATGAAATTCAAACGTTCGCGGGGCTTTTCCTGTCTACCTGGTCAGTGCATCTGAGTTGAGAGTGCTGTCCAGAGCGGTCACAATGAAGCACTGTGGGATAGCTCCTGGAGGCCAATAACGTCGAATTCCGTGCACACTACCCCAATTCCGACCCGCTAAGGCCGATTTTATCACTAATCCCCTCGTCGGAGGTGGAGTAAAGAAACCGGTTTAAACGGCCCTTTAAGTCGAAAGAAAGGGCTTCGTCGTGTGAACGTGTCCAGGCTTAATTCGATTTAACGCTGCTAAAGTCGACCTAAACTCGTAGTGTAGACCAGGCCTGAGTAACACCAGTATGCATAAAATGAAGTGAACTATAATTAAATATTTAAACCCATATTACACTTCCTTAGATAGTCAAATTCGTTTTCACTTTTTAAAATTTCACTTTTTAAAAATTCATGGATAATCAGCATGCAGAAGTGAACACGGCCTAATTTACAAAACCCTTGCAAAGAATTCAGCTTCACAATTTAAAAAAAATACAGTAAGACATTTTAAGGATCTTGTTTGAACGAACAAACTGTCTTGAACCATCTCATTGTTCCTAATTATTACAGAAGTCTGAACAAGGATTAATTTAATAGAACATTCATACTAAGGGCTGATCTTGCAGTAATTAAGTGGAAGTTTTGCCCAAGATGGGACTGAAATATTGACAGCTGGAAGGACTGACAGCAGCACTAGAAAAGCCTTGATACCCTAGGGAACAGGTTAAAAAAATAAATACACCTCTATCCCGATATAACGCGGCCCGATATAACATGAATTCGGATATAACGCGGTAAAGCAGCGCTCCGGGGGGCGGGGCTGCACACTCCAGCGGATCAAAGCAAGTTCAATATAACGCGGTTTCACCTATAACGCAGTAAGATTTTTTGCCTCCCAAGGACAGCGTTATATCGGGGTAGAGGTGTACAGTTAACTTCAGTAACAGAAATATAGTGGATCTATACATGTTCATAAACCCTATTTCCCAATTCTATACTAGGTTGCAAAATGACAAATTTAATAAAATTATTGTCTTTTAGTCTATTTTATTTATACTAATTACAGTTTTTAAAAACTGACAGATGTATGCAAAAGAAATTGCATCTATGTTATTCAGGCAAATGTGGAGGCAACTTCAAGCCTTGCAGTGTGTAAATCTTCCATCTTTACCTTTATTGCATTGTTGAGGCTGCCACCCAGTTGTCCAGCCCAACGATAAGGTCACATCCGGGCAGAATGAAGTTACAGTGTCTAGAAATCTTTTTGCATCCACAACAGTGTTACTTCCATTAGGTCCAGGGAGAATGTCTGCATTAATCCAAACAGGTCGCCTCAGATGCAACTTTATGCCTTCAAGAAGCATCATAGAGGGCTTCACCGCTGCTAGACTGTAAAGATAAACACACTATCAGCAAGACAACAGATTCCTAGTGATATGATGAGAAAAAATACAATACACACACAAACACACACTCTATTGAAACTGTTTCTACAAGCTGGGGCTAGTTCAGGCCAGGGCCGGCTTTAAGCCGATTCGCCTGATTCCCCGGAATTGGGCCCCACGCCTTAGGCGCCTTTTTAATTTTTTTTAATTTATTTATTTTTTTTAATTTACATCTTCCGTGGCCCCGCTCCCCTGGCCAGAGTGCCGGCCGGAGCGCGGCAAGCCCTGCGGTCCCCCCACTGTTGCGGCTGGAGCTCCAGCCAGAGCGCGACAGCCCCGCGGCCCCTGCAGGAGCGCGGCAAGCCCCGCGGCCCTGCTCTTGCGGCTGGAGCTCCGGCCGGAACACAGCAGCCCCGTGGCCCCGCAACCCCGGCCGGAGCATGGCTGCCCCATGGCCCCGCGACCCTGGCCGGAGCGCCGCAAGCCCCACAGCCCTGCTCTCCCAGCTGGAGCTCCGGCCAGAGCGCGGCAGCCCCACA
Source organism: Chrysemys picta bellii (assembly GCF_011386835.1). Classification (NCBI taxonomy): domain Eukaryota; kingdom Metazoa; phylum Chordata; order Testudines; family Emydidae; genus Chrysemys; species Chrysemys picta. Next base: position 50,049,737 of record NC_088796.1, on the reverse strand, counting down.
GCCCCGCAACCCCCCTCCCCTGGCCGGCAATCCGAAGTGCCGCCAAAGACTGGGAGCGCCGCCCGGTGAGTACAAGTCCCAGGAATCGGGCTCCGCACTTGCTAAAGCCGGCCCTGGTTCAGGCAATGCTGTTAATCAGCTGCTGGGGACCCCCTGTTTATGAGGCCCCATCCCAATCCTATCCAGATTACAAAGCTCATGTGGGTAAAGTTTATGCCTCACTGTTGCATGGTATGGAGTATGGCATGCTTCATGCTCACTGAGAGCTCTGGGGTGAGTTGCCTGATAAATCAAGATGTCTTCCTTTTCTTTTCATTGTGCCCTGGTTGAGATTCCCACCTTCTCCTATTTAATAGGATACCTCCACCTACTATTTCTCTGTCTAACTCGCAAACATGTATACCTACTCTCTTCCTTTCCCCACTTGGCATATTTAAGACAGATGGATGAGAAATGTCACAGGCAATCTTGGGTACTGCATCTGAAGGATCTATTTGCTTTGCTGTGCAGGGGCTCCAAATGTCCCTGAACTAATACTGCTACAAGCTACTGAATCCAAAAGATAAATACCAGGCATCTCAGAACATACTTTAAAAGCTTGCAGATTTCCCAAGACAAAAGGAAAGAATTTTTTTCTCCCTAGAAACACTTCATAGGTGGAGCTTCTGCCTGCCTCTTCCTGTTCTTACCTTAATATTCCAAGCTCTTGGAATTAAGCGGCACATAAGACCCAAACTGATATTATTTGTATTATCGTAGTGCCAGGAGGCCTACTCATGGTCCAGCACCCCATTGTGCCACCACAATGCCAGTGTCCAAAGCCAGCATAAAAAGTGGGATTATATGGTCAATCATGCTGATGGAGCGGATTAAAAAGAGAACCAACAGGAGTAATACTCAAAAGTTTTCTGTATATATACACACACTGTACAGATCTCTAATACTGGAACAGCTTTATTACTCCTGGGGGAATTCTGCATCACTGCGCATGTGCAGAATTCATGGCCCCTGCCGATTTCTTTGCTTACCCGCAGAAAAATGACTTCTGATGGAGAAGCAAAGGGAAGCTGCAAAAGCGGTCATGCGCCCACTCTCTGGCAGTGTAGACAGGTTTGTTTGGGCACCCAGAGCAGCCGGTAGAAATGTAAATCACCAGCGGGGTGGGGGGGGGGCTGGGTAGTCATGTGAGAGAGAGAGAGAGACAGACAGACAGACACACACAGTGTCCCTCTCACTCGCTATTGCAGCACTCTTGGCATGGAGGGGCAGGACTTTGGGGTATTTCTGAAGAGGTAGGTCTGGGGCAGGCTCTGTTCCCTCAGGCAGAAGAGAATGTAGCAGCCTGCCTGCTTAGTGAATTGTTCCCATTGTTTTTAGTGAATCCTCCAGGAGTATAAAACAGGTGAGAAATTTTAAGACTCCTTTACATTGCCAGAGTGGTATAAAGTAGCCTTACTGTAAAGAACAGTATGGCCTTATAAATGCTTATAGTGCTATAGTGATTAGAACTGTGCTCCGTGAACTGTTTGCTACTGACCTTCCTGGAGATGGTCAGGAGCCAGTATAAATTCTGAATTTGAGTCCCCAGCCTTCACTTGTTCTTCCCTTGCCTATGATGTAACACTTAAGCATGTGACTGCATATATTTGTTGACTAATAATTAGAAGTAAAGTGTCAATACTAGCTATAAAAAGCAACAGAGGGTCCTGTGGCACCTTTGAGACTAACAGAAGTACTGGGAGCATAAGCTTTCGTGGGTAAGAACCTCACTTCTTCAGATGCAAGTAATGGAAATCTCCAGAGGCAGGTATATATCAGTGTGGAGATAACGAGGTTAGTTCAATCAGGGAGGGTGAGGTGCTCTGCTAGCAGTTGAGGTGTGAACACCAAGGGAGGAGAAACTGTTTCTGTAGTTGGATAGCCATTCACAGTCTTTGTTTAATCCTGATCTGATGGTGTCAAATTTGCAAATGAACTGGAGCTCAGCAGTTTCTCTTTGGAGTCTGGTCCTGAAGTTTTTTTGCTGTAAGATGGCTACCTTTACATCTGCTATTGTGTGGCCAGGGAGGTTGAAGTGTTCTCCTATGTATATTGCATTCCTGATATCTGACTTGTGTCCATTTATCCTCTTGCGTAGTGACTGTCCAGTTTGGCCAATGTACATAGCAGAGGGGCATTGCTGGCATATGATGGCATATATAACATTGGTGGACGTGCAGGTGAATGAGCCGGTGATGTTGTAGCTGATCTGGTTAGGTCCAGTGATGGTGTTGCTGGTGTAGATATGTGGGCAGAGTTGGCATCGAGGTTTGTTGCATGGGTTGGTTCCTGAGTTAGAGTTGTTATGGTGCGGTGCGTGGTTGCTGGTGAGAATATGCTTAAGGTTGGCAGGTTGTCTGTGGGCGAGGACTGGCCTGCCTCCCAAGGTCTGTGAAAGTGAGGGATCATTGTCCAGGATGGGTTGTAGATCACTGATGATGCGTTGGAGAGGTTTAAGCTGAGGACTGTAGGTGATGGCCAGTGGAGTTCTGTTGGTTTCTCTTCTGGGCCTGTCTTGTAGCAGGAGGCTTCTGGGTACACGTCTGGCTCTGTTGATTTGTTTCTTTATTTCCTGGTGTGGGTATCGTAGTTTTGAGAATGCTTGGTGAAGATCTTGTAGGTGTTGGTCTCTGTCTGAGGGGTTGGAGCAGATGCGATTGTACCTCAGTGCTTGGCTGTAGACGATGGATCGTGTGGTGTGACCGGGGTGGAAGCTGGAGGCATGAAGGTAGGCGTAGCGGTCGGTGGGTTTTCGGTATAGGGTAGTGTTAATGTAGCCATCGCTTATTTGTACGGTGGTGTCCAGGAAGTGGACCTCCCGTGTAGATTGGTCCAGGCTGAGGTTGATGGTGGGGTGGAAGCTGTTGAAAGCATGGTGGAATTCTTCCAGGGCCTCCTTCCCATGGGTCCAGATGATGAAGATGTCATCAATATAGCGTAGGTAGAGAAGGGGCATGAGTGGACGAGAGCTGAGGAAGCGTTGTTCCAGGTCAGCCATAAAAATGTTGGCATATTGTGGGGCCATGCGGGTGCCCATAGCGGTGCCACTGGTCTGGAGGTATATATTGTCACCAAATAACCAGACTAACACGGCTACCCCTCTAATACTAGCTATATTACTATTAGACAGAGGGGGTTTGGGGATTTCCTCCGATGCTCCCCACTCCCATTCTCCATCCACTGTATTGTAGTTTAAATTACCACGATAATTGAAACCAGCTGGATTATATCACATTTTTTTGACAAAAATATGCAGAATTTTAAAATATTGTGGGCAGAATTTTTATTTTTTTGGTGCAGAATTCCCCCAGGAGTACTTTTTCCAAAGAGCTACTGTCCAAAAGAGCAGCTTCTCTCATGTTACTGTCCTGACTGTGCTTGTATTGCGTGATTGTATTTTTAAAATGTTTTTATACTGCAACATTATTTTAAAACCTTTTTGTAAAACATTGCATTTGACTGAAAACTTGTTTTGGCTTGGAAAAAGAAGAGTGAATTGAAAATGAGTTATAACTATAACTATAACTATATATATATACATATATATATATTTATTTATTTAAGAACTACTACACTTTCCCCTTCCTTCTCCGTTTCTGGCTGACACCTACAGAGTCTATAACAATAAAAGACTTTAGCCTACCCATGTATTCTGTATATTCATAAAAACATAAAATCTGTAAATGTCAAGATATAGTTCTATTATTAAGGACAAAAAGATATAAACAGCAATTTACAACTGTCCTTCAAGTTTTGCATTTCTATTGCACATTTGATCATGGCCTTCAAAATGTGGGGGTAGAATCGCCACATAGATTGTAAAAACAGCTACTGTGAATGCATATTAAGGCACAAGTGTCTGGAATTTTCCATCAGAAAATTATTCCAATGGAAAATTTCCAGCCAGCTCTACTGATTATTACTCCCATTTTTTTCCAGTGCTGGATGGGTTTTCGCCTTTGCTTGCATGTTAGTTGAGCTGACACTTAGAAGAGTTGTCAGCTCTATATCTTCTAATGTACTTTTGTTGAACCATGCAATGCCTGTGTTCTATCCATCTACCCTTTTCCTCATAATGAAATTAATAGGAATACCAAACAGGAGAGGTGAAAGAATGACATCACTTTCTATGTTGACACATTTGCTCAAGCCAGTGTTTATTTTAACTGTGCTTGTTGCCCCTTGCTATAAAGCCATGTTGATGTGATATGCCAAAAAAATTAACAACAACACTTCAAGATGCATCAGCCAACCAGGACCAGGGCAGTCTAGCCTAGTGGTCAGAGCGGGCATCAGGAACCAAGTACTAGAGTCAGAGCTATAGTTGGAAGCTGGAGACAAGGGTCAAACTGGAGGCCAGAGCCAAGGGTCAATCTGGAGTTGGTAATCAGAAGCCAAAGCCACAGGTCAAGGCGGAAGTCAGGAACTGGAGCTAGCAGAATAGCAGGCAAGGAAGGGTTCAAGACAGCGGAAGGACAGAGGCAATGCTGGGGCAGCAGGAACAAGGTAACACAGGAGCAGGTACAGTGATGTGCATGAGCACTGAGCAGCCAGCAAACTCCTGCTGGCTTAAAAGCAGGTGTGAGGCTCTGTACCTCAGGGGAACACCCTACACCCTCATGTTCATCTTTATAAAATGATTGTGTGGTATCCAATGCAAAGTTTGTCATGTTGACTGTCTTCGGAAGGTTCATGATGCACTGAGCATGGCTGTTATAGTGATGTTATAGTAAGGTTATAATTTCATGTATATAGTTATGAGGCTGAAAATGTATCCTCATGGCTTAAAGCAAGCCCATGCAAAAACTCTCTAACAGAAAGGCAGTTCACGCCTCATTGGGGAATGCATGGGACAAACCCAGCCCAGCCTCACAGGAACCAAGGACACTGGCTTAGGCAGCAACAAAAGAATCTGTTGGACTCTCAAGGGAGTACCCCCCTTCCTCTGGTCAGTTTGGAACTGCGATGAGGTAATGCTCACCTGACGCTGAAGGGGGGTAGGGGGGCAAAGCCAACAGGGAAGAAAGGACATGATAAAAGGGAGAGACATTTGCCATGCTCTCTCTGTCTTTTATCAAAGGAAGGGCGTGACTCCCTCGAGAGTCCAACAGATTCTTTTGTTGCTCCAATCAGGCAATCTGGTGCAGGCCACATATACTGATAAGGCTGCCTGGAGATTAGCTCTGCTGCAGGCCATAATTTCTGACAAGATGTTCCAGAGTTAATCACAATAGAAACTGTCAAATGCTTTCTTAAAAATCTATGCAGTTTATGATGAGTGGTTTTTGCCATTCGATACTTTCTTCAATTAATCTAGGTGAAAATCTGGACTACACGTGATCTCCTGGATCAAAATCCACCCTGCTTTTCCCTTAGCTTTGCCTTAGCTGTTTCCTTTAGTACTCTTGGGGGAATTCTGCGCCACAGCACATGCGCAGAATTCATGCCATGCACATAATTTTTTTTTCCTCCACAGAAAATACATTCTGCCAGAGAGGTGCTGCAGTTATGCCTTTTGCCCATCAGAGGCTGCTGTGGTACCAGAACAGAGAGCAGCTGCTCCCGGGCCAGAGCAGCCTCAGCTGCAGATCGGAAAGAGAAGAGGTTGTGTTCCTCACAGCGCCCTGCTTGGGGACCAGGTCAGGAGGCCTGGGATATGGGAGGATGGACAGCATGGGGCACATGGGGCTGCTGGGGGGGAGGGGTCACAGACTAGGGGTCAGAAGGGCTAGTGGGGGAGACAGACTGGGGAAAGGGCTGAATGGAAGTGAGGGTGCAGGAACACATGGAGATGGGGAAAGAGGAGCAGCTGAGTGGGGGTGCAGGGACACATGGGGACGGGGGCAAATGTGCCTTACTGAATGAGAGAGGCTAAGGGTCAGCCAGGATCTGCATGGGGGAGGCTCCGTAACAATCCTCCCACCCCAAAAAAATCTGTTTCATACTTCTCCCACCCACACCCAACAACCCTCCAGGTTCTCACCTAGACTCGTTCCCAGCAATTACTTCCCTCTCCCTCAGCTCCTCCGTTATCCCTGACTCCCCCAAGCCTTTGCACTGCTTCTGAAGGATGTGAGAAATATATTTCTATATTTCAGAGTAGCAGCCATGTTAGTCTGTATCCGCAAAAAGAACAGGAGTACTTGTGGCACCTTAGAGACTAATAAATTTATTAGAGCATAATCTTTCGGGGGCTACAGCCCACTTCTTCGGATGCATATAGAGTGGAACATATATTGAGGAGATACATATACACACATACAGAGAGCATGAACAGGTGGAAGTTGTCTTACCAACTCTGAGAGGCCAATTAAGTGAGAGAGAAAAAACTTTTGAAGTGATAAAATGTAGAAACTCGGAAATCCTGAGGTAGATTCCAGATTCTGAAATGGATTATTTCTAGTGGTTATTTATCCTTCTACCCTTCAGCCCAGCCTCTGTTTACGAACAGAGACACACAATCTCTCCAGACCCCAGATCCCCCCCACACTCTCTGTCTATCCACCCCACCATCCCGACTTTTGTGCCCTACCCTCTCAGCTCCTATACACCACCATGACTCCTGCACTCTTCTGCTCCTATCCCCATGGACTCTCTGCAAATGCCTCCATCCCTCCTTATATACACCCCTCTCCTATTAAATATCACCCCCCAAAAATCCCCATTAGCCCCAGAAAACCCTTCCCTACGCTCAAATATTCCCCCTCCCATATTGAGATCCAGCACCCCCCATCAGTCCCAGTGGCCCCTCCCCTAACCCACCTTATATATTCTCCCTCCCACACTGAACCCCAACACCCCATCTAGCCCCTCTCCTCCAGTGGGGTGGGAAGTCCTGAGGGGGGGAGTCGTGTCCTACCGCTCGATGAGTGGCCCTTTGGAAGGGTGACCAGGCCAAATTTAAATGAGTAGCACTGTGACCATGGACTGGGTTGCAATGCCCAGAGCAGGGAACTGGCCGCAGCCCTGCAGGACAGGAGCTGCTGCTGTATGGTCAGTTTTTCATTTTATGTTGGTTTTAAAGGTTCTTTTCCTTTCTGTGCGTTACTTTGCATTTGTGAAAAACGTGGGGATTTACCAATCTGTATTTGTACCAGGCTAGTTACCCCTTCACCTCCATGCTGCCTGAATGCCAGTGGGGTTGAGTCCGCTTTGAGAGCCCTAGGGCGAAAGTCTCTCTGATCTCAGCTCCAGTGCCTGATGCAACAGCGGCCCCTAGTAGCCAGAAGGATAAATTGCAGGGAAAATCCTGCACCTGCATCCCTAGGTTGAAGCATGCTCACTACAGACGGAATCTTTGAAGAATGTTAACAGTCTCTAACGAATCTTCACTAAGCATGTGCAAACTGCAATTTCCAGAAGCTTACAACTTAATCAAATTTGAGTGGATTTTCACAGGAACAGCAAAAGATACATCCTTCACATAAAAGCAACCCACTGTTAAATTGCAAATCCGTGCTCCAAAGCATACAGGCATGAGGACTTCTTGAGGAAAAGGTTGTAAGAATTATTTAACAACTTCTTTTCCCCTAATCTCATTCTCCAAAACAGCTAATTTGTTCTCAAAACAAAAAACAAACTAACAAAAACAGTAGCCTAAGCTAGATTCCCGGCATGAAAATTTTCAGTCTGAACTGTTAAAGTTTGGCAAAGTTATAAGCAACTGAAAACGAGGTATTATAATGGAAAGTGCTAGGCAACCTTACTTACTGGTGATGCTACCAAATCTGCCATATGCAATAATTACTATACAATATTTTAAAATACAGTAACTGTTTATTGCATATGCAATATTATTGGTAGTCTAAAATATTTTAAAGCCTTGGGACCAACAGCTTCACTGCATCCATTACTAAAAATAAGTTGTGTTTGAAAAATAGTTCTCTGGTGCACACATTCATCAAAAGAAACCACACACACAAAAAAACACAACAGAGTTTGGGTACTGTTTGGGATTAATCATTTCTGATGGTACTGTATTTCATTGCCAATTATTATGTTTGATTGTATTTCACCATTCAGTAATGCATACATTATAGTAAAATGCATTGTTAGTAAAAGTTCTGTAAACAGAAGTTTGCCCTACAATGGGCAGCACCAACATACAACCAGTTGGTGGTAACTATTAATAAATAATAATAATAATGCAGAATCCTTGTGAATCTTTTTGTAGAAGAGCGGACTTCACCCCTGTGGCGCCTCCTGCTGGTTACTTCCAGGAATTAGCTCTTCCAGCATCCAAAGCGCCCCCTGCAGGCTGGTGATCCGCCTGTCCTCTGGCCCCCATGTCCCTCCCAGGGACCCTGGTGCTCTTATCCCAGGGTTCTGCCTCCTGCAGTACCCCACAGTCTTACTGGGTTTCCCCACCCCAGGGGAACCCCCACTCCCTATCCCCACGTCGCCCCAGTCGTGGCTACTGCCAGTCTCCGTTTAGCCCCCGCGCCCCGGGGCAGACTGCAGTCTATCAGCTGATCATCATAGGCAACACGGGGTTTGGACTGGCTGCCTTTACCCACCCTCCAGCTGCCCCTCTGCAAGTCCAATACCTAGGTAGGCCTAGGACTAGGCCCTGCAGCCTGGGGAATTGCTGGCCTAGGGCTTCCCAGCTCCTAAGGCCTTTCCCCAGCCCTGCCTCACTCTAGGTTCCCTGGGTGAGATCCCCAGCAGCCAGGCCTGTCTCCCTCTCCAGTCAGCTGCTTCTGGCTTCCCAGGCCTTCTTATAAGGCCCAGTTCCTTAGTTTGGGGCATGGCCCCAGCTGCAGCTACTTCCCCAATCAGCCAAGGTTTTACTCCCTTTCGCAGCCCCAGCCCCAGCCCTCTGCAGGGCTTTTCCAACCCTTTCAGGGCTGGAGCCGGTGTTCACCCCGCTACACTTTTACATACCTCTTAAAATCCAGCTTGATGCCTTTTTTAGTGTTCACAATCTCATTTAGCCACGCCTGCAATGTGTTGTCACTGTTTGTTTCAGGAGGATGAGCCATGATTGGTTCACCATTTCCTTCTTCTTCACCACAAAGAAGAATATCTGCTTCTACCATATGAGCAGCACCTGTTCATTTAAAACATTAATATTGTGACATATCCAGATCCCCAACTTTTCAGATTTTGTGCATGTGTATTATATATTACACACAAAAACAACATTAAAATAACATTATAAGGTGGCAAAGTTAAGCACTCCAAATGCCAGAATTAGGGTTGCCTGTAGGGATGATGTACACACAGTCTGGTCAACACTAAAAGTTGTGAGGGGATGGAGCATGCTCAGTTACTCTGTGAAGACAGTGTATGCTCAGTCAGTCACAAATAGGAGCTATGAAGGGATGGAGCATTCTTAGTCATTCTGTGGGTATGGTGCATGTGCAGTCTGGTCAGCACTAGGACCTAGAGGGGATGGAACATACTCAGTGAAGATAGAATTTTAGGAGATTTTAGCGGCTAAACTTTAAGAAGTCTCTACTAAACCTGTGTGAACTGCAGTTTTTCAAAGGCTTATAACTTTGCCAAATTTGCATGGATTTTCACCCAGAAACAGAAAAGGCATCTCTCTCATAAGGCCATTCCCCTACCAAATTTCAAACTCCTTCTACACAGTATGGGTGTGCCAGAGTTTCTCAAAGAAAAGGTCTCCAGATTTTTTTAATTTTTAATTTAAAAAAAATTATCTTTCCTTAGCCCCATTCTCATAACTGACTGAACCATCCTGGCTGAAAATTTCCAAAACAATTCAGCCTGAGACAGATAGCCAGCATGGAGAACTTCAGCCCAAATGTTAAAAACAGCAAAGTTCTAAGAAAAGGAAAACAGGCTCTTATAAAGGAAAGTGTCAGGCAATCTTAAGAGGCAGCCCCACCTATAATACATATATATATGCATATATATTCATGCACACACACATATTTTAAGTTACTTAGATTTAAAAACTTGAGACATAATATGAGACATAACTTTACTTTCAGTAGGCAGCAGAGTAGCTGAGTTACCTATTTTCCTAATTCCTTTACAAATCAAATTAAATTCCACTGGAAACAAAATCTAATAATTTGAAGTAATTAAATTTTCATGAAAGGAAAAAACAAAAAAATACAGTTCAGAGCTTCTAAGAAAGATTATCCAATATATTCACATTAAAATATTTTAAACATTTATTTTAAAAAGCAATAGAAGAAGATGATCTGTTAATATAAAACCATAAATCCTTGGAACCCTAGACTGTTTTGGAAACATGGAGTCACCAGATTTTGCAATGTAACTGATGAATAGATCACAGTCATCACTATCAACTGAGCCAAAAGACCAAGATCACCACTGTCACTCCAGAAAAATGAATGAAGCCTATTGGCAGATGTTTTTGTATTCTCCAATATCTTGATGGGAAGAATAGATTTTGGTGACATTTTGGGTAGTTATCTGCATCTGTGTATCACAGAATAGCTCACACAAGTTCAATTCAAGTGTGCAAAATCAAAATTCTTCAATCATTGTTCTTCATTGTTGGCAGATATCAAGTGAACTCAGGAGTGGATTCAATATTAAGACTGGAACTATTCACATAACTACAGAAATGCCCCACTTTGGTCAGATCTTCTTGGGTATATATGTATCTGTCACCACAAAAGGAACATTGGACTTATTTCATCTAAATGCACTGTTCACATACATAAGTAGAATTTTGGACAGTGGCTTATCTGCCAGCAATGAGGACTGACCAGTTTGCACTTTGAAAGTTCCACTCAAGGTCTGTTAATAAATGACATCCTAAACTGGATAGGGACAAAAACAGGGTGGTCGCTTAAGAGAGGACAACAGAGAGTAGTTGTTGATTTAGTGAGACAAAATAACTGGTTAGCAATTATTAAAAATTAAGCAGAAAAAAATCAGGTGAATAGTCATAGTCAATGACATCTTGAAATGTACTATGCTACTTCAGCTCATGACAAAGGTACAAGTTATTTTTGGATGCAGCATTCACCAGCTGTTCACCTGCAAGACTGTTAAGTTCGTGCCTTCAATAGACGTGAATACATCACTTAAGAAGACAACCTGGGTGACGGACTATTAATTAAACTAAAACTAAAAACTATTAATTACCATATCCATACTTGTGCTTTGTCAATAGGGTGACAGCACAACTAAGCTAACTTTTATGGTCACAACAGAGACACATTCTACATTTAATAGCCAAGTCTCAACATCCTTACAAATGTGGATGGCAGTTCAGTATGTGGGGTAACAATCTTGATAACAGTTAAATCACTTGCATTTGGCAGATGTGCTTCTTGGGGGTGTAAAATTATCAAAGTACTCATTTAGGAGACAAATAAAGATTGTTTCCCCAAAAGAACCAAACTGAGTACATGCTTTCCACAAATCCAAATGGAATTTAATTACATCTTAACTTTGGACACTGAAACACTTTATTCTATGTTATGTCACCAAACTAAGATTATAGCATCATAAAAATATTTTATGTGAAAACAATGATAGATAGATTCGTTTTCCAAAATACACATACAATACTTACTTTGTATTGCCTCTTTCATTTGTGATTTATTGTTTGCTGCATGATACCAGATAATTTCTGCTCCATCTCTGGTTTTAATCTGGTTAGTGTTCAGAAAATAATCCAATACATTTCCACTCCAAGTTCCTATGTCAATAATATTTAAAGTAAGTATACTGCATACATGAAGAAAAGTTTTAAATACTTTCTTACCACTGCAACTGGAAAAGGAAGAAAGACATCAGACAAGAGAATAAGCAGATGCCTTTCCAATCCTGCTGTAAAAAACACAATCAACACACTACATGAAGTCCAAATTCAACTTCTTCCTGGGGATTTAGTTTACTAGCAAAGAAAATAAGATAAAAACCTTCTCCTGGTCTTGGCTGTTCCTAAGGTTCCTCCCAAAAGACTACTCAGTCCTCATCTTTAATCTTCTCTTTTCATGCCAGTAGCGTAGCTGGGGGGGGGAGCAGGGCAGCGGCTGCTCCCCCACTAAGCACAAGTGACGCCTTGTCAATTTCTTGGCGCCTTTTTAATTTTTACTTACCCGGAGGGAGCAGGGAGAGCGATCAAAACAAAAAAAAAAAGGCGTCACCAGCTGTGGCGCTTTTACTCACCTGGCGGCACTTCAGCGGTGTGCAGCGGGACCTTCACTTGCTCCATGGGTCTTCGGTGGCATTTCAGTGGTGGGTCCTTCAGTGCCGCTGAAGACTCGGAGCGCCGCCGGGTGAGTAAAAGCACCGCAGCGGGTAGCGACTTTTTAATTTTGATCGCTCCCCGTTCCCTCCGCCTGGCTACGCCCGTTTCATGGTGTAATTTGCACTGCTCTTATAAACAGTGAAGTAGCACGTAACTTGCTAACTCTGCTCAATAAATTAGCAGGATTAGCAGCTACTAACAAACAGAGTGGGTGTGTGACATCTTGGACAAACTTTATTTGAGTTTAATATCTTGGGAGTCCATTGTATTAAAAATGCTATTGTCTGTGTGTTACTGAGGGATTGTATGTATTTCCACAGAAATTGGCTGGGAACTGCAGCCAATGGGAGCTGCAGGGGCCGTGCCTGCAGGCAGAGGCAGCACATGGAGCTAGGAGCTGAGGGAGGGGAGTTCCTGTCGCCCTTCCGGGGAGCCCCCCAGGTAAGCACCACCCTGTACCCCTATCCCCAGGCCTGAGCCCCAAACTCCTACTTCTGGGAGGTGGGGGGGCCCTGAGACTGCCCCAGCAGCAGCTGGTGCAACTGGCTCAGGGGGTGCTCGAGCTGCTCAGGTGGCTCCTGGGCCAGCCACACGGGCCACTGCAGAAATCACGGAGGTCACGGAATCTGTGACAAACACGGAGCCTTACTTATGACTGTGACAATCACATTACTGTACCATCTCTGAGAAGTGAGGCAGACTTACTTATGCAGTCTGTCTTTTGCTGGGAAAAATCACAGTAAAGTCACGGAACTGTGCAATATCCTGGTCAGGAGGGAGAGAGATGCAGGTTTCCACCCAAGAAAGGCAACAGCTAGGGAGCTAGAAGCCTAAGAATAGGTGCCCTTGCTGAACCACTAAGGGGAAACACAAATTCCCCTGAACTGTGACAAGGTGTTTCAGTAAAGGCTGCCAGTTTGTTACAGGGAGGAAGTGAGAGAGGAGCTAAAATATACAGGGGCGGGGGGGAGAGAGAGATTGAGCGGAAAAGATTGCTATTGAAACCAAAATTCCCATTTATCCATAATTCTATAATACTTTCTCATCTGTTGTTGTCTCTTCTTCTGCTTTCTGTAGAGGGCACATTCCTCTCAACCATTGGCAGGAAAATGATGGCATAATAGGTTCCGTACTACAGAGATTTTAAGTGTAACTATAAAATCTCCCTGGTTTTATAGGTGCTTCAGTTGCCCTTATGATCCTCACCATTATGGCATCTTTCTTTCATTCACCTGAACTGTGTTAATCTATTCTTCTAGCATCACCCTAGAAGCATCAGGTAGTAAATTCTGATCATTGTCCCATTGTTACAATGTACTTCCCATTAGACCTCTGCTTGGGACTATTTTTAATTCCACTCCCACTGTTATGCCAGAGGGTCCCACTGCAGGGCTCACTAATCCCATACAGGGCTCTACTTACCATACAAATTCCCTGTTGATTCAGCAGGAAACAAAAATCTGATAAACACAGATAACTCTCTTCAAATTAAGTTAAGGGTGCAGTCTCCCAATCTGAGGGCATATTATCTTTCAAGAGTGAGAGTTTTTAAAAACAACAAACCACCTGATGTAGAGTTTAGTTGCATTTCTCAAATAAGGCACCAAAACTATTTTCATTTTGCCACCTGGATATACCAGCCCACCATCTTCCTGATGTATATCTACTATCAAAACTGCAACAAAGAATGCTCATTTTAGAATTTGTTTCATATATATAGAGCCCTGCAAATCATGGATATCCATTTTATATCCACAGACCATTTTTGTGGATCAGATGCAGACACAAATTTTGTATCTAGAGCCCCACAAATCTATGGAGATCTGCTTTATATCCATGGTCTATTTTTGCAAATGCAGATACAAATTTTATGCAGGGGTCTACATATATAGATCTTAGATACTAAGTGTGATGATTTGCCAGCATGCTAACTGATGTTTTTTTCACTAAACTGTTCTCATATGATTGGGGGATGATGTCTGTTAAAGTAACATGCTAACTTTGTCTAATGACACGTGGATAATTGGCTGGCTATTATAGGGCTCTACTCTTAATGAGGAACGAGAGATGACTGCCTGTATTCAGTGCATTCTGCCTCAAGCAGGAATTCATAGAATCCTTTTGTGTGTCCTGTGTAAACAAGGCTGTAAAGCAGCACACCACTCTACTATTAAGACATTCTAGTTTTTCTGATCACTAATAAAATTGGACTGTTACAGATGGGTCAGATAGTTTGGGTGCCTTGTTTGAGAACTGCAATCCTGAGTTTATATTTTCTTCAGATCTCAATATTTGTGCAAAGTAAGCCACGCTCACACTGCTGAGTTACCTGCAACTTCACTTCACCGCCACAAAAATTCAGTAAGAAAATTTCTTTAGCATGGAAATGGGGAGCAAAGAAATCTTGGGGGGGGGGAAGACGTTTTCCCCTTCTTGAGGCTGGCTGGAGCAGAGCTTCATTAACATACACCTTTTAAAATCCTTAGAAGGATAGCCATATGGGGCCTGCCAGGAGCATGCCAAGTCCTAGGAACTATAGGAAAATTATCAGGAGCCCTCTCATACTCCAGGATCTATGTTCATGGACTCCCAGAGACAGGAAGCTCCCTAGCAGCAGAGGGCAGCAGGCTTTTAGCTGGGGCCTGAGGTGCGGAGTAGAGAGGTCGACATAGGGAGCGAAGGGGCAGCTCACGGCTCCCTGGGACAAGACAGCCCATGGAAGACACAGGAGCGTTTCCTCCCACCTAACGCGGACCGCGGGTTTTTTAACGATGCCCCGCCGCCGCCATGACGCAAACGCGCTCAGATTCATGACGTCATGTCACGAAGCAGAAATTCGAAGTTTCTCTCCCCTCACGTATATTCTCCGGTTCCGGCCGGCGGGATTTCCCCGTCATTTAGTCTGGGGGTCGGTTTTCTGCCCTGCCGCTCTGCAACTTGCGTCTACCGGCCAGGCGCCCGCCCGCAGCCAGCGCCTCTGGGCAGAGCCTCTTGCCCGCTCCCCAGTCTGCCGCCCCCAGTCGGCTCGGGAAGGGGGTTGGTTACCACCCCAGAGCAACGTACGCAGCGAGCGCCGAGGGGCTGGGCACCGGCGCTGACACCTCAGCGGGTCGGGGCCGTGTGACGGGGCGTCTAGGAGGACTGGGCTCAGACGGTGCCTCCGGCGGCTGCACCACTCCCTCGCCCTACCCCCAGCCAAGCCTCCTCGCCCTCGGGCTGAGCCGAACAGCGGGTGGGTCACCGCAGCCCCTAGTACAGCGGCCTGCCCAGCGGGGGGCACCCGGCTCTTACCGAGCTCCCGCTCCATGGCCGGGCGCAGGCGGCTGGGTCCTGCCGGCTTAGCCCCGCCTCCTGCGGCCGGGACTCGGTTCAGCCTGGGACTCGGGGCGCAAGGAGCCGGGTTTGCTGCCGGACCAGCGAACAACGGTTGCTCCCGTAGGGCAGCGCAGCACCTCGTGACCGTCTTCCCGGGCGGGGCGCCCTGGAGCTGGTGCGGAGGGACCCGTCTTCCCCCGCGAGAGAAGCGGTTCTTGCTGCTTCCTTCCCAGGTGCCAGGGCCGGAACCCCGCTCAGGGCACATCGCGGCCCGCCCACCCCGGACACGCAGCCGTGCGGTTCGGTGAGGCCCCGCCGGCGGGTGCTGCTGGGGCAGGCCAATGGCAGCAGGGTGGTGGGGCAGGAGGACGGATCAATACCCCAGCCCCCCCCGAAACGGCAATCCAGGGGCGATGTTAACGGTTCAGCATAAACCGAGCGCGTGCTGCCATCGCTACGCCACGTCTCCGCAGGGGGCTGTGGCGGCCGCATCACTGTCCAGCGTTCAGCGATCGGCCCTGTCCCCTTCGGGCTAGGGCCGGGTAGAGGTACCGCTGCCTGCTCCAGCCCTTACACTTGTTAAAAAACGGTTACGGGGCACGAGCCCTGAGCCTAGAATTCTGCTAAAAGGGGGCTACTGCTCGGCCCTACACAGCTCTTATACGTGCTTTCCCATTTTTAAACACGCAGTACCGAGCCTGATTTAATGCCTAAACTGCAGCATAATAAATGGGAAACCACCTTCCACGCTTCTCATTGGCAAAACTAAGATGAATGCCATCACTAACGGAGCTGTGTGAAATGGCACAGGCTTTTTATATTAGGGAGTGTTAACACCTTTACAAAACAGCCTGTAAACAGAAGTAAAACAATTATAGCGAACGCTTTAGTGTAAAGAAACATGCAGGAATATAATCAAAGCTCTGTGAAAAGTATGAGACTAGATGTTTCTGGTGCAATTATTAAGAGTAAAATTTATAACTTTTCAAACATTAATATTCAAGAAATGGGACAGCTGTACTGTTATGGACATGTGTATTTTGATTACTGAATAAATAGTAACCAAAGCATCTCATTGTGTTGGGTACATAATTGATGTATTATTTTTTCTCTAACTTCCTCATTTTGTTGGAACCATTCCTTGAGTTTTTGAACAGTTTTTCTTTTGTCTGTGAAAAGCCTTCAGTAGTAGAGCTAGTAGTAGAAAAGAGTAATTAATTTCTTTGAAAGGGATCATTTCCACAAGGAAGGTCCTGGAGCATGTGGTAATAAATATCCAACCATTTGTAAAATTTGATTATAAATTGCACCCTAGTAGGCAGACTGGACATGTCCATCAGATGAGTAAAACCACCTCTTTCACAATTTCTCCAATATTTATCCCCATCCAATCTGTTTTCTAACGTGACCTGCATGACGTATTATTGAAACACTATATTAAATGTGCATTCATCATGCAGATGATGAGGTTGCTGGTCCTCTTTTCCAAATCAAAACTCATTCCTCTAGGGTAACTTATCTATCCAAATCCTATTCTGACCATGTCATAGATGGACATTTATTTATTAGGAAAGTTGTCTGCAAAGACAAATTAGTTATATTTTTATTTCTCGCAGAAGCCATCACTTCTATTAAAGTTAGTTCTCTCTATGAAACAATACGTATAGAAAGGTTACTAACCTTGTGCAGTAACTGGAATATTCTGAGAGGTGTGTCCCCATGGGTGGTGTATATGAGCCTTCAAATGGTGATTTTCAGCAGTAGTCATTCAGTCGGCACAGGTGCTTTAGCAATTCTTGTGACCCATACTGAGGATACATAGGGCTAACAGATAACCAGCCTCAGTTCCTTCTCTACTACACAGTCCCATGGAGACTAAATTCTGAAGCAGAGGGAAAGGAGGGCAGGTAGTGGAGCACTCATAGGAACACAAATCTCAAAAAAACATTACAGTACAAGGTAACCAACCTCTCTTCATTTGAGTAGTGTCCCTATGGGTGCTCCACTTGATGTGATGCCCATGCAGAACCCTCTGACTGAGATGGGAACTTTGGAACCTGGTCTAGAACTTTACAGACTGAAAAGGTAGCATGGATTGGGGGCAGACAGTTTCACATATTCAGCAGTTGTGGCTCTCACAGGTCAGTGTGTGTAACCAAAGTGGATTGAAATGGACATGAATATTCTTTCCCCTTGTAAAATTCTGTTAATTTGTTTTATTGTCTTCATTTTTAACTTGCACATAGTTTCTTTACTGGTTTTGGTATGCAATAAATGTATATTTTTTGGAAATTCATCTTGATTTTATAACATGCTGCAGCTGAAGAGCCTTTAACAAGGAACAGTTTCAGCTCCCAAAACTTAAGTACAATAATAGAATTCAATGGCTGGAAGTCAAAGCTCAATAAAAGTAAAACTGGAAATAGTGCAAATTTTTAACAGAGGATAATTAATCATTGGAACAATTTAGCAAGAGATGAAGTTTTTTCCATAAACTTGGTATTTACATGGAGACTGACTGTTTCTGAATATGCCTTAATTCAGGGATGTCAAACGTATAGCCCCAGCCTGTGGATTGGCTCAGGTCCAGAGGACATTTCCCGCTGACTTACTGCTCCTTCTTCAATTTACAAAGGCATCCACCACCATACATTTACTTGCCTTCTTCATGTTGGCTGCTACATTAACCCTCTAGGTCATCTGTTCACAATCCAATACAGCACTGGCTTGCAGGATCGCACTGAACATACCCTCCTCTTTCTCCTCAGGGTCCGGCATTCCAAGCAAGTGGAGGGGCACCCCTCAAGGCTGCAACGACAGTAGTTACAGATGATACACACACTGATGTATCACTTTCCTTTGTGACTATAAAAGTGAAAGCTAAATTTCACAACTGCCTTTCCTTACTCCTATAAGCATTTTAAATAAGACATGCTTATTGACACGATAGCTTTGGAGCACCCCTGCACATCACAGTTCTCCGTTCTCCAGCCCCAGCCATGACTATGAGCCAGCCAGAACAGGGGTGGGAGGAGGAATGAAGAGAGAGTTGTTCTGTTGCATAAAACAGAATTTCAGCCTTTATTTCCATGAGTATGAATACAGGGTAATGGCACTATTTTCCACAGGAGGCAGCGATTTTAACAAAGCTCTCACTCCTGAGTTTAAAAAAGGCACTGGTAGCACAGTGGCTGTGGCATCGCAAAGCCACCAGGGCCTGTATGCTGCTAGCCTGTTTACTGCAACAGTGCCTGCCAAAGTCATCACAGAGTGGGGTAGGAAAGTATCCTTCCAGAGTTAGAAACAAGGCTGTCATCCCTAGAAACTGTCAGGAGAGGACTGCAGAGTACCTCCAATGAAAGTTTTATCAAGATCACTCAGGAGGATACAAGACACAGCCTGTGTACTTGAACAAACTACTCCACACCTCCCATCCCTCAAATTCGACAGGGGAATGACAGGCGGATACCAACTTTACCCCCTTTGTTGTATTGCTACCTTGTCTAGTACAAATAAAATGAAAAGTCTATACCCATGTCCTGCTAAGTTGGAGTGTGGCCAAGCACTATATGTACATTTAAACACTGCGAGGAAAAATGCACACATACACTTACCCAAGGTTCCTTCCACTGCACTGGGCTTGTCTGTGCTTGGCCGGTGGGACTGGCTAGACTCTGGTGGAGTCTCAACCAGGTCTTGGCTCACAGCATAGGCATAGTTGGACCCTCACCCTGCTGCAGGTCCCCCATCCTCTTCTTCCTGCTTGCTGTTAACTGCAGGGTCTCTGTCTCCAGCTCCTCAGAGGGCTCTACAGTAGTCTGCCGGGTGCTGGTGGGGTCTCCGTCAAGTATGACATGCAGCTTGTTGTAAAAATTGGCAGATCTGTGACTTGACAGCAGATCAACTGTTGGCCTTTCTGGCCTTGTAGTATGCCCGCTGCTGTTCCCCATTGTACCCCCTGACCTGCTTCCCCTGTGAAATCTTTTAGTAAATGTCCATGTTTCTATGACAATTCCCTATCTGTGCCTGCACAGTCTCTTCTCCCCATAGGCTGAGGAAATCCAATACCTCCCATCTGCTCCAAGCAGGAATGCATCTAAAGTATTGAGCCAGCCTAGTCAGTTGAGCACTTGCGCAAAAGGAAGAGCTGCTAGGTGTGCTCTCCAAGCTGGGCAATCAGGAAAAGGCATTTCAAAATACAGAAGATTTTTAAAGGGGAGGCTTGGCTTCTGGTTTCTGATCCCCCTGGGCACTGGAGTTCACAACTGTGAGACAGTCAACAGTGAGACAGCTGCTGGAATACTATTGAGGTTGAAAGAGATCACACAGTGTCTACATTTGCACTGTGTCAACCTCAGTAGGTCAACCATGGCTCAACACTATTTGGGAAGGTGGTGTTACTGCATCACTCTAACGGGGTGCTCACATTGGCCAAAGAAAAATTTCAGTGTAGAGACATACACAGCTAGGTTGATGCAAGGGGACTTATGTCAATATAACTTTCTAGCGTAGACCAGACCTTAGTTATTTTGGTGTAAGTCTGTGGATTGTCCCCACACAGATGCAAAATAATTAAGTTGGGTTTTATTTGTATCTGTTATTTTGGTGCAAGTTTGCATGTGAAGGAGACTGATGATAAATTGTTAATGATACTTTCCCCATCCTGCAGCAACAGCCTACGTTGACACACAATTAAGATAAAGGGATGTTTTGTTGGGTAGTCCACACACTCAGTCTCCAGTAGACTGTGCAGAGCTTCAGTTTGTATTCAGTTCACATTTAATAGGGTGTTTTTCATAGGCATTAGGGCTAAAAACAAAAAAAATTAAAGCATAAACTGATTAACCTGATGTTGGAGTGCACGAGGCCCTCTCTGCTCCATTCTTTTATGTCCATCACTGATTATACTACTGCACCTCTCTTAAAAGAGCCTCAGTATTTGGCCAGGAGTCACTCATGTGGTTGTCTTCCAAACCAGGAAAGTTACTATGGGTATGTCTATAGTACCCGCCGGATCAGTGGGCAGCGATGGATCCAGCGGGGGGTTGATTTATCACGTCTAGTCTAGACGTGAAATCAATCCCCGAGCACTCTCCCATCGACTCCTGTACTCCACCGCTGCGAGAGCTGCAGGCGGAGTCGACGGGGGAGCAGCAGCAGTCGACTCACCGCAGTGAAAACACCATGGTGAGTAGATCTAAGTATGTCAACTTCAGCTACGTTATTGAAGTAGCTGAAGTTGCATAACTTAGATCGATTCTTCCCCCCCCCAGTGTAGATCAGGCCTATGAAACATTTCATGATGGTCCATTTATTTGTTGGTAAGTTACAGGCTATTGTCTACAGCTGTATTTGGAAATAAACACAGCAATTCCTTTGTTAAGAACAGTCTACGCTCCAAGTGCAATAGCAGAACTAAGCAAAGAGAAACTTTGAAGACAGAAAAAACTGACAAAATATAGGAAATGTTTGTCAAATATATGTTTTTTGTTTTTAAACAGAAGAACAATGTTATTTTCTCTCATCTGGTAAGCACTCAAGTCAGTTTTATTTGTTAATGATAATTATTAAATGAAATTGAAACATTAAATGGCAAGAGTTTAAGACATGAGTCTAATTTCAAATAACCAATATGGCAACAAAAAAGAAAATTAGTCTGCAAATTGCTTTCATCTGCTATAACTGTACATAACATTGACAAAGGACATGACAATGGTCAGTTGACTACTGTTCATGTTTCAAACACTGCTTGTCCCTGCTCTCCTCTTGTTAACTACTTTCAGAAGGCTGGACATTCATCTTGTTCATGCTGCCTATGTTAATGTCTTTGGCTGGTCCAGAGAACTGCAATTTATCTCTGAACAAAAAAAGTGTGTGCATTACTATAATGAAATACCTAGTTTCTTCTAGCCTAAGACTTTAAATTCTGAACGTTTCCATTAATATGGG
Organism: Chrysemys picta bellii; assembly: GCF_011386835.1. Classification (NCBI taxonomy): domain Eukaryota; kingdom Metazoa; phylum Chordata; order Testudines; family Emydidae; genus Chrysemys; species Chrysemys picta. The sequence continues at coordinate 50,028,229 of NC_088796.1, read as the reverse complement.
TCTTCAAGCTGTGAGCAACAGGGCTGGTGACATTTTTATTTTATTATTTTTTTAAGTTACTAGTTGCGTTTTTGATACAAAAACCATATAAATATCCCCTATGAGAATCAAGAAGGCATCTAGATGTTTAGATTTTTAATGATCTGTCAGTCTAAAACTCTAACAACATTTTACTCAAATGATTTGGTCTTGTATATAGCGTGTTCCGATTCTCTTCAAAGTGAACAGGTACGTTATGCAATAGTTATCATACCTGATTGGTGTTCACTGAACCTCTGTACTCAGGCACAAATTACAAGCATCATCTTAGTTCTTAATTGCTAACACCCCAGTATCAAAAATATGTACTATACAAAGAACCTCAAATATGCCCAAGCAATCCGAACATGAAAATTCACACTTAATACATTTTCTCCCTGAAAAATAAACAGGGCTACCAAGAGGTCTCAGAAGTTAGAGATGGGAGCAGAGAAGATATTACAGGTTTCATGCCTGACTTATTGCTACATGATTACTACTTTAAGGGTCATCTGGCCTGTTCTTAATCACTCTTGGAGGTCCCAAATTACAAAGGTATATTTAACCACAGGGGGGGAAAAACAATTAGTGTAATACAAAAATGATACCCAACAAAGTTAGATAAGTCATTATAAATACATAAGGAAATCAGCTACACTATAAAGAGACTCAGTTTAAAAGCACAAGTTCCAAAAGCACCAACAAACATGTCAAATGTCTTGATTTTTAAGTCAGGACAAGTCCAATTATGAAATCTTAAAAAATCCCCAAAACCCACAACATACTTGGCAAAGTTTTGTTTTCTATTCTTCCCAGACAAGCAATATCCAATTGTGCAGGCAAATTCCTTGTATTATTAGTACACCGTATCTGTTGTTTGCAGCCAACCCTCAGAGATTTTATATTTGGATCTCAAAAGCAAGCAACAGTTCTGTACCAATTCAATATACTTTATAAGATTTTTTTAAAAATGTAAATATAGCCCATTTGCACATCTACATGGAGTGTCCCAGATTTAGGTTACATCTAATCATAAAGACTGTTACTAAAATATTTGCTTGGGTTTAAGAGGTATATGGCTTAACCTTACAATGCACATAGTAAATGCTACAGTTTGCTTAGAGGTAATGAGTCCTTTGCCTTTTTTCAGTGACAGTATTAAGTGTAAAGTTTCGGAACCTTAGGAAATCTTAAACTCAACAATTCTTCTTTTATGCTGGAGATGGAGGAGAGTTGGTTCATTTTTTTTAGAAACAAAACCCAGTTTAAAAATCTATTACTAAACAATTTTTTTTTAAATAAATCTTAACATTTTTTTAGTGTTGGTAGCATTACAGCTTTGGTGTTGGGTTAGTTCTAGCAAATCAGATTATACATAGTATAATATATGCTGTCATTTATATTAAAAGAGGTATTCTGTAAGAAAAAATATTAATTCCATTTCCAATGGTAAGCTTGTGGGGTCTGATGTCCCACCATGGATCACAGGAATCAGAGCACTGTCCAGGTCATTTAGATAATGCTGTGGAAGAAGTTGGCCTCCAGATCCTAACTGATACTCAACCTAAAATAAAAAGAGTTATATTAAGTTGATACATTACATATTATATATTAATACAAGCCAAAAGTAGAGGTGCAGTAGATGCAGTATGCAAACATCACCATCAGTATAAAACAAATTTCAGCTCAAGTTTTCTGTTAGAACATAAGAAAGGCCGTACCGGGTCAGACCAAAGGTCCATCTAGCCCAGTATCCTGTCTACCGACAGTGGCCAACGCCAGGTGCCCCAGAGGGAGTGAACCTAACAGGCAATGATCAAGTGATCTCTCTCCTGCCATCCATCTCCATCCTCTGACAGACAGAGGCTAGGGACACCATTCCTTACCCGTCCTGGCTAATAGCCATTAATGGACTTAACTACCATGAATTTATCCAGTTCTCTTTTAAACTCTGTTATAGTCCTAGCCTTCACAACCTTCTCAGGTAAGGAGTTCCACAAGTTGACTGTGCGCTGCGTGAAGAAGAACTTCCTTTTATTTGTTTTAAACCTGCTGCCTATTAATTTCATTTGATGACCCCCTAGTTCTTGTATTATTCTAAAAAATGGTAATGAAGAGACTTTGGGCAAGACAACACATTCACGGGCAAGAAGGTTTTGTGTTTAGAACCGTGAGACACCGCCTTCTGCTCATAGAATAACCTGCCTTCAACACTTCAAGGTACTGCTAGTTCAGGATGCAAGCAACCAGAAATATTGTGAATTAGTTACTTAATGACAGACCATTGAAAACTATCAAACTTTAAATTGTGGTGAGCTGTAAATAAACTGCATCTCTCTCAGCTAAGATCTTGAAACATGACCTAGAGTAGTTTCTCTAGGAGCAACAGGGATTGAATCTAATTCTCAGACTTGTGTTCTGACTTCTTTCCAGGTACATCCATTGCTGGTAATGGACTTTGCATTTGGCACTGTGGGAAGGTTTAAAAGGGCTAGAGAAGCTATACCTAAATACCATTATTTTAAAGGTGATGATATTAAATAATGTTATATATATCTGCAATAAACAAAAATTACCATATCGGTATCAATGGAGACTCTGAGACCTAGCTTATTCATCCCATTATTTTTCAGCGTTTTGAGATGCGGGCAAAGAGCAGCACTGCAAGCTACAGCAATCTCTTTTGCAAACTGATAGGGTGTTGCACTGGATAGCTCATGGTCCTTTAGGATATAGAACACCTGAAAGTATAGTAAGGACATGACATGATTAGTGGCTTTTTTTGTAAGAATTTCAAAGTTGTCAAAATGGCTCAATGTACAGTATCACAAGATGCAGTAAAATTACCTACACTGGTTTATTGGCAAAAGACTTTCAGCTTTGGAATTGGGTAGTTTATCAGTAGCAAGACAGTTCTAATATAACTGTTCATTTTTATTATATATATTATGATAGTGCCCAAATGTGCTAGGTGCTTTCAAAAACTAGGAAGAGACAAAAAGTCCCCAAACAGCAAATACTGTTATTACTGTTGGAAATTATCCTCACAATTAAAACACTTAGTGAATTAACAAGTAGCCACGAGAATAACTGGATTAGAAGTTTCATAATTGCATCTAAAGTTAAAAAAAAAAAAAAAAAAGGAAAGTATATCACCCCTATTTAAAAAATAAAATCGCTTCTATCCACACATTTGATATGAAAGTCAGAGAGAACGGCAGGAACATAGTTGGCATGTTCCTACAGCTGCATGCCAAAACTAGTTTCTAGTTTCTGTGGTAGCACCTTCCCTTTATCAGTATTATTAATGCTATTTAGAACAGCAATTGGTATAAATAAATCTGATATTTTAACATATAAAACTATTTACTAGTATTAATTTACTTACTTCGGTACACTTCATAAGTTTTTCCTCAGTTTCAAAATCTCCCTGTAGTATTCTTTCACTTTGAATTCCTTCCATTGACTTTCCATCTACTGGGCTTATAACTCTATAGAATAAGTGTATAATAAATTAAAACTGAACCAGAGCATTCTTTCATCTAAAAATCAACTGTTCAACTTAAAAACCCATTGCTTTAAGTTAAATCAAACTTCAAAAGAATAAAATTACAGCTCTTCTCTAATGATCTCAATATATAAATAAAATTTGTAGTATTAAAATACATACAAAAAGAGAGGCTATGGTATGTGTGTTTTTGACTGTAAACATTTGCTATTTCCATTCTATATAAAATTTAACCCCATCTCAGTTCTAGATAAACACGCACACTTTACATACGAGTACCTAATAGACTAAGATTAACCAGGTCAGTAGATCTCCAGCTTTTCCTTCTATTTCCTAAGAGTACCTTTTGTGGACCACCTCCCTGGGGCACTGTGTATGTGTTCTGGTTGGTCCTATGAGTCACTAGAAAAAGGACTAAGTCAAGACCATAATTTGAGAACTACTGTTTTATGATATTGAATTATAATGCAAGAGACACTAATTTTGAACAGTAATCATGATTTATTCAGACCCTCTATAATTAGGGCCCTACCAAATTCACGGTCCATTGTGGTCAATTTCAAAGCCATAAGACATTAAAATTGGTAAATTTAATGTTTTCAGATGTTTGAATCTGAAATGTCAGTGTTGTGACTGGGGGGAGGGGGGTCCCGACCCAAAAAGGGAATGGGGGAGTCCGGAAACCTGTTGTAGGGGGATCATGGGATTGCTTCTGTGCTGTCTTCAGAGCTGGACTCTGAAGGCGCAACCACAGAGCATCCTGCAGCTGCAGGAGGTTCCCTGAGGTGGAGGTGGGTCTGATTCAACATTACACACACTCACACTCTCTCCCTCTGGATACGTGCTCTCCCTCCTCTGCCCAGCTGGAGCTAGGAGCCCCCTTTGCTGAGGCACTCCTAGGAACAACGGGACATCGGATGTCACGGGGAAGGGCTTTTTTCACGGCCATGAAATTGGTAGGGCCCTAACTGTAACAAAACATTCTCTAAGCCACGTACAATGAAACTCTTAATCAGTGGTTTTCAACCTGTGGTACATGGACCCACAGGTCTAGGATTTCCAAAGGGGTCCTCCATTTGAAAATTTGTAGAAGTCCGCAAATGAAAAGAGGTTGAAAACCATTGTCTTAAACCAATTCATATGTTATAGCACTGATAGTGCCCTGACAGTCACAGCCACTGGGGTGGGGAGGGCAATCTTGCAGCCCTCACTGAGTAGCCCCCCTCTATCTAATGAATGACATTGTTGAACTCTGAAGGGAGCCAACCAGTCCTCGTCAGACAGATGGACTGTGACTAAAAACAGGCAACACCATAAGAAGACCCTCTTCCCACCACTCCCAAACCAGGCAGTTATTAAAATCTCAACAAAGAGTCCTGTGGCACCTTATAGACTAACAGATGTATTGGAGCATAAGCTTTCATGGGTGGTGAATACCCACTTCGTCAGACGCAGCTTTCGTGGGTGAATAACCACTTCGTCAGATGCATCTGACAAAGTGTGTATTCACCCACAAAAGCTCATGCTCCAATACATCTGTTAGTCTATAAGGTGCCACAGGACTCTCTGTTGCTTTTTACAGATCCAGACTAACACGGCTACCCCCCTGATAATTAAAATCTCAAAAGGCCATTATAGTCTAAAGTTGTTCTCATAGTGATATCTAGAGGTGCACAGGCAGTTTTCACTCCTATTTCCTTGGCAGCTTTAAATAGCAAGATATTAGTTTTAATTACAATACTTTATTTTCCATTCTTTAAATATCCATCTTTCATTTCAAGAGAGGTGGGAAGAGAAGAGAAAATTCCAACCACCATACACACAGCTTTAGTAACAAATATTCATACCCTTGGTTTACTTTTTCTTCACTCTCTACCCAGCAAATATCTACATATTCTTTTATTTCTTCTGCATCCATTTTGCCACATGTAATTTTAAAGTCCTTTTTGTCCCTTAAAGCTTGACGTAGACCTTCCATTGTCTCTGGAGTTATTTGTACCATTAGTCCATCTAAAAGAGAAACAGTAAAAGTTCCCACTTTCCTTTACAGAACAAAAAGGGAAGAGTACTTTAATAGAACCTTTCCTAGTCAATTGATCTTCTTGAATTGTTTAAGAAATGCAATTTCACAAGCCTGTGAGTAGAATATTGACTTTTTTCCTCATCACAATGTGAAATGCTATATGAAAAATTGTTAATTCAATTTTCAAAGCTTTTTTGGTGAACAAAAAGGTAGACTAATGGAGCGGACGTTCCATCCGGTCAAAGTTTATTTCATGAAGTTTGAACAACTTAGTGAGCTACAAAATGTGACACAAAAGTAGAGGTAAAAACTTAAGCATACAGGAAACAACTGAATTAAATTCTCCAATAAGCTTCTCATGTTGAAATTTTTTACAAAATGACAGGTATTAAGTCAAGAGGTCCAAAAAAGCCACATAGTAAAAGTGTCCAAACAAAGTATGTCCTAAACTACGAATTTACATATCATGATTTATGCACAAGTATTTTTTTTACGTTACAAACCTTAAAGAAAAAGTTTAGTTTACAATGGAACAGACTCTTAATCACATCAGTATTATGCAGAGTAGTGTTCCAACACCAATTCTTTGCCTCTTAATAAGGAATCATTTATGATGCAATTCATACCTTCAACTATACTTGATTTAGCAAGAAATCCTGAAGATGTTTTTAGGGCTCCATTGAATACTACAAAACTTGCACCTGTAACTAAACACAAAAGTAAACACATCAGGTACTTCATATTGTCCATTTTTATACTTAGTGAGTTAACAGTCATTTTGAAAGTGTAAAGCACTATACATCAAGTGCTAAATATTATGCTACACTGTAAGTGCACATAAAAGTTCTTTAGTTATAGGAAGATGTGCTGATGTGGCTCCTGCTAGCATCAAAAGAATTCACTCCTTGAAATCAGGCCCAGAAAAATACATTGATTTTGCTAACTTTTCGAGTTTTAGGAAGACATGCAGCATCCCAACAAGATGCTGGCAGTCATATAGGCACAGTAGCCAAAGAAGAAAACTGTGAAAGAATAGAAAATATGTAGGACCTAAAATTTGTTTCTTGCTTATACATGAAGTTACCTCTAAAATTAGGTTTTAATTTCTGGAACATTCTATTAAGTAAAATAATGAATCCACTTTACATTGGCACTAAAACCTGTAAAAACCCATTTACTTCACCATTAAATCTTCCCCTTGTCACTACAGACTACTTGTGTGAGCTTGCTAGGCATTGATTAATGTTTTCAAAGCACTATACAAACAAGAATTTAACTACTGTTAATTACTCTTATTAGTCTCTGGCCTAGGATGTAACTAGACAGATGTAAAAGGTATGTAGCCACCTAGAATCTGAAAGATATTCTGCAATTTATAGCAATTTTAAGAGTGTCAAAGTAATGGACCAGAAGCTATTCAACAGCACCCCTTTAAAATGTAAGCTGAATTAATCTAAGAACTGTATGATGTGGTCATGAAATACAAAAAGCTTCTGAAAAGGGACAAGTAACAGGTCAAAAGATAGAGTGAAATTTGAATAATTTAGTGTAAATGGAATGTTAAGTGGAGGTTGTCAAACAATGCTTTATGTAATTAAAGTATTTTTGCTAACCACTGTATGTCATACATATATGTCATGTACGCTTTTATTATTGTTTAGCTGCTTCGTATTGTGGTCAAAGCATTTGGAATTATACAGAAGCATCTGCTCACACAAACTACAGGAATACACACCTTTTGTTCCTAGTAATCCCCTAAAACATTCGAGTGCACATACCAGTTTCAGAGGTTTGATAGAAAACTAAAAACATAAAAAGCCACTTACCTCTCCTAGGGTGGCCAGTAGCACTGTTTGCTTGTGTCTGATAGACTCCATCACTCTGTACACAAACTAAGTGAGAATCTGCTTCAGTGCTAAAACTGGCTCCAATGCTAATAACATGCTCATTAGAAGAATGTATTACTTTCATTACCTGCAAATACAAAATGTTCATTTAGAAACTAACATTTCTGCAACAAAATCTTGCTCTGTTTTGTTAAATTCTCTGTGGACTCTGGTTGTGTAACAGCTAAATACAGCATTTTACCTGAAAAATGCTACTAAGAAAATAACTGCCTCTATATGTAAGCATTAGCTTTCTCTATAAAAAGCTGAAGTATAATTTAAACTTTAAAATCTTTTTTTAGAACTGACTTTTTATGGAACTTGCAATAGCTTATCGGGGTAAATTGAGGGTTTACTGGTGACCATAACTTCAAAGTTCTACTACTTGGGAAAAGTCAATCTGAGTGAGTACTCCCTAACCAAGTATACTACCAAATATTAAGGATCTCCCAAGAGACTTTCATTTTTTATGTATAGGACAACACAGTTTGCAAAATCTGGAAGAATCCTAAAGCTTCATAGCCTAATAGGGTCCCTAAAAACAGAACAAGAGTTTATTATTTGTTTCTATCAAAGTTCCAAGCAGATCTACAGTAAATGTGCAAAAACAGTACGAATTTTGAGAAGACTGAAATTTGCAAAAAACTATTTGAAATAACTTATATATATATAAAATAAATAAATTAGGCTTTTGTAAAGCCACCTTTTAAACTACAACAAAACTTCACAGTAGAAGAAGCTTAAGGCCTAAACATCCTTGGAGGAAATTTCAGTGAAATCTTTTTCCTCCTCATTTCTATTACCAATTAGCACCTATACTAATCACCAACCTTCCTGCTTAACATCCCAGCAGGGCCTAGGCAATATTGCTCACCTATTAGCACTAAAGCAGGGAGTTAGTCCATAGGGAAAAGGTGCTTGGGGTTTTTTTTGGTTAGACACAAGTTTAAGAATTGAAAAATTAGTCCACTGAACAGTGAACAGAAGCAAACACAGGCCTCTCTGATTTGGAGAAGACAATACCCTCCAATGAAGTGTTTTGCATTTTGCAGCTTCTAGTCAAATTGGTGTTCTTGTCAACTTCTCATCTTTAAAGATTTCAGAGGTATTATAAGAGGAAAATGGAAGGGTTAGATTTCCTGAATAAATTGTATGATCTACAAAATTATACTCACTTCATCGTATCTCCTCAGAGGGATTTTAATGCAGCTTTTACCCATTTCCATATGGATAAATAAATTATCTATGGTATGCAAGGTATATTGATAATTTCTAAGATCCTGTAACAAACAAAATACTTTATTAACTGACTGTTTATGCAGCATAAAGTTTTAACCACTGACATATCATAATTTCTAAAAACTAAAACACACTGCATCACTTAAAATCTACCCATAACAGATATTTGCATAAGTCTTCAGAAGTTTATTTGAGCTAAAGGAATCTCAGTTAGCTGCAACAGTACTGTTACTGGTGAGTGTGCCCATACTAGGAAAAACGAAGTGATTTTTTTAACCATGTTAGTTAACATATGGTCACTCACATGGTAAATTCCTATTGTGGTCAATGCAGTTACAGTTTTATTTAGCATTTACTAGTGTTTACCTTCATCTGTTAACACATGTTAAAACTACAACTGCCTTGTCCACAGTAGGATTTTACCATGTATCAGCGAACACATTGTAAAAACCCTTTTCCCTAGTAAACACAAGCTCTGCAGGCCAGTTACCACAAGGCAACAATCACAAATAGCCATCTAATATACCATAAGCTTCAGCTGGACTGTATCATTTTAGCAATATTAAGGATGTGCATGTCAAATGGATTTCTTTAAACAGAAAGCTAGTGATCACCTTAACGAAGGATACTGCCATCTTTACATAATGTTGAGTTTTACAGTAAAGTTGTTTAAATATATACTTTGTAATTCTCATCACATTTTTTTGTCCTCAGGGCACTCTTGGAAATAAGAAGAATACTTGCCTCCCATTTTACAGAGAGGGAAACATGCTAAGTGACTTGCCGGATACAAACTATGGTTTAATTGAGCAGTGTAACAGAAAGTAAGTAATCTAATCATCTCAACATACTAGTCGGTGGCTCCAGATCTTGTCAAAACGAACAGATTAAAACAAAGCTAGTATTTATAACAAACCAAAAAAGGGTAGCAAAGGTTTCTAAAAAGGGAACTTTGCCCAAAACACTTGTTCTTATTTCAGCTTTCCAGAAAACTTCTACCCTGGGCCAAGAAACTGACATTTAACATGTTTCAAATATAACCAATTTGGTTATGTTAAAGAGTGTCAAGCCAGCATCAACCTGAACTACAGAGATTACCGTCTATTCAAAAATCTTGCCAGCAATAGTTATCACCATTCAACTGAAAAAGTTGTTGTCCCTTCTGGGCATGCACTCTAAATAGTTTTAACCCTTCAAGATCTAGTTTGGATAAAACGGGTAAAAGTTCATAATGGATAAAAAGTCCAGTGTTATGTGTTGTCACAGAGGACAAAAGATTTAATTATGATCAAGTCCAAGTACGGCCTTACTAGAGAATGCTCATACTCTTAAATGAAGTAGTTTGTAGTCTCCAGCTTGTTTACATTTCTCTAAAAAAGTGTGTAGGTGAGCTGTTTGCAATAAATCATATATCAAGGCAGCATGCTTTTAAATTTGGATCATGTCACATTACTGCTGCAACCGCCTGAAGAGCAAAAGTTTATCACTCTCAAACCCAAGTCTCCTAGATGTCAGGAGAGCTAGTCACCAGATCATTGCCTAAAGCTTTCTTACTGAAAGAGCTGATTAATATTAACTACTTATGTTAAATGAATAAACCAAAATTATATTAGTATATTTCAATATCAATAATTAATCTGAAAGGCACAACTTAATACTATTCTAACAGAGCATTTCATTGTGTGAACAGACTGAAGTCTAACTTGTACATCACACCTAAATTAAACCGTGTTAGAACATTTTTCGCTAAAAGACAAATAGTTCAACTTCAAAATTGTGAGGGTAACTTCACACTCATCTGATGTATAATTAGGAGGGTAAGGAAAATTATGTAAAACACTGTTTACTCACAACAAGTAAGTTCATGATTGTATGTCCTATCTCCCCAAAGAGAGGCTTTCGGTGTCTGATACTTGTTACAGGAGTTGGGTATGCTTTCACAGGAAGAAAAGAACACTGTTACACATAAAGACCAAGCAAAATACTCTAACCCAATTAAAATATGTAACTTTAAAAAAAAATAATAAGGTCAGATGCAGCCTTTCATTCTTTACCTTATGTAAAACGATAGACTTTAGCACTCATTGCAGGGAAATGGTATCAGAAAACAGACAATATCTGTGCTTACTTTGATTCAGCAGCACAAGATGCCTGTATAGCAAATGTGAAAGAACAGCAGCCCCTAAAAGCAGGAAGGGTTGCATTGCAGTGGCAACAGCCAGCCTGTAAACTGGGGTGAATGTACAAAAGTACAAATTTAAGTCCCAAACCTTTGAAGAAACACATTTGTATTTAATTTTTGAAGGCAATGGCATTCACAGTGCATAAAGTTAAACACGTGCATAAGTCTTTACAGGATTGGGCCTTAACATGCATATTTAGTGTTAAAACTCACCTCCGTATTCTGCTCCCAATCTCAACATTAAGCGAATTGGAAAAACCTTTGCCCACGGTATTTCCAGTTTCTGAATGAGAATGCCACAAAGGAAAGGATTATTTGGTAACAGGAGATTATCAAGTTTCTGAAAAGTTGGTGCAACAAACAGGAATCCTCCATGATCCTTGCTACCAAGAAAGCTTTCAGTGAAGGTAAAATTTTCCAAGTTTCCTATGTATTTTCCTGGTGAAAGAGAGATACAGTTAAAATCTTCACCGTAAAAAACAAACATGTTAAGTATGCATTCTTATACATGTTGGTACCTGGAAGAAATCCACCCATTACTATGTGAACACTGTCTCTCTTGTGCATTTTTGAAGTAACAGGGTGCATATTGCAGCTTTTCAGGATAACAGGATACAGACCTCTGCCCCCCCCCCATCTTTATTGAAGTCCTTTATAGTTTTGTACAATGCATTACTGAAGTACTTGCACGTTAAAAAATTGCCGTTTTTAGAAGCCAAATGTTCGAGACAATATTTTTAGCACTTTTGGTACTATTGACATGGTATTGCATTTTATTCTAATCACTTTATAAGTCAATAGAACCCAGTTTCAAAACCCCTTTTTCAACTCAGACAGATCTTTTTAATAAAACTAATTTACAAAACAATTAACACTTCAAAAAAATTCTGTTGGGCAAGTCTATGTACATACAATTAGTTAACTTTTGCAAATTAAGCTCTAATTCAAGAAAACATTTAAGCATGTGCTTAACTCTATTCAGGATAGCACTTGTCTTCCAGAACCAGAGCACAAAGGATTTACACCTACGACCCATCATACCAAAGTATTAGATTAAAAAAAGAAGAGAAGACAAAAATGCAATGAAGCAGTTTACAGGAGAACTAATACGAAAAAAAGGAAACATTCCTAAATTAAATCCCCTGTATCACTTTGACAGAATCTGAGGAAATAGTTATGAGCACGGAGAACTTTCAAACAAAATTAGTAGGAACCCTCTAAGAATGCAACACCATTTATTTCCTGCTTTGTGTTAAAAGTCAGCAATAAGACACTAATCTTAAAGCTACAAATTAAAACTCCATACCTTTCACTGCATCCTTATATATGTCAACAAACAATGTGAAGATTTCTTTAGGAACAGCATCTTCATTTGGCAAACATACCAACATAATGATAATTTCTGCCTGACTCAAGCTATGTAATCCATTTGTTGAGAAGTACCAGCACTTTTCTGAAGAATCTTAGTGATAAGAAAAAATATTTTTTTTAAATTCACATATATGATACTCAGTCTTGGAATCAAATATATTAGAAATAATCATCTGTGGTCCTCTGTCCCTTTAATCCTACCACTGCAATATTGCGGTCTTAAAAAAAAATTGTAAACTGAAATTTCAGAAAGCACTGGATAATGCACTGCACAGGAGAGAGAGTAACTCTCACAGGGACACTTCTCAGGCCATATTGTCTAGAGACCCAGGGGGTAACACCATGAATAAAAAACACTGGAGAAGATGTTTCAATAATAGGCATCAAAAAAATCTGATAGGATACAGGTTCTGAAGGAACCGTACACGCTTCCTTCCTCACTGAATCAAGGTGCTGATTAAAGAAAGTTTTAATTGCAAAGGCAAACTTCACTATGGAACCCAAGGCAGAGGCTTGTATCTTTGAGCGAAACAAGTAATACGTCTTCATTTATCATATCCTCTTGCATAAATAAGTATGTTGCATGTTTGCAGCACACGCAGGTGCCACACTTATTTCTGTTTAAGTGACTAATGAAAAGGCATCAAAAACTCAGTCATTTTAAATAAAAAGACCAGAAGGGACCATTGTGATAATTTAGTCTGACCTCCTGTGTAACACAGGCCATAGAACTTCTCCAAAATAGTTCCTAGAACATCTCTCTCAGAAAAACATCCAATTTAAAAATTGTAAGTGATAGAGAATCCACCACAACCCTTGGTAAGTTGTTCCAATGGTTTATTACCCTTACTGTTAAAAATTTGCCTTACTTCCAGTCTGAATTTGTCTAGCTTCAACTTCCAGCCGTTGGATCAAGTTATATCTTCTTATGCTAGATTGGAAAGCCCATATTATTAAAAATTTGTTCTGTACTTAGGTATTTACAGACTGTATTTTAAGTCACCCTGAACTTTCTCTTTGGTCTGGTCCCCACTAACCCCCCACTTCGGACTAAGGTATGCAAATTCAGCTACGTTAATAACGTAGCTGAATTCGAAGTACCTTAGTCCAAACTTACCGCAGGTCCAGACGCGGCAGGGAGGCTCCCCCGTCGATGCCGCATACTCCTCTCGCCGAGCTGGAGTACCAGCGTCGACGGCGAGCACTTCCGGGATCGATCCGGGATCGATTTACCGCGTCTAAACCAGACGCGATAAATCGATCCCAGAACATCGATTGCCTGCCGCCGGACCGTCCAGTAAGTGTAGACGTACCCTATGTTAAGCTAAATAAATTGAGCTCCTTGAGAGTCACTATAAGGCATGCTTTCTAATCCCTTAATCATTCTTGTGGCTTTTCTCTGATCCCTCTCCAAGTTATCATCGTTCTTGAATTGTGGACATTGGAACTCAGCAGCATTCCAGCAACAGCTACACCAGGTCCAAATACAGATGTAAAATAACCTCTCCACTCCTACTCAAGAGGCCCAGGTTCACATTAGCTCTTTTGGCCACAGCACCACACTAGACGCTCATGTTCAGTTGACTATCCATCACAACTCCCAAATCTTTTAAACAGATATCTTAAGTTGCTGTAAAATGAACAGAAGTATCCTTTCATTATTTACACAGCAGGGTCTCCAGAGCTTTATTCAAACCTACAGATAAAAAAATCCCAATTAGACAGCATCTTACACAAATAAGTTTGAAATCTGTGTACAGTATGCATCAAAAATGCAGCACACATTTCTGGGGAAAACATTCTTATAAGAGCATTCTTATTCCTTCCCAATGAAAGATATTGTTACGGTGAATACAGCCCTGCATTTGTCCTACAAAGGATACAACGACCAAGTAGGCACATAAATAAATTACAAAAGGGGTTAAAAGTTGCTTTGAAGCACACTGAAAAAATTACTTTAAAAACCTTAAATTTACAAGTTGGATAAAATAAGACAGCATATATCTCACAATTGTGAAAATGTTTGAATTTTATCTGCTCAACCATGAAGATCGGTGAATTTAGTGTTTACACATTTCAAACATAATGAACCATGGAACATATGTAAATAAAAGGAAACAATGTACATTACCTACTTACAAGATACTAACTTGACATTCACAAGGAGGTTTGCATTTAGGATAAATGTTAATGGATTAGGTCCTCCTTCTGCAAGAAGCAAGGTGACCTGCTGATGAGATGGGTGTTCTTCCACCAGAGGATCTAAATAAGATAAGGTCTGGATTAATCCCATACACCAGCCAATATCCATTTCCTCTCTATCTATAAAAGACATTACAAACTACAATGTATGAAATATGGTACTTGAAACTTCCATCTTTCTACTTAAGGAAACTGCTAAAAACACATTCTCTTGAACCTAAGGCAGACATATAGCAGCCAATGAATAGCAACATCACTTGTTTAAAGATTACTAGACCATATCACAAACAAAATAAGACAGTAGTATGTTGTCAAGTCATGCATAATATACAGCACCCAGGAACATATTGGTATCTTGCCAGGAGCTTCAGGGCCACAATTAGCTTGCTAGACATAGGCCTGGCTTGACATGAGTGGTTGAACATGGGTGAGGCCTCATTTCTTGGGAGACAGGATTAGAAAGGTAAATGGATCAGCAGACTGGAAACAGTATGTCTGTACTAGTTAAGATAAGGGGCAACATCCCGGGAACCATTTATGGACAAGATAATAATGGATAAGATAAGCCTGGAACATAAAATGAGATAAAGAGTAAGTCGTGCATGCTGTACAGGGATTGGCTCCTACAAAGTGACCAAGCCAATCACAAAATATGTAATGCAATGTATAGTAAATATAATTATATATATGAAGAGGTTTGCTGTGTAACTTTGGATGTATGGTATGCCCTATACCCACTCCCTATGCTTGAGTCCCATCATATCAGGGTAACTTTGCTGTGTACCAAATAAAGGAACCTGAATAATGAGACTGGAGTTGAACTGAGAGTGGAAGAGTTCTTGCTAAATAGTACTAATAAACTCCTCAACACCATATGTGGTCTGCAACTTGTGCACCAGTATTATGCTTCATATGCAAACATACTTGGGCTCAAATACTAATTGATACTGTTGTGGTTATGCTCATGTTTTTTTTTCATAATATACAAGTTCATATAAGTGCAAGTTCAGCTACCAAGCTGGATCCAAAATACCGCAAAATAATGTGCATTTTAAAACAATGTTAATTTGGCTTCTGGAATGTCACAGTGTATACATGAAAGTCCATATATTTTTAGAAAGCTTGCATCCAGTAAACACTAGTATTCCCCAGTCCAAATTTTACCTTTTCCTTTTTCTCCAGTTGCAAGTAAGAGTGGTGGCAGTCCATCATCATCAGGAATAAGGCTGAACTCTTTGCTAACACAGTTTCCAATACCACATAGCATTCTGTAGTCTGAAGGACTAACAGGTGAATCATCATTAGTTTGGTTAACTGTGGCAAGACTAGGAGACTTCTCAACTTTTGTAATAAAAGGTAATTCATCAGCAGCTGGAATTACAGAGTCAGGACTATGCAACATCTCAGTTTTCCCTGTAGTGGGCAACTGGTCATCATCTGGAGCAACATGTAAGGAACAATGGAATTTCTCAGTTCCTGCAGTAATTGGAGTTTCATCCTTTGGTTTTACATCAGTTACATAGATGTCATCTACCGGACTTGCAACCTATGAGAAACAAAATAGATTGTTGATTAGATTTGTTATTCAGCATCCCTGAACAGCACTAGTATTCTCCTATATTAGTGTTTCAAATGCAAAAGCAGACAACAAAGAGGGTATACAGTCATATAGAGAATCTTAGGGGGCATTTTCCTAAAACAGAAAGCAAGCCACATCTCTGAAAATTACAGCACTTTTGTATCTTTAATACATATTACGGAACAGGTAAATATATCTGAGTCTAAAATAATTAGTATAATATTTAGTCTGATATTTACCTGTTCTATAGTAATTCATACCTAAAAATGGAGCATCTATTATTTTCGAGTATGACACAGTCAGTAGACACAACACAACACAACCAAGGATTACATTACTAGCCACAAACAACTAGGCAGAGTTACCAGTATGACTTTATTTTGCAAGGCTCTTGAATACTGTAATTTGCCATAATTTGGACCTGAAGTATCTGCAGACAGTTATCTTTACATGATTTACTAATAGCAGCTTACTCCAGCATTTAATAGTACTGCCCGTGTCTGCTCTAGGTGTCACATCTATGCTGCCCCCTCGGTGAATTATGTAAAGCTGACAGGGTGTGAAGATACGAAGCAGCACAAAAGGACATCAGTTTTTCCCATATGACTAAAACTAAAATCCCACACTATCAGCCCAGGCATTTCCCTCCTCCCTTCTTTTTCCATTTCATCGATGCAGCTCTCCTGGAATTGGCAGTTTCCCAGTGTGCACTGGGTTGTGACAGAAGTGCCATTTGTTTTAAGCACTGGTAAACGCTACGCACATAGAAAACTGAAAACCAAAAAATTACTTTCTAAGGGCTTGTTATTTCATGAACAGATGAGGATAACATTTTAAATTTGCAAATTTATACAACAATTGAATATATCAAGTTGTATCCCTCTCCTGCCATCTCTCCAGCTCTCTTGCTTTCTTAAACTATAAGCTCTTTGGAAAAGACCAAGTCTTTGTAAAACAGTTGGCACAATGGGACACAACTTCAATGCAAGTAATAACATTTTTTGAATTATAAAGAAAAAAAAGTGTTGGCATGATATGGCAGGGCAGGAAGGGATGGAAAGTCAAGAGCCTCTCTCACTTCCAGCAGAAACAATCAAGAGACCGGCTCCCTCCCTGTGCCAGCACCATAAAAATAAGGCATGTGAGTGCACCATACAAAATACAACCACCCTACCCCCCCAAAACACCCTCACCTTTCTATTTAGTTTGAACATCGAAAAGTCAGATTATTTTCAATTCTAACTTGGTGCACCGGGGCATTAAGCGACTCCTGGCAGAACCAGGTTAGTTTTTAAAGACAGAAGCAATTTTCTATCTGATCATTTAAAAAAAAAAAAAAAGAAACTTTTACTGTCAACGTGTTAATAAAGACAGAATTCAGAACTCTATAAGATAGAAATACTTATAGCCAAAAACAATTACTTTAATACTATGCAGAAGAACTGGAGTCATAACATTTTCTACATAACGTTCAACTACATAATTTTAAAGTTTCAACGGAGACACAATACACTGAACATACTCCTATCCACATCGTTTCTGTTTAAATGTGGTCTCGTCTACAACTTCAACATAAAAACTGAACAGCTACCCAAAAGCCTTTCCAGAAAGCAGGGTGGATTAAAGAAAAATAAAGAAAGAAAAAAGTTGAATAGTTTAAAATAAATCAGATTTTTTATTTAACCTGGATTTTGATTGTTAATTATAATAATTTCTTTTAAAAAATAAACCTGTTTAAGATTAAAGCTGAATTAAAAAAAAATATGTTAAGACTAGGGCTGTCAAGCGTTCAAAAAAAATAATCAATCTGTTAATTACTGTTAAACTATAATAGTATATGATTTATTTAAATATTTTTGGGTGTTTTCTACATTTTCGAATATATTGATTTCAATTACAACACATAATACAAAGTGTACACCACTCACTTTATATTTACTTTGATTACAAATATTTGTGCTGTAAAAAACAAAAGAAATAGTATTTTTCATTTAACCTCATACAAGTACCGTAATGCAATCTCTATCATGAAAATTTAACTTACAAATGTAGAATTATGTACAAAAAAATAACTGCATTCAAAAACAAAACAATGTAAAAAACTTTAGAGCCTACAAGTCCAGTCAGTCCTACTTCTTGCTCAGCCATTCACTCAGACAAACAAGTTTGTTTACATTTACAGGAGATAATGCTGCCTGCTTCTTGTTTACAGTGTCACCTGAAAGCAAGAACAGGCATTCGCATGACACTGTTGTAGCTCACGTCGCAAGATATTTACATGCCAGATGTGCTGAAGATTCATATGTCCCTTCATGCTTCAACCACCATTCCAGAGGACATGCTTCCATGTTGATGATGGGTTCTGCTCACTAACGATCCAAAGCAGTGCAGACTGATGCATATTCACTTTCATCATCTGAGTCAGATGCCATCAGCAGAAGGTTAATATTCTTTTTTGGTGGTTCGGGTTCTGTAGCTTCTGCATCAGAGTGTTGCTCTTTTAAGACTTCTGAAAGCATGCTCCACACCTCATCCCTCTCAGATTTTGGAAAGCACTTCAGATTCTTAAACCTTGGGTCGAGTGCTGTAGCTATCTTTAGAAATCTCACATTGGTACCTTCTTCGCGTTTTGACAAATCTGCAGTGGAAGTGTTCTTAAAACGAACAACATGTGCTGGGTCATCATCCAAGACAGCTATAACATGAAATACATGGCAGAATGCAGGTAAAACAAAGCAGGAGACATACTACTCTCCCCCAATGAGTTCAGTCAAAACGTAATTAATGCATTTTTTTTTTTAAATGAGCGTCATCAGCATGGAAGCATGTCCTCTGGAATGGTGGCCGAAACATGAAGGGGCATATGAATGTTTAGCATACCTGGCACGTAAATACCTTGCAATGCCGACTACAAAAGTGCCATGCGAATGCCTGTCTCAATTTCAGGTGACGTTTTAAATAAGCCGGCAGCTTTATCTCCCGTAAATGTAAACAAACTTGTTAGTCTTAGCGATTAGCTGAATAAGAAGTAGGACTGAGTAGACTTGTAGGCTCTAAAACTTTCATTGTTTTGTTTTTAAGTGCAGTTATGTAACAAAATAAAAATCTACATTTGTAAGTTGCACTTTCACAATAAAAAGATTTTATTACAGTATTTGTACGGGGTAAATTGAAAAATACTATTTCTTTTATCATTTTTACAGTACAAATATTTGTAATAATATAATACAACACTTTGTATTCTGAGTTGTAACTGAAATTAATATATTTGAAAATGTAGAAAAACATCCGAAAATATTTACTAAATTTCAATTGGTAGTCTATTGTTTAACAGTGCAATTAAAACTGCGATTAATTTTTTTGAGTTAATTGCGAGTTAACTGCGATTAAATCGACAGCCCTACTTAAGACCTAAACTACTTATAATCTCTTAAGCATTAAAAGTAAGTAAGTTGAATCCATGAGCCTCTATCAATAACACTGGCTTTTCTATACACAGAAAGCAGCAGGGAAAAACTAACTTTTGAGGCCAAGCTTTATAAATATGGCACAGTAAGTAATGTACTACCTTAAGAGCTTGATCCTGTGGGGGGCCCAGGGGCTGTGCTAATGGGTGCAAGAGACTGGCAAAGTCATCACAAGTGCTGGGACCCAACCTCTGATTCCAGGAATCATCATCATGTCTCTCATCAGGATCATCCACTGAGCCCACCTAGCTAGTCTCATACTCCTATTTTATAGTTTCTCCCTACCAGAATTCTGATTGGCTCAGTTCTCAAATTATTAATATTTATGACTGCACCCACCATGGAAACTCACTCTCCAGCTCACGGAAAAACACTGATCTGCCTAGTAACTACCTGACCTTGCTTCTGAGCACTTCAAGCAAATGGCCTTCCCCGGTTCCTTGCATGTGTACACAAACAGAAATCCCCCTCGGTCTCTAAACAAACAAAATACTGCAATGCAAAAGGCATGCAGGTTACATAAGCAGAAATCTTGGACTATAGTTAGTTCTTTTGTTTTTCTGAGGGTTTAGGTAGTTATTTAACAAAGGAGAAGGAGCAGGGTGTGTAACCAGAAAGGAGCAACACTAGTGTAAAAGCAGGA
The DNA here is from genome assembly GCF_011386835.1 of Chrysemys picta bellii. Classification (NCBI taxonomy): domain Eukaryota; kingdom Metazoa; phylum Chordata; order Testudines; family Emydidae; genus Chrysemys; species Chrysemys picta. Next base: position 50,008,111 of record NC_088796.1, on the reverse strand, counting down.
CACTGTGAGAAGAGGAGACAATATTCTTTGAATTGCAGCCTTTAGTATTTACACACCTGGGAACTGGAGGAAAAAACTGTCATGGCTGCATATTGTAAAAAAAAGGACTATTTGGGAATATTTTCAAGAAATTCAGGAACCTCTGGGCTGGATAAAAAAGGAACATGTGCCAAATGTAAACAGTGCAACAAAGAGATGCAAGGCCTGGTTAACAGAATGAAACACTATGAAAAACGCTCCTCAGAAGGCAATGACTTTGAGGATGACGATGTGGACATGTCTGAGCAATATGTATCAACTGGTTAGTCAACTTATTTTGGTACCATTCTTATGGACTCCCTACAATGTCTTAATATGCTAGTAAATGACAACTTAGATTGTCATAAATTTATGTTTTGGGTGAATTACTTAGTTACAAATTTCAAAGTGTCTATTCAAAATGTAATTGGTTTATTAGTTTGTTATGAGAGTATTTATCAATTAAATTTTTACTATTACTGCTGGACTTTTGGAATGATTTTTTTATTGCTCAGTGTAATCAGACATTCTAGGTGAAGATTTCCCGTTTAAAAGTAAAGTTTATTTATAAAGATGGATGTTCATATATGTAAACATCTATCATCTGCAATATCTCCTGGTACCGCCAGCAGTGCTGCAACTAAAGATGTCAAACAGTAAATGACCTGTTAATAAAAGAAAGATTTTCTTCATTATCATCAACCATCATATTCAGCACCAGCAAATTCCAGAAAGGCTCTAGATTGTTCAATTCATTTATGCAACAAATTCTCCCTTCATCTTGTTCAGAACAAGCATTTCACTGACATGGTTCAGTCATTATGACCAGACTACACTCCACCTAGCAGGACAGATATTGTTGGGATGTTGCTGGATATAGAGTATGAGAAGGAAATTGATCAGTGTGCAGAAAACATTGATGGGAAATTTCTTTATCTGAGTCTTGATGGATGGAGCAATATACACAATTGTACAGTAATATGTGCTTGTGTGACAAAGGAAGATGGCATTGTCTATTTTACAGAAACAATTGATACATCAGGAAATGCCCATACAGCAGACTACTTAAAAGAAAGAACTGTAAAAGCTACAACAAACTGACCACAAATTAAAGTGTCAAGAGCGTAGCTTTTAGGGTGACCAGATGTCCCGATTTTATAGGGACAGTCCTGATATTTGGGGCTTTTTCTTATATAGGCTCCTATTACCCCCCACCCTCTGTCCCGATTTTTCACACTTGCTGTCTGGTCACCCTAGTAGCTTTGTCAAAGATAATGCTTCAAATATAGCAAAGATGAGAAGAAATCTAGAAGATGGTAATGAAGGAAACCTAAAATATATATATGGGAGCTGTGCTCATTTAATGTATCTTTTAGCCAAAGACTTAAGTACAACTCCAGGAATAAAGGAAAATGTTGAAACTACAAGATTCTTCCATAACAACACACTTTGCTTCAGCTTTACTGAATAGAGCTGAATAATCCAAACTAATTCTCCCCCAAGATGTATGATGGAATTCAGTGGTTGACTCTTTTGAGCTTTTTATTAAGAACTAGACTATTCTGATAAATTGTGAAGGAATTCATGACAAAATAGATGGAACTATCACAATGAAAGCAGTCAACTTCAGACTAAAAGCAAAATGTGGACAATATGCTGAATATACTAAACCTATTTCCATTGCCTCGGACAATCGGCAGAAAGATTGCTACTGATGCTGTTGAAATTCGGAAAGAACTTCAAAAGATATTGCAGAAAGATTTACCCAACGACAAAGTTAAATTGCAGGTAGTGAAGAAACAGATTTACTCCACCTCATTTTCTTGCCAATATTTTCAACCCAAAGTCCTAGAGTAGGTGCCTAACTCCTGAAGGAGATGCTGCTATGGCATGGGTATCTAATAATCATCCATCAATCATGCCAACTATGATAAATTTCAGGGCTGGAGGTAAACCATTCAAGCAGACATGTTTGCTGATGACATTTTTAAAAAAGTCACACCACTGAACTGGTGGAAGTCACTAAGTACCTGGAACCAAAGTTTGCTGAAATACTAAACCAGCTTTTGACAGAAATAGGTATAGAAAGACTCTTTTTCATTTGGACTAATTCAGTCAATGTTGAGAAATCTACTGGGAGTTGAAAAAGCATGAAAACTTGTCTCTCAACCTATGAATAAAAATGAGGAAGGAGGGGATAAGATTTATTAATTTTAAAAGTCTGAAGGACAACTAAGTTACTTAGGAGGCTGCTGTCTCATTTTCAAGAGACTTAGGCGAGTAGGAACTTAAGCTCCAGTCAGTCACTTTCACTTAGGCATATTTGAAAATTTTCCCAGGCTGACCTGAAATAATGAGTTTAGTTCACTGACTACAGTTAATTGCTCTATTCCTTTAATGAATCATTTAATTGTAAAATATTAAACTTATTTTCATAAGAGAAGTTTATGTATCCAAAACATTTAAGGTTGTTTTGTTTAGTAAGTTGTGTATGCTATTTTGTGTTTAATTAAATTCCAGTTACCATCCTAATGCAGCTTGACACAAATAATGAGCAAAAAGTTAATTACCTAAATAAGCAACATATCATTCACCATGTTCTCACACACTAAAAATGTACAATTAAAAATAATTGAAAACATTAAATTATACAGTTGCTTAAATAAATGTATATAGTTATAATCTAACTTCCAAGGTAGTAAAAAAAGATGTATCAAATCTAGTGTAAAGGTTCTATTTAGTTGTAATTCAACATGTTTTAATGGTGTTATCAACCAGTGAAAATGTATCTTTCTTTAGAAAATAACTGAAGTACAAACGAAAAAGTTGATTAAAATTGATGCAACCCAACTGGCCAGAGAGGAGTCAAAGCCACATAACACTGCAGTTATGAGGGTGTCATCTTAAATGGGCAAACAAAGCTGTTTAAAGACCATCAACTTTTTATTTATGAAAATCATGGATCAGTGTATACTTTTGAGAATATACCATATGCACCTCTGGTAAGTCAGGGCTTACTGGACTCAGCTCTTGCGAAGACCTCTTGACTCCAGAAGATAGTTTTGTTGTGTCTGCGACTTCACCATTAGGCAAAATACCATCTGCAAACCAGACTCTCCTCTGTTCTCTGGCGCACAGCCCTAAAATGGGTTAAAAAAAGAACACTAATTTGGTATTACCACAGTTTTCCAGCAGCAAACGGGTCTGTATAAAATTTCAGGCTTTTTTCCAAATTAAGATTTTACATTAAGCATGTTGGATTTAGTATGAACCACAATTATAGTTCAGAGATTTTTGTAGTGCAAGTGATGCATCTTTCTACATATATTTCTCCAAAACGTGGGAATTTTCGGATTTAAAAGTAGTAAAAGTTACTGGAACTAAGCAGTCACCCTACACACAAAACTGGTATTCTCTCCAATCAGTCAAGCAGAACTGTGGGCAAAGATATTCCCACACCAGCAGCAGAAGTAACCAAGCTATAGTTAATGCATCAATTCCTATTTAGTTAAAACAGGCTGCTATTTACTTAATCAATTACCTCTGGAGTAGTAGAACTATGGCAACATATCATGGATACAAGACAACAGTTTATCAACAAAACAATTCATATAACCTACCACTTTTTGTTTTAAAGATACTCTAAGTACATCTAATCTTTTATCAGTGACATTTTTGTAGTAAACAGCCAAAATTCAGAAGTGTAGTTGACATATATGAGATGAAGATGTGCATTATCCATTATCACTTCTAGCCAGAGAATGTTTTGTCACCCAACTACTTGCTTTGTTTCAGTATTATTTATATTACTGTAGTACCTAGAGACCCCATGTGAGATCACAGTCCCTTGTGCTATACATTGGACATAGTAAGAGACCCTACCCTGAAAAACTTACAACCAAACTAGACAAGATAGGGGTAATACTTCCTTTAGCTATTTTACAGATGAAGAACTAAGACAAAGATTGAGTGACTCGCCCAAGCTCACACAGGGAGCCTGAGTCCATGGCAGAACTCAGAATTGAATGCAGGTTTCTCTGAATCCCAGTCCAGTATCTTAACCCTAATAGCCTTTTCTGAATGGCTACACTGATCAATTAAAGAAATCTAGCCATTCTGCAAAGGCATCTATTCTATGTATGTGTTGAAAGAGTATATGCTGAATAGCTTAGAAAGTTTAGATAACAGATTGCAACTCAAAATTATTTAACTTACCATCAGCACCTGGTTGTTTAAGTACAGAGATAGGTAACAAAACAGAAGATGAAGGAGAATTAGGTGTGCCAACTGTCTGAGCTTCCTGCAAAGGTGGAACAGTAGAACAACATTCAGAGGAGATACTGGAATTGGGGATAGGACCAGTTGGACTCATCATCCTTTCAAATGCCTGTGCTAAAAGGAAAAAATGCACTTAGTGTTTAAGATCATGCCATTTATTAAATGTTTACAGCTACCTCAAATTTTAAATTAAATATTCCTGTCTGCTGTTTTTCTTCTAAACATAGAAATGGACACTCATTGTACAGCCTTTTGCTTCAGCAGTGACCATACATCAAACCATGTAATTCCTGCAACCACACATGCTTCATTTACAACAAAAACAACGAGGAATCCTTGTGGCACCTTAGAGACTAATACATTTATTTGGGCATAAGCTTTCGTGGGCACAACAAAAAGTTAGCACTACAAAAAATAATTTTCCTTCTGCTGATATTCACTCCTTGTCAACTGTTGGGAATGGGCCACATCCACCCTGATTGAATTGGCTTCGTTAGCACTGACCCCCTACTTGGTAAGGCAACTCCCATCTTTTCATGTGCTGTATATTTATACCTGCCTACTGTATTTTTCACTCCATGCATCTCATGAAGTGGGCTATAGCCCTCGAAAGCTTATGCCCAAATAAATTTGTTAGTCTCTAAGGTGCCACAAGAACTCCTCATGGTTTTTACTGATGCAGACTAACACGACTACCCCCTGAAACCTATCATTTACAACAGTACTCAAACGGAGAAGGATATTCACAGAGACTGTAAAAAAATAGACGAAGGATTTCCCAACTTAAGTAGTGATACTATGTTCTTCTGTATATTAATCACAAATCACACTAGCTTCATTTCATGCTCAGTTGTGAAAAAGTTTGTGAAGTACTGACAAATCCCATATTCTCCATATTGGGAAAGATAAAGAAGGGTCTATGGTGGAGTTTCAATACCAAGCAGGAGAATATTAAAAGTAAAATCAAGCTTTAACTGGGATAATCAAAAAGGAAGAAATTAATTTGATTCATGATTAAAAAACCATGTTAAATAAAACAGGAATGCACTCCTCTTTTATCTTTGTTAAATGTTTCAATACAAGAAATTAGGGCTTCAGTTTGTCACTCTTGTTCCCAATACTAATAATGTCACATCTTCGCACAATTTAACCTTCCTCAAAAGGACTGCACAATCTTGCCTAGTCCATTTAGACAAACATTTATAACACAAGTGGAGGCATAACAGAGTGGACTAGGGGGACATGGTCTTGGGAACAATCTGATGAAGACTTCTTCAGCTAAACAGAGGTTGAAAATGTTGCTTGCCTCAACACACAGCCTTGGGAAAGGAATTACATGCAGTATTTTTGCAATTTAGACTCCCCACCACCCAACCAAACAGCAGCACTCTAGCTGCATTAGAAATCCTATGCTTTTCCATCAAGTATATGCATAATTACTGTGGCTGTGGCAGAGAATGAAGATGGAAGATTGAAGTCACTGACATCTACTAGACAGGCAAATTTTATCAACATTTCAATCACAGTCTTAGAAAGGAAACGCTTCCTCCTGGGTACACAGATTCATCCTTCAGTCCTAAAATAACAATTTTGCTTAACTTTTCTCCTTTGATGAAAGTAATAATTACAAGTAAATAAAACCATGGTCACAACTTTTTACCTTTATTAATAGATTTGTAACAGCCAATACAGACTCTTGCTTCCTTTTCAGTGTACTGCAGCTTACACTTCCGATTGCAACAGACACCACAGAACACCTGGGTCAGAACAAAATCTAGTTTAAACATTTTACGTGGAGATGGTAGTGCCACCTATAGTTAAGACAGTCTTATAATGACACGTGTCAGGCAATTTTTACTTACTTGTATAATTACCAAACTAACCATTTAAGCTGAAATTTTCCATACTGGGTGTCTGCCTCATGCTGAAATTTTTAAATTTCAGCAAAAATGGTGTAGCCATCTCTCAAAATGAGGCTGGGGTGGAAATTTTTGCCCTCTCTCATAAATACATTTCCATAACCGTTTCTCATTGAGAAGCTCTAGATCCTCATGCTTTGGAGCAGGAATTTGAAGTTTAGGAAGGACTGCCTTTATGTTGAAGATGCACTTTTTGCTGTTCCCATGAAAATACACCTAAATTTGGCCAAATTATAAGCCTTTGAAGGAAAGATTTTAGGTCTCATGAAGGTGGCCACTCCTTAAATGGGGAAAAATGCATTTACAATGACCATGAGAAACCTAGAAAGTGTAGGATGAGAAAAGATGGGTTTGACCTTAATGTAACTTCTGAGCAGATATTACTGCCATATGGAACTTTAGAGAAGTTAAGGATAACCCCCAAGACTTAAAGGTGCAGAAGACGCGGTAAGACAGCAGTGTTCCCAGCCTAAGACTGAGCAAACCTTTTATCCAGTGGCCCAGATGGTAAACCCACTTGCATTTTTTTTTGGTCTTATGTTAGACTGGAGTCCTCCTGGATTGTAAGAAGATGGTCTGAACCTTCAAAGAACAGGAACTTCATTATGCAGCAGATTATCCTCCATACTGCTAGGGGAAGTGTATCTAGGCTGAGTGGCAGAATCCCTCTCCTTAATATTGAGAGCAGGCAGCAAGCATGCATATTCTCTGGCCACCTGCAGAAGACCTGGATACCAGTACTGACAAGGTCACAAAGTTGGCTCAATCGAGCCTGATCTTCCTTATGACCCTGGGCATCAGGGGAATGGAACAGAAAGCATATAGAAGATGTTGGCTCTAGTCCAGCAGAAATGCATCTGAGAAAGAGCTTTTGTCTGTGTGCTCCTGTGCAGTACACTTTGGTGCTCTGTCCCAACTCAGAGAGATCTATTATTGAGTGACCCCATTCACAAAATACTGCAATAGCCACCACTGGTTTCAAGAGCTTCTTGTGTGGATGGTTGATCCTGAATCCTCTTGCTGAGCAAGTCTGCCTTCACATTCACTTTCCCAGCAAGAACTACTACAGGCAGATTTGGTTCTGGATATGCTACATTTACGGTTTTCTTGCCTCTGCAGATAGGAGCTGAGAATGTACTCCTCTCTGCTTGTTGATTTAACACATGACCATGTGTTGTCAAGCACCTGTACTACACACAGCTGCAGGAATGGACAAAAGGCTTTAATAGCCCATTACACTACCCTGAGCTCTATTACTCTGATATGGTGTCTGGACTCCAGGTGTTCCTTAGATCATGTATTTTGATACACAACCCATCCCAGATTGGAAGCATCCAAGGTGATTGTGATGGCAGGAAAAGGAAAAGCAAAGGGTCTCCCCTGAAGATTTTGTCTGTTTTCCACACAATTAAACTGTTGGAGCATTGGAGAAGGGATGGTCAATTTCATCTGTACATTTAGTGTGTAATAACCTACCACCCATGTTCAGATGAGCAAAGGTCATGGCATAGGTCGATGAGGAATCAAGCCCACTAGTCTACGGAACTGCTTGGTTTGTACCAGTTTTTCCCTGGCATCTGTCAGGGAGTCTTGAATTATGAAAAGTGTTGTAGTAAAAATGTATGTCCTTCAGCTAGTCTGAGACACATCCTGTCTTCTGTTTTATACAGGTGGAGATAAGAAAGAAGAGAACCAGATATCCTTGGCTGGACTGAGAAGGCCAGAGCTGATAGGCAGAGCAAGCTTCTCCCTGCTCTGCATCTGCAATATGTCAAACAGGGGATCAGATGTCTCTGGTGAAACTGTTTGCAACTTGAGAGCATTTGCCTACCTCCCCGAGTTCCTGAAACTGTTCATTTATCAGGAGGGGAAATGGATGAAGCACCAATCTATATGTTTCACCAAAGGTGTCTCATCCAATTCCTCAGATATAGGCAGCTCCTCCCGCAGTTGTGAGGGGTCCAGGGTTAGTATTGGTGTCAGCAAGGAAGGGTGAATCAGTGCCAGGTGAATAGGCAGCTGAGAGAGGATCAATGCCAAAGGAGGAATGGTGCCACAAGAGGTATAGGTGCCAGCGCACAAGTCAGTACCAGAGCTGGTCATGTTGCCAAAGTCCCTCATGTGGCCCTACATATAGAATTCAAGAGGGCCCTGCATGAGATGCTTCCATGATGTCTGGATCTGAGGCAAGGGCAAATGTGCAGAGTATCAAGGTCAAGACAGGGGACCTTAAAGGTTCATTTCCAAAAGGGTTGGAAGTCTCTGAGATGGTTCCAGATTGAGACCAGAGAATTTGGTACAGGAACAGAGACAGGCCGCAGAAAAGTACATGATAGGCAGCGGGGAGAGGGTCTAGTAGTCTCAATGGTGGACTCCCACTCAGGTCTACAGAGATCGAAGGGGTTACCAGCATCCAGATCAATGAAGGGTCCAAGTTAGTTGAGGACAATACACTGGCTCCAGAGGAACTTAAAGAGATTACAGCTGTGCATATGAGAGTTTCCAAGGCCTTCATATGTCAGGAAATACAAAGAATAGCACTTGTTCTCTTCTGCTTTTACCCTCTTGTAATGAGATTCTTTGTCTCCTTCCTTTAACCCCAACAGGCATTTGCATGCACTTACTGTGCCAAGACAGAGGTATCAGTGCTGGAGGGAAAGTATGGCATTGGGGCAAGGGCAATGGTGTCAGAAGTGGGCACCAAGGTGGGTGCTTCCTACATCACTTCTTATAGCTCTTACAAGGCTCTGGGCCATAAAGGCTCTGAAGGCTCCGGGGATAAAAGTCAGGCTATGTACACTGAGTTTTTCTACGCCACTCCTAATTACAAGAAATTGGTATATTAGACTAAGACCTAGCTTGACTGGATAGAAGCAGGTTCCATTCATTTTCTACAGTAACAGTGAAGCAACTGCGTACATTGTGGGGGAGTCTATACCCTTATAAAAAGGGCTATGACGTCACTCTCACACAAGATCTTATATACCACAGAAGGGGCCAACGGATATGGCTTTTCAGGGTGCTTTTGCAGCTCAACATCAGGGACTATATATCCCACATCTGAGAATATACAGGAGCACCTCAGGGTCTCAGTTTTCACATGCTCAGTAGAGACTTGTTAAGAGTTTGGAAGCTAAGTTTTCTGAAAATGCCATCTGTACTGGACATGCTCTAGCCCACGCTCCAAGAGCTAGGCAGGACTTTAGCCTGGAACATCAACTACCAAAGGACCATTTCTCCTGTGCTCTCAGGAAATATGGATGAAGAAACAGCTGACTTCAACGCAGAAGAGACAAGAGACAAGCACAGATGGGGAGTAGATTCATATAACTAGCTATGGGGAAGGAGAAAGACTGGGATTGGCTGGGCAAGAAGACTGGGATGGGACTCTGATGGGGGAGCACTAAGGAAAAAAGACAAACTAGCTAGGCAAGGAGAATGGTATGAGGTATTGGGGGCGGGGGGGGAGAGAACTACTGAGACATGAGTGGGATGGAAGGGACAGACACAGAATGGGTCAGGCTTGGGGGAAAGAACAGGGGCAGGAGGATCTGTGACCACTAGAAAACACAGTTCTCCAGAACTTCAAATGGAACCAACCTTCCCAAATCTCAACTTATTTCTGTCATCAGCAAAACAGCTGTAAAACCTACCACCAAAATGAGTGTTCATCCTCTTTTAGTGTCTGGTTCACATACCAGATGACAACCTACTGCTGTCAGTGAACAGTTACCATGAGCCCAAGTGGCAGATGTCTGTGCTGTGAATCTAAAGGGTCCAACCCTGTTACTCACCCTGTGGTATCAATATAAATCTATGAAATAACTTTTTTCTTTTTTTTTTTTCAGATTTCCTTTCAAAAAAGCTACAAACAAAATTATAGATAAAAAGATGTGAAAAAATTAAGTTTGTAAAGTCAAGTACTCAAAAGTTAGGCAATGTCAAAATTAATATTGCCCATAAACTCATGGTCTCCCTAGGAGTATGCATTATGATACAATTGCCATTACATAATCACATTCATTTATTTATTTCTAAACAGGACTCCTGCCTCAGTCACAGCACATGTTAGAACTGCTCTGAGGATGAAACAGGGTTGCGTAATGAAGGAAATGTGTATAATACCACTGCCTTATTTGCTGCAGAATTTAGAAGGCGTGTAGTGAATAAGGCTGGGGACAGTAGGTTAAGACAGTTGAATGATCCTCTGGAGAACCGGATTCTCTCTCTGCCTCTGCCACAGAGTTCCCATGTGATTCTGGACAACTTGTTTAAATCAAATTTACCCCATGTGCTTAGATAGTGACCATCTGTGAAATGATATGCAGAAGTGCTAAACACTCAGCTCGAACTAGAATCTATGGGAGATGTGCTTTGAACATGTGAAATGGTAAAAATATGTTACGTGCTTTGAAAAAAATCAAGCCCTAGGCATCTCAAATTGGGCACCCAAAATTAGTGTACACTGTTGACCTTAATCTCTGTGCCAGAGCTTCCTGTATGTAAAACAGGGATAATACTGTCACCTTACAGGAGTGAGGTGAAAATAAAATGTATTATTATTTGTGAAGCACTCAGATAGTGATGGAGTGCCACAGAAAATGAGGAAATGAATTATGTATTCGGAGCAGGCTCTAAATGATGTGCAGTAAATAAGGTATGGGGCCACACACTGAATCAGGATAATATAAAATATTAAATAGCAGCTTGCTGCTCATTAAGCACTATTCATCTTCTGCACTGAATGAGGCAGGGGTTCTTAGTAAAAAATAGTATGTGATCATATAATTAAAATCTAAGACTATTGTAATGTATATGCCCTAAGGCTCAAATTAATGCTGTACAGGCTTAGACTAAGCTCTTTGGGGCAGGGATCTTTTGTTCTGTGTTTATACAGCCCCTAGCACAGTGGGATCCTCATTCAAGACTACGGCTCCTACATGTTATGATGATATCCTTAATTCTAGCATTGCTTAACTTTGCAGTGCTTAACTTTGCAGTCTTAATATTCTTTTAACTTAGTGATTGTGTGTAATATTAGTTCCATAGCACATCATTGACATACAGTGGAAAATAAATAGCAACTGAAAATAGCAAATCTTATTCATTATACCGACCTCTTTACAGATTACCACAATCAAGAGTAATTATGAGTGGTCTTCCCCACATTCCCTGTACTTTCTCAGATTTCATTAAGATTTGAAATACTAAGATTTATTATTCCATCATTTAGAAGGTAGAAGAAACACTTTGGATATCCAAAGAAAAAACTCCTTAGTAATCAGCTTAAGTTGCTCAATAATAGGTCATAGGGCGAGATTTTTCCCAACTGTATTTTCACAGTAAAATCTTATATCTTTGCTTAATACTTAGTATTTGACAATCACTGAGTCATCTGTAACTATAAAAATATATAGTTAATTTAATTCAAAAGTTTCCTAATGAAAAGTTGATAGAGCCTAAAAAAGTAGCACTAAATATCAGGCAAAGGAAGGAAAAACTAAGTCAGAGTGGTTTTATTAGATTGAAAACCATTGTGTTATGGCATCATATTTTTCATTTGAGGACCCCTAAAATTTTTGAATGGGGATGCAGACCCCTTTGGAAATCTTAAAACAGTTTGCAGACCCCCATGGACCACAGGTTGAAAACCCCTGCTGTAACACAATACATGGGCAAAAGCAATTTAATGCCAAGCATTTTTCATAACTTACTTTCCCACATGCACGACAGTGGTGTCTTCTTTTTGTAAATGTGAACTTGACTTGGCAGTTCATGCAGTTGGGTGCCTCTGAATCGGGGACCCAGGGTGGCTGTTTTTGTCCCAGAACTAGAGGTGTTTTAACAGGTTCTATGCTTGCAGGCACACAACTTCCGCCTGCTTCCAAGGAGTTTTCTGTATCAGACTGATTACATTTGGAGCTTATGTCAGTACTAGTTTTGGTTTCTGAGAGAGGGGCCTTTGGGGGTATGGAATTCACTTCCTGGAATTCAGTCGTAGGCATATTTGGCTTGCTGAGCTCTCTCTCAATTGCAGTTCTTTGAGGAAGATTAAGCAACTGTTTAGGCCTAGCACCTCCAATATTTACGTTCTGATGGCTAAGAGTAGGGACAGGTACTTCAATAGGAGTCTCAGTTATATGGTTAGAGGCCTCTTGTTGAATAGGATACGTACTTTTTTCTGGGGGAGACTCCAATTTATATTCAATATCAGCTATTCTACAAGTACTTTTAATACTGGAAATCTCTCCAATCTCCTCCAGTTTTGCTTTTGTTTGTGAATCATTGACCTTTTTGAAATCCAGGTTTGCTTGATTTGCATCAGACTCCAGCAGATCATCCATACCTTCTTCAAAGGGCTTTGAATTATTGGGCTGAAGACACTGTCCAGATAAGAAGGCATCAAGCTCAGCATCACTAATCAGTGAATCACTTTTAATTAAGTCTTCCTCAATAGTTAAGTCAGCTAAAACTGGACAAGTAACACTTTGATCATGACTGTCAACTGGCTGAATACCATCACTGCACAGTTCAATTTTAGATTCTCCAACAGGGCCAGCAGCGTGGATTTGGGGAGAATCACCTTTATTAATTTTGTTGTCAGATTCCCTCTTCTTTCCAGCTATAGTTATAGCTTCTTCTACAAAGCATTGGTTGATTTGGTTTAGATATCTTTCCTGTTCAGAAGGTTCCCTCTTTCCAGAGGATTCCATATTGGAGAATCCATGCTTAGATTTTCCTGCATGCATAGTCACAGTATCACTGATGACATCTGCCTTTTCATTCTGATGTATGTGGCCACTTTTGTCTTCTGTTACAACTAATGAACCACATATGGATACAGCAAGTGGAAGACATGACAATGAGGTTTGGATATCTTCATCAGTTAAATGTGAAGTTGAAACACTGTGCAATATTTCATTGGTATTAAGTTCTGGACTGCACAAGTTTTCTTCTGCACTCTTCATCTTATCTAATACTACCCTATCCTCTATTTGAGATGAAGAATCTGGTAGAACACATTTTCCAAATAATTTTAAACTGCTTTTGTGTAATTCAGAACTCTTTGGCAGATCAGAAGGCAAGGATTCCCCATTACCTTCATCTTTTGAATCTACATTTTCATTAACACTCTCTTCAGGTGACTCTTGACTTATCACACAGCACAGACTTGCATCTTTTAATGATTCACAACGCAGCTTTTCAAGGGTTGTGTCATCTTTGGGACTGAGTGCATTTGGGGTCTGTGATGTTACAAAGGCAGATGTAGAGTTAAGGCCTGTAATTTGTTCCAGCTGATCGAACACCTGATTATCCTTTAAAGTTTCTGTCCTAATTTGATTATCACATGAATCTGAGAGCTTTGCTTTACCATGATTGTGTGTTTTAAAATCCAACTGGCTCAACTCTTTTGTTGCAACATGTCCCTCATCTTGTAGTGTTGTGTCCCCACCATTCTGTTGTTCTGTGCCTGAAACACCACCGAAAGCTACTGACAAACTACAAACTGTAGCTGGTACTAAAGATAAATCAAACCCAACCAAAGAGTTCTCATTGCATTGGAAGTCATCTGGCTGCAGCTTCTGAATATCTTCATTACTACTCGTTGAATGGATCAAATTACCTGTGTCACTGATGAGATCACATACAGGTATACTACACCTCCCCAGGCTCAAAGGCTGAATTTCATTTGAGGCACCACCATCCACAGTAGACAGAAGATCGAGTCCAGTAACATTTTTCTCATTTTGTGCTGAGGAATTCAGTTCAAACTTTGCTGTATTTGTTGTAGCCTGACTGGCTAGAGAGAATTCTTCTGACATACTACAACTGCTAACATATTCTTGCACTTTTGGTACCAGGAATACAGGTTGTAAGTAATCCAATTCTGAAGAGACTGAATGCTGTATTGAATCACACTGGTTTGCAGCTGTTCTGTAGCAGTCAAGTTCATCTATTTAAAAACAAAAAGGATCAAAAGCAAAGTTTATAAAACTGGTTCTTCACACGGCACTCCCACCTCGCAAAAGCTTTCTTCAAACAAAAAACACCACTTAAGAAGAACAGACCAAATTTTTTTCACTTCCTCTTGGTCTTAACCATTTAAGTTTGTTTTCCCCAAACAACAACAACAACAACAATAAAAAGTAGCACAAAGATCCATCTAACCTGTATTTTGCTCAAATTCATCAAGTACTTTGTCCAAGTCACAGACTGCTGCTTTAAAGTAACTGTCCATTCTAGTTATGGCTCTAGTGAAACTTGAGTCCTCTTGTACCTACAAAGAAGAATGTGCTGTTTTATTTATTCAAAGGATTGGGTGGCAAACTTGCAAATTTTAAATAGCTCCTTCCCTTCTCCCCATATACAGAATCCAAGATTATAAACACTGCATTGTAAAATCCTTTATGTTCAAGATGTTCTCAAGAATCCTCACAAAGACAGAAAGAAACACAGGGATTTAAATGGCCTTGCCAAAACTGAATCATTTGAAGGCATTTGCTGTACTGTCACAATTTCATAGTTTCAAAGAGTTTAGGGTAGGAATGAACCACAAAGAACGGACACCACTTGATCATCTAGTCTGACCTCCTGTGTATCTCAGAAGATTAAATTTCACCCATTAACCCATATATTGAACCCAAAAAACTTCAGATCAAACCATTTCAGTCCTCAGGAAGCTAACCTGAGGTGCGCCACAGGCAGAAGACAGGAGAAACTTGAGGTGCCACCAATGCCCTAAGGATAGGGATGGGGGTGGTGGACAGAATACAACTGGCAAATTGTGTATTGGATAGGAAAATTCCTTCTTGATCCCTGAAAGCAACCAGCTGAAACCCTGAAGCATGAGATTTGATTACAGTCAATGTCTTAGTGCAGGCTGCAAGTATTATGAGTATGCACAGGGCAATGCAGAGCTTCTTGTTCTCTCTATGGCACATTAAGGGAAGGAATGAACAGGGGGAGTCACAGACTGCAAAGCCTGACTCCTGACCACCTACAGAACACAGAATTCCTCCCAGAACTGGATTAAAGTATATTTTTTAGAAAAAGATTTCTAATGTAATTTTAATGATCCCAAGTGAGGGTGAATCCACTATCTCCCCCGATACAGTGTTCCAATGCTTAATTACCCTCAGAGCCAGGAAGTTGCATCTTATTTCAAGGATGAAGTTGTCCAACTTCAACATTCAGCCACTGGATCTTGTTATGCCTTTGTTTGCAAGACTGAAAATCCCCTTACTATCAGATATCTTTTCCATGGGTATATACCTGTGCACAGTGATCATGTTACCTCTCAAACTGAGCTCCTTCAGTTCTGGGTTGCAAGGCTTGTTTACCAGTCCTGGGATTATTTTTGTAGCCCTCCTAACTCTTTCCACTATTTCCATATCATTTTCTGGAAGTGTGGACACCAGAACAGTACACAGTTTTCTAGTAGCAGTCTTACCTATGTTGTGTACAGAAGCATGACCACTTCCTTATTTCTACTTGATATTCCCTTTTTATACATCCAGAGATCACATTGGCCCTTTTTTGCTGCAGCATTGCACTGAGTGCTCATGCGGAGAGTGATCTACAATCATCCCTAAAACCTTCTATGAGTCACTGCTTTCCAAGACAGAGGTATAGCCAGCATTCTATGTTCCCAGATATATTACTTGCATTTACCTGTATTAAAAACACATTGTGATCATTTAACCAGACTATTCACGTCACTTTGTAACAGAAACCTGCCCCTTTTGTTGTTTAGTATTCTACTAATCTTAGTGTTATCTACCAACTTTATCAGCAAAGATTTTATAATTAAATGGAAGTTTGTATTAGAAGGAGGAGGAAAATGAAATGCAACTGCTGTTTAGATGTATACACATTTGCAGAATGTACTGAAGTGTATGCGCACAGGCAAGAATCAACAACTCAATTATGTTTGAGTACAATAGCTAAGAAACTTTTTGAATACATAGTGTCTCCTTTGGGTTACTATACTCACAGCCATGTATTACTCACTCTAACTGACATGCAGTCTTTAGTGGGCTGTGTGACTTGTCAACTAAACCCTTTATTTGCCTATAAAACAGGCATAGCATAGACAGCAGTAGTGCAAGTGTCCCAAATTGTTTTAACCCCATTTCTCGTCTCCTTTCCTTGCCCATTCAGTCAATCATCTGCCTCTGCACCTAACACTGCAAAAAAAATGACAACCAGTTACAAAATAACCACCACATTTGATATGTGGTCTCCTGGCAAGTGAGAACTTGACTGAGCCCACAAACTCATTTCATATAGGCAATAAAGAGTCTTCAGATGGCAACAACTTTCAGCTGTTACCCATTTGATGTCATTTAGACTAATGATTTGGGGCACAAAGCTTATTTCTATTAATATATTGAGAAATGTAGTCCAAGACAAAACTACTTTAAGTAAATATTATTTTATGTTCTGCCTGCTTTAGTTATTCTATGCATAAAGAAAGTTACAAGAATTGAGGGAAAAATGACGTTACCAATACTAGACAGATGGGCCTAGGTGGACACAGGCCTTCTTCTATCCCCAAGTCAGTCTTCAATAGTAACCATTAACTTATTCCTTTGCATGATAAATTATTTAACTAGATCACTTTGCACAAATAAGATTTTTAGAAACATTACATAAAAAGAAAACTGTAGTGTAAACATTTATTTTAGAAGCTACCACTTCATGTTTAGAACTTGTATTAGAACTGAGAACCTGTACACTTGCTTTTAGTCTTGTCACAAACAATTTTTTCTTCTTATGAGAAGGGATATAAATGATCAGACCTACAAGCATAAGCTCACCACTAACTGATGGGGGTTAGGCACAAACTTCTCCCAAAGACAGGTTATTCTGTAGTTGTCCACTGTGGGCTTTCTTGTACCTTACTCTGAAACACCTCATACGGGCCACTATGAAACAGGATACTGGACCAGAACTCTGGTCTGATCCAGTATGGCAATTCTTATGTTTCTATACTATTAAACCTTCAAAAATAAAATATTAATACTGCCTTAAAACACTACCTAAAAATTTACTTTTATATGCACACTAATAAAAATTACTGAAGAGCTTTATGAACATTGACTTTCAATATCAGAGTTTAGAGTGTCATTATATTATGCAGCACCGAAATCTGCAACCCACATACAAAAACCTTGTAATTCAGACATATGTCACCTATGAATTATGAGTAAAGTAATTATATTCAAGCTGCAGAATGGGGAAGCTGTTGGAGAAAGAGAAGACAAATTATCTGAATTATCTTAATTTTCTTCTGGGGCTCTAGTCAATATATTAGCCACTCATGCTTCAGTCTCCAGGATTAGGTTCTGGAAAACTGTCAGTGGAATTACAGCCCTATAACTAAGTTACCCACTTACTGTAACTGACTACTTGAACATCTTTTATTATATATGTTAAAAATACAGTAAGCAAAGTATCTAATTACACAGCTCCTGATGTTCAACATTTTTAAAAAATTCTATGTTTAGAGTATTTTAAAAGGCAAGACAGGACTAGATAGCTTTAAGCAACTGTTTTATCTTTTATTAGAGCTTGAATTTGTGTTTCTGTGACAAAAAGATATTTAGGACAAATAATTAAAATCTTATAACTGAACTGTTTACAGCTCAGCCCAATATATACATAGAATAAAAAGGAAAACACATAAGAGGTTTTTCATTAATGGCTGCTCACCTCCTGAAGAAAGATTAATAGGATTTATACATTTTACTGATTAAAAAAAATTAAGGGGTACTGAGGCAGAGTGAAAAGATTAAAGGATTTCTCAGACAAATCTTTGTCAATCTCACACTGAGCCCAATGAACGTCAATCCACATTTTTTTCTTAGAGCATAAACCTCTCTGGGGCAGGGACTGTACTCCTTTGTATTTGAACAGCACCAGGCATAACAAGGACCTGACCCTTATTGATGCTCCTTGACACTACCAGATTAGAAACAAATATTTATCCGTAATTGGTTGTGGAAGACTGCTGCTGAACACAACATAACATACCCCTCCCTCAGGGGGCTAAATGCATTACAGCTTTGGATCACTCCTAGCCTCCACCAGAACGGGTTGAAAGAGGCAGAAAGCATCTGGGAGGACAAAAGGCTGCCTGAGTTTGGGAGGGGAGATTTGCGGTAGGTATGCATGTGGCTTTTTTTAGTTGGGGAAGCTTGTATAACAAGTCCCACTTGTACTGAAGTTGTGAAGAGCCTGCATGCGAGGTGGATTCTGCCTCTGTTTGTGTACTTGCTTGATTATGAAAAGAACACTGTAGAGAGAAAGAATGAAGGAGCATGCAATAGAACAGCATGTGTGGTTTGTGACTGGGGAAGAAGTGGATGAAAGTTGGGGCCGGGGGGAGACCCAAGATGAAACTGGGGATAGTAATAGAGAAATCGGGAATTGAGAATACAAGATAAGAAAGGAATAGAAGAGGGTGAGGTAAGAGACTAGAAACTTGGGGGGAAGGAAGACGAGCGCACAACATAGAAGATGACAGACAAGAAAAGGACATCAAGGGGAGAAAATAGACTGAAAAGAGAAAAATAGGCAACAGAAGAAAGGAAAATTTAGAGTTAAAGGACAAGAACATAGAATGGAGATAAAGTAAATTTTTACTTAACAGAAAGGGTGAATGGCAAAGTGAGGTAATAACCAACCAAGTTTTATTTATTTATTTAAAGGGATGGCTCATGTATGCTATAAGAACAGAAAGAACAGGAGTACTTGTGGCACCTTAGAGACTAACAGACTAAGGTGCCACAAGTACTCCTGTTCTTTTTGAGGATACAGACTAACACGGCTGCTACCCTGAAACCTATAAGAACAGAAATTCACCAGGGCCAGCCCCAGCTGTTTAGGCTGCCCGTCTCCCAGTTTTATCTTTAGGTCAAACAAAATTCTCTCCTAATTTCCCCACAACCTTTTTCAGTAGCTGCTTCTACAAGCACCCCAGTTTTTGGGAAGTATCGTGGTCACTTCATAGATGACAGTCCTTCCTGTTGCAGAAAGTTGTGCTGGCAATTCAGTACTGGGTGCTCTTTCCTTTAAGCCAGTACTCAACTCCTAGCATGACACTGGGCAAGACGATGCAGGGGTAAGAGGCAGAGCTATATGGCTGGAGATGTTTTTAAGGTGAGAAATAAGTCTGAGCCCCTCACTACCTCTGATCAATCCCATGAAATCTTAAGAAGAGAGGGAGCATTAACTCCAGTGCCCAAATTCTAACTAAAATAACTACATTCTGACTACGTAAATCCTCCCTACCTTTTGAATCAGATTTCCCCCCCGCCCTCCTTTCCCCTCCTAAAAAATATATGTAGTGCTGTCAGCATCAAATAGATGGCACATTTCCATCCCAGAGGTGACTAAATGAACATGTACTACTGCTATGTCAGTTTGTGGCATTTCCTAGTGATGTATTTAGTGGCAGCAATATTTCATGACAAAAGAATTTTACTTTTATAGCACCCATAACAATTGCCTGATTGTTTGTGGTAAGCAACCACAAGACGCTGTGTATGAATTATTTGTATTTTTATTCTCCTAAAAAAAATCTTCACCAGTTTTTTTTTTTTAGTTCATAGTGAACAGGGCACCTAGGCACAAGAGGACTTTTTGTTTAGGACAAAGATGGTAAAGGCTCCTCCTGACTGTTCAAAGGAGACAAAAAGTATTTTGAAAAAAATGAAACCTGCTTCTCAAGAGCGAGATCCTTACATTTTATTTACCAAAATGAATGAATGGGGGAACACGTGAACACAGATGGATAGACAGGGTGTTCAATTTCAGGGTAAAAAGAACGTCTGATGTTTTAGGTTCTTTATGAATGCTTACGGTTTCATGTTAGCATACACTTAGAATCTGGATTCCAATACTGACATACAACCATTATTTTACAATTGTGTATTCAGCAATTAGAGGATAAAGATGCCCTAGAGGGGTTTTTTCAGTAACATTTTATTTTTATTAAGGTACCATATTTATGCCTGTAAATTATTTCAATAACTAGAGATGTTTCTTTTTAAAAAAAAAAACTTGTATACTATTTGAAGGTTATGAAAAATCTCTTCTTCTGGTCCTTCAAGAGTCTATATTCAAAAGTCTGAGAGAACATATAGCACCATTCTGCTCTATGACATTTGATACCCGTTCAAAAAGTAGTGCTTTCACAGTAGGTTGCTTGAAGATTAGCATGATGCCACTTTTCAAAGCAAAAAGTTTCATACAATAGGGATTGCATATTGGATTGTAGGAGTTCAAGCAACACTCAGGGTATGTCTATAGTGCAATAAAAAAACCACAGCACCAGGGCTTGGGGACTATACAATTGTAATACAACCATTCAGGCTTGCACTGAAGCCCAGGCTCTAAGACTCTCCCCTCTTGCAGAGATTCAGAGCCTGGCTCCAGCTCAAGCCTGAACATCTACACAGCAACTTTATAGCCCCACAGGCTCTCACCCCCCCCCCCTCCCCACGCAAGCCTGAGTCAGTTTACTCAAGCCAGTCACAGGTCTTTTATAGCAGTGTATACACACTCTCAGTTATCTGTCACTGAGCATGTGCCACCACCTCAAGAGAGAAACTCGGGCGAGGGGGGGTTAAATATTTATGAACTGGAAGGTTGGCAGTTGTAGCTACAGATGGCAGTCTCTTACAAATTTTAAGGGGGACAAGGTGGGTGAGGTAATATCTTTTATTGGACCAACCTCTCTTGATAAAAGAGAGAAGCTTTCGAGCTACACAGAGCTCTTTTTCAGGTCTGGGTAAGGTACTCAGTTGTCACAGATAAATACAAGGTTGAACAGATAGTTTAGCATAAGTAGTTAACACATATTGTAAGGCAGGGGAAGGCAACCGGCGGCATGCGAGCTGATTTTCAGTGGCAGTCACACTGCCTGGGTCCTGGCCACCGGTCCGGAGGGCTCTGCATTTTAATTTAATTTTAAATGAAGCTTCTTAAACATTTTAAAAACCTTATTTACTTTGCATACAACAATAGTTTAGTTATATATTATAGACTTATAGAAAGAGATCTTCTAAAAACGTTGAAATGTATTACTGGTACTCAAACCTTAAATTAAAGTGAATAAATGAAGACTTGGCACACTACTTCTGAAAGGTTGCCAACCCCTGTTCTAAGGGACCATTCAAGGTAAAGTGGCCCATTAATACCACTGCAGTCAAAGGACAAAAAGGAGGGTTAGTGGGTTACAGATTGTTGGAATTAGTGTCTCGCAAAATTATAAATTT
This sequence comes from Chrysemys picta bellii, assembly GCF_011386835.1. Taxonomy (NCBI): domain Eukaryota; kingdom Metazoa; phylum Chordata; order Testudines; family Emydidae; genus Chrysemys; species Chrysemys picta. Next base: position 49,986,612 of record NC_088796.1, on the reverse strand, counting down.
AAGCTCCCAGCCTCATCTTTTCAAAGTGTTGTACAGTTTTCCTTTAAGGATGAGGACTGAGAGATCAGATAGCGTCATCAATCGCTCTGTGAAAAGTGTTTACCCACAGATGATCTGGTGTTTTGTTTTGTTTTTATTTTAATCATTTCCTGTGAGAGTTCTTTCGAGAGCGTACTGATCATCTGGTTTCATCCACACAGTCATTACTGGGGCATTTAGTGCATTGGATGGATGAGGTACACCACATGTTGGCACAGATCTTAAAAGATGTCTCATGCAAGGTGCTGATCATTGTAGCAGTGGAGATATGAATGCAGGTTTTGCATCTGTCAGTTCTGGCACAATCAGATTTGTAACCCACTAACCCCCTTTTTAGTCATGTGACTACAGGAGTGTTAACAGGCCACTTCACTTTGAATGGTCCATTATGTTTCTGTATTGTAGTTTACATGAATTATTACTCAAAGTTCTGTATTAATATGCCTAGTAATGAGTCCAAAAACATTTCCTGGATCTTTTTTGTTATCTGCATTGTTAAAGACATATTTGCTTACAGGTATTTTTAAATAAATTACCAAAATAATTGAAACTAGCATGATTATATTGTGTTTTGACAAATAAAATATGCAGAATTTTTAAATATTGTGCGCAGAATTTTTTAAATTTTTTGGTGCAGAATTCCCCCAGGAGTAAAAGATGTTTTACACAGTTAAAGACTGTATGGCCTACGTCTATCCTATTGACTCACAAGGACTTTCCAGTTATTTATCCTTGGGTGCCAGTCAACTCCTTTTTAAAAAAAAAAAAAAAAAAGCTGATCATGAATGTTCCAAGGAAATATTTACCAAAAAGGTATTTCTTCCAGTTATCAATCCATTCATTTTGTAGGTTGAGCACTGTTATAATTGAGCCTACAAATTTACCCTAATACTGAGCATAGCTGTAAGCATGAGCAAAAGTTTATAAAATGTCAAGAACAAAAGTTAAAGGGAAAATGTCTGAAAGGGTGACAAACACTGAATGAATCCAAGAAAAAAAGGCCTACTGTAACAACTCAAGAACTTGTGTTAAGATCATGTCTGGTAAACAAAAGCAGCTTGGAATCAGAAATCAGTGAATCAAAATGGGTGTGTCAGAAATTAAGCCTAACTGGTGGACAAAATAATGAGAAGATGAGCTATTCCACCCATCACTCCCCTTTTGGAATCTTTAGAGAAAGATTCTGGGGAGAAAGAACAGGAGTTGGCACCTGTTCTTTTTGCAGATACAGACTAACATGCCTGCTACTCTGAAACTCTGGGGAGAAAAACTGGCTACTGAAGTGAGCTTCACGATCAGGCTGCCATCCCCATCATCTCGGGGGCCTTTGTTATCCTACTGAGAGATGTCTTCACCAGATCAGGCCAGAGAGGGATCCAGATGACATCCCTATCTCTGCTGGCTCTGGCTGAATCCCAATCACCACCTGGGATGTGAGACATTGTCAAACTCCCCACCCCTTTGTGTTTTCTTCTCCTTCCCAATTTACTAACCTTCTCCTTTTTCCTTCTGTTTACAAAGAGTCTGTATTAGCTGGCCAAGACTGTATATTTTGCAACAATGCTGTGACCAGAAAGAGGCAACTAAAAGCACTGCCCTAAACTCATACCAGCATTGCCTGTTTTATTTTCCAGTAGTGATGTTGCAAGTGAGAGTCAACACCAGAGACCGAAGCTGTATTTTCTACTTCTGCTGGTCTTTCCTGTCCTCGTGTGTGTGTTTGTTGTGTTTTGTCTTAAAGGAAATGAGATCAAACTTAACAGCAACAACAACAGCTCCAGTTATTTCAACTAACTTATCTTTTCCTCAAAGACAGGTTTCAGAGTAGCAGCCGTGTTAGTCTGTATCCGCAAAAAGAAGAACAGGAGTACTTGTGGCACCTTAGAGACTAACAAATTTATTAGAGCATAAGCTTTCATGGACTGTTCCATTCTATATGTATCCGAAGAAGTGGGCTGTAGTCCACGAAAGCTTATGCTCTAATAAATTTGTTAGTCTCTAAGGTGCCACAAGTACGCCTGTTCTTCTTTTTCCTCAAAAAGACAGTTTTTACCATATATACTACCATCTAAAACAGTGGTTCTCAAAGCCGATCCGCCACTTGTTCAGGGAAAGCCCCTGGCAGGCTGGTTTGTTTACCTGCCGGTCTGCAGGTTTGGCTGATCACGGCTCCAGGACAATGGGGGCTGCAGGAAGCGGCGGCCAGCACATCCCTCGGCCCGCGCCACTTCCCGCAGCTCTCATTGGCCTGAAGCGGTGAACGGCGGCCAGTGGGAGCCGCAATCAGCCGAACCTGCGGACGCAGCAGGTAAACAAACCGACCCAGCCCGGCAGGGGCTTTCCCTGAACAAGCAGCAGACTGGCTTTGAGAACCACTGATCTAAAAGAATCAAACTAGGGAATTTTTCCTTCTAAAAACTCTTCAGTTAAAGGAAAAGGTAAGAAGGGGGGTTGTTAAAAGCAAGCCTTCATACCTTACATTTCAAATCCTTTAACTGCTTTTCCTTCTTTTCTGTATCTTTAATAAATGGTTACAAGGATTTTTAACGGCGTTTGCACCATGGTACTAAGCAGGCTGAGGTCTCTCTATACCAAACCCTGAACCTTGTTTAAAACTGTTTAATGTTGGGCAGTGATTGGTTTATGCCAACATCTTTCATTCCTTGGGCCTATTTATTCTATCTAAATTAATGTAACAGCACCCCTATGGTACATATGGGAGATAAGGGTGTTTGCTAATGTAAATAACTAAAAGTGCATTCCACTTTTCTACGTACACATTTGGTCTACTTGGAAACAAACCCACCATAAAACCTTAAACTCACATTCTCATTGTTTTAAACTTACCCCAACATTTTAGGGCTAGCTTCCTTTTCCAAGCCATTTTTTCATTCTTTTGTGCCTTAATTTATGGAGTACTTGCACTGAACATCCGCTATACACTTAAATAGTAGTAGAAAATAATCATCATACAAAAACTTAATTGCAATATCAGCAAGTACATATGATATATAGTGTAATTACATGTACTAGTAATACACCTATATAGCGTAAGCCAGTACATGTAGAATAGCATGTATAAAACTACAGAATTCAAATAAGTTACATCTTTAAAAAAGGCCTCTGGAAAAAGTATGACCTTTAATGACATCTTAGAATATACTAAATATGCTGGTCAAATATCCTTGTTTCCCCAACCAAAATGAATACCAAAAAAGCTTGTTAAGCAAAAAGCTTAAGTGGATAGAAAACAAGAGGAACAGTGTGAATCTGATCAGTCATATCACATGCCAAAGCCATGTCTCAAGAAACTCCTGCTACAGCACTTCACATTCCACAAACAGAAAGTTTATATAAAGAAATATTAGCAGGCATTTTACCCAGTTCAAGCTGAAATGTGAGGAACTCATACTCTGTACACAGGGTTGCATTCATCTGAAGTATATAGTATATGAGAACACTTGAAAAATAGCTTTAAACAGCAACTTTAAATTCTAATTACTGATTTTATATTTTATAGAAGACAGGCACATAGATAACATTTCAGTTTTCAGAACGTAGCCTCTCTTATGGGCTTCCTAGTCCATCCCTTTGTTTAAAAAAAATAATGTTTGCGGGGGCAAAGACCCACCTTCATTTTGAGTTTTGTAAACTTATAGACTAGTCATAGGTCAAAATTACAAAAATATCTATCCACTTGATCTAGAGACCAAAATAATATTTTAGTGTTTAATAGTAGCTAATGTTTATGAAGACCTGCGGAGGGGGAGGGCACTATGGCCCTAATCCAGAGACAGATCTTTGCAGACTCCACTGGCTTGTGAAAATATGAAACCCTACTGAAACAAGGGCCTACCCTGCTGATCCAACTGCAGGATCAAGAACTACATTATTTAAAAGAGCAACAGAGGGTCCTGTGGCACCTTTGAGACTAACAGAAGTACTGGGAGCATAAGCTTTCGTGGGTAAGAACCTCACTTCTTCAGATGCAAGAGGCATTTGAAGAAGTGAGGTTCTTACCCACGAAAGCTTATGCTCCCAGTACTTCTGTTAGTCTCAAAGGTGCCACAGGACCCTCTGTTGCTTTTTACAGATTCAGACTAACACGGCTACCCCTCTGATATTATTTAAAAGAGTATGCTAACTCAGTTGTAAGCCAGGTTTAAACAGATGCAAGAGTGTCCATATACAAACACTATGTCTTCACTGCAAAAAGTGTGATTTTAACATCAAGATAGCTATCTGGATATAAAAATCCTAGAGGAGACAAGGCATGGAGGGAAGAGGTAATTGTGCTCTGTCTCAACAATAATTTTACAATAAGATAGTTTTCTAAATCTGTGCAACATCATATCGTTAAACCAGTCCAACTCTGTGTTTAGACCAGATCCTTTTTAACCTTTCTTCACTAATTTTTATGGTGCAATAAAAATAAGATGCCAAGAATGGTATCAGGGTTGGGCTGTTTTTCTCCTACCCCGAAGAGTCCCTACAAGTCCCTAATGATCACCTGTTCTCCAGTATTCCCACACTTCAGGAGGACTTACAGGACTTCAAGCATGGAGGTGCACAAAGTTCTGTTTGTCAGCTACCTTTGGAGTTCATCAATATTGCTATTTATCTCACAAGAGGTGGTCTAATTCACTACTGTCTGATTACTACTACAAAATCTTCAGAATGTGTTATTAACCACTGGCTACAGCACTCCTTGTTGAGCAGTACAAGGTATTACCTATACCCACAGGTTTGGTGCTTACTTCCTCTGCAAAGTTAATAGTTGGGTCAGGAAGTTAAGAAAAAGAGGTACACGTTGTGGAAGAGTTTTCAAACATACAGAAAGCAAGACATATGAGCACTATTAACTGTAGGAATATGGCCTTGCTTGGAAGTAATGTTGCTTCATACTTAAACTAGAGTGTACAAATTCCACTGACAAAGATTTAACTCAAATTATACAAAATATTATAGTTCCTGAGATAAAATAACCTGACATCTTTGGCCTCTTAGCACTTATTATATGGTAAGAGAAATGACTCCAGGAATACAATGCCTGAGGCCTGGTCTACACCTAAAACTTAAGTTAACCTAGTTATGCCGCTCAGAGGTGTGAAATATTCACACTCCTAAATGATGCTGTTAAGCTGACCTAATTTCCAGTGCAAATACCACTAAATTGATGGAAGAATTTCCATCAGCCTAGCTACCATTGCTCAAGTGGGTGGATTTACTACAGTGACAGAAAAACCCACTCCATCCCTGCAGTGACTGTCTATCTTACAGCAGCGCAGCTGCAGCCTGGCCACTTTTCTATTCTCACCCACCCCAACACCAAATAATTTGTGAAACAGTCTTTTGAATATACAGTACAGAAAATTGTATGAAGTGAGCAACGCAGTGGAAAGAAGTCAACCATCCAAGGCAGATCACTTGTTTTTGTTATCATTGTTCCAGGACCCCAGCAGAACAGCTGGGCCATCAACAGCCAGTTCAATAATTGAAGAATGCATTTTCCTAACAGAACAATTAAGTCTCTTACTGACTGTGTCTATTGCTCCAATATTCCCATCTGCATCAGCTTTCATTACTCAGCTTTAGAAAACCAGTCATAGATGTACCATTATTTCAACAATTCTGAAAGATGACCAACAACTTTTCCTCAATCTAATAGCTAAATGTTTCTTCTGCTGTTGCTGATTCCTGTCTTTTGTGATAAAATAGGACTACCGACTATCGTGTATAACAATTTTCTATTAGAAAACTTCTAAATGATCCAACCCTGGAAGCTAATACTTAGGCAAATTTAGACACTGTTGGGAACCTTTAACTGCAATATTCATTCTTCTAAAATAATACACTATTAAGAATCAGCTTCAGGAATTAAGATATGTGTATGTTAAGGTAGGTTGTGTGTCTGCCACGAAAGTCATGGATTCCATGACTTTCCGTAACCTCTGACTTTTGCAACGGTCAGTGCAGCTGGCTCAGGAACTGCCCGAACACTCAGCAGCAGCAGCAATTCAGGTATAGGAGGGGGTTCAGGGCTGGGGGTGTGGGGTAGCACTTACCTGGGGGGAGGGAGTGACCAGCATGTCCTTACAGCTCCTGACCTAGGCAGAGGGGTCAGGGTGCCCTGCGCCTGCTGTCCCTGCTTGCAGGCACCACCCCCGCAGCTCCCATTGGCTGCGTGCAATTCCTGGCCAATAGGAAAGGCGGAGCCAGACCTTGTGTTGAGGGCAGCGCCCGGAGCCTCCCTAGCCTTCCCCCCCCTTAAGAGCTGCAGGGACACACAAAGCCAGGTAGGGACCCTGCCAGCCCTCCCCCCTCAGTGCCAGCAGGAATCCCCGGCCATGCACCGCTGCCCCCACCCCCCAAGGGGTCCCAGGCCGCACACCTAGCACATATGGTGCCCCCAGACTGCCCCCCAAAGCACCTGCGGCCCCCCACCCAAGTTTTAGTTAGGGGTATATAGTACAAGTCATGGACAGGTCACGGGCTGTGAATTTTTGTCCTAGACTTTTACTAAAAATACCCATGACTAAAACGTAGCCTTAATTTTAAGATAGCATGATTTTTATAGACTAAAAAAATACCTGTGCCACTCAAGTGCTCCACAAGCTAAGGCTGCTTTACATATACATTGTTAATTAAATCATTCAGTTGTTGGTCAATTGTACTCACTAGTTCAGGGGTCAGCAACCTTTCAGAAGTGGCAAGTCTTCATTTATTCACTCTAATTTAAGGTTTTGCGTGCCGATAATATACTTTAACGTTTTAGAAAGTCTCTTTCTATAAGTCTATAATATATAACTAAACTATTGTTGTATGTAAAGTAAATAAGGTTTTTAAAATGTTTAAGAAGCCTCATTTAAAATTAAATTAAAATGCAGAGCCCCCCGGACTGGTGGCCAGGACTGTGAGTGCCATTGAAAATCAGCTCGCATGCCACGTTCGGCATGCGTGCCATAGATTGCCTACCTCTGCAGTAGTCTATTTTGAGCAAATCAAAATAAAGCAAAACATCAGTTTATACTTCTCCAATAAAGCAACTGAAAATAATTTTCTGCTTTTTATGGTATGGCAGATGGCACAATTCAATAACCTGACTTCTTGAGAGTAATCACCTATTATACAGTGCCTGTGGAGTGCAAATTGCTTCAATCCAAGTTAAAGATGTCTAAAAAAAATAGCTGGTCTCCACAATAACAATTTGCAAACAAAGTACCAGTTGCCAATATTTAAGGGTGGTGTTAGGTTTGTCAACCCATTTTACTCCACCCCACCCACAGATTTTCAAAGGTTGTAATAATTTACATCATATCTGCCTAGATTAGATAGTAAATTCCTTATGGCCGAAAGTTTCTTTCTACATTTCTAAAATTTCTCCTTCCAATTCATTAAATACCTTGCACATCTAGCAAGCTATACAGATAATGATTTCCAGGACTACTCATAAGTCTTTGTTACTAAACTATAAGAAATACGGTGGCAGAGACTAGAAGAAACTATTCATGCTCTGCAAAAGGCTTTCAGTTTGAAATGGGAACAGCCAAAGAAGTTAAATATGTTCAGAGATCACTCACTTTACACCCCCACTCGACAGAAAGTTAGTTTCTAAATACGGTATGAAAGAGAAGCCAGCTGAGACTCAGAGGGGACAGAAAGAAGAAAGAGCAGGAAACATTATACTGTGATCCCGCAGCAGTCAGGGGTCTCCCTGTACTGGGAACATTCAAGAGTCTCCACAAAGGAGGAAGGAAGAGCTGTGGGGCAGGGTGGGAGGGCTTGGGAATGGAAAGCGGCTGTTTAACACACACCAGAGAGGGACAATGAATCCCAGGGGCGCTCACCAACTGGGACAGCTTTCCAGAGCCTTTTGAAAGTCCAACAACAGAAGCAAGTGGTTTGCGAAGAGCCTCGCACCCAAATCCTCCACCACCAGATTCCAGGGACCCCTCATCACGGGAGAGGGGGGAAATAAGCCACCTTCCCCCATACCCCACTCACGCCAGGAACTAACCCTGCCCCCCCAATACCCTCCTCATCCCGAGCGGAAGGGGGGCCGAACTCCCGTCTCCTCACTCTGCTGGGGAGGGGGGCACTGACCCCGCCGCCCCGAAGAGGCTGCCCGGCCCCACGGACGCGGCGCGACTCCGTGATGGGCTTCTTCGCCGCGCCTCAGGGCAAGGGGCCGGATCCCTAGGAGCCTAAACCGTGCCCCCTCCGGGGCCACCTCGCTCACCTCATAGGCGCCCCTCCCTCACTGGCTCCGGGACGGCGGCCCCGCACAGAGCGACAGCCGCCACCGCTTCGCCGCTTGTTTGCGTTTTCACGGGACTCGCTCAGGTTCTTCCGCGCATGCGCAGAGCCTAGTTCTCCTTGGCCCGACAGAGGCTGCGGCCATTCCTTGGAAATTCCTTTCTGCGCCTGCGCAGAATCCTCCACTTCCCTCTTGAGGGGCGTCTTGCCTGCCGGGGGTGAGTTTCTCGAGAGCCTCCTGCTGCATGGTGCAAGGCGGCGTCCAGAGATCCAGCCCCACCCCGCCCCGCCGCCAGGGCACAGGAGGCGCTGCAGAGACGGGAAGCTGAACGGCTGGAGTCCATGAGCAAAATCATCCTTCAGGTCCAAATTTGCTGCTGGCTGGTAGCTGACGCCAGGCGGGTCCCCGCACAGATCTCACACCCGTTTAGTTAAAATGCATTAATCTGTTTAGTGACACACACATTCAAACCGATTTCAGTATGTCCACACTGCAGTCAGCACCGGTTTCGCTACCTCAGTGGGCAAAATATCAGTGCAAGTTTTGTGTGAAAAGAAGCCCTCAGTTCTTGTCCCACCTCCTTAGATTCAACAATTTTAGTATAAATTATGCACCAAAACCTACGTTAAAGGACTATTCAGGTTGCAAAAACAAAGCAGTCAGATGTTAAGAATTGCCAGAATTAAGGTTGTCTCTGTACCCTTATTTTGTTACCCTTATGTGAATATAAGGTTGCCAACTTTCTAATGGCACAAAACCAAACACCCTAGCCCCGCCCCTTCCCTGGAGGCCTCATCCCCGCTCACTGCTTTCCCCCATCCTCACTCACTTTCACTGGGCTGGGGCAGGGGGTTGCAGTGCAGGAGGGGGTGAGGGCTCCAGCTGAGGGTGCAGGCTCTGGGCTGGGGGTGAGGGACTTGGGATGCAGGAAGGAGTTAGGGGTGGGGTCGAGGGATTTGAAATGTGGGAGGGGGCTGCGGGTTGAGGCCGGGGGTTGGTGTGTGGGAGCATAGGCGCCGACTCCAGGGCTGGAGCACCCAGGGAGAAAAAATGGTGCATGCTCTGCACCCACTGGCAGCTCCCCGCACCGCCCCAGCTTGCCTCTGCCTCCTACCCTGAGCGCCCCTTCGCTGCTTCTCCCCCTAGCTCTCAGCGCTTGTGCCGCAAAACAGCTGTTTCGCGGCGGCAAGTGCTGGGAGGGAGGTGGAAGAGGGGGAACTTGGCGCACTTGGGGAAGAGGTGGGGCCAGGGCAGGAATTTGGGGAATGGGTCCAAAAGGGGCAGGGAGGGGGCAGAGTTGGGGTGGGAAGTTTGGGGAAGGGGTGGAGCTGGGGGGGGGGGGTCAAGCACCCACTGGTGCCAGGAAAAGTTGGTGCCTATGTGTGGGAGGGAGTACAGGCTCTGGGCTGGGGTGCAGGCTCTGAGGATGAGGGGTTTGGGGTCCAGGCTGGGGGTAGGGCTGAGGGATTCGGAATGCAGGAGGGGGCTGCAGATTGAGGCAGGAGGTTGAAGTGTAGGAGGGGTTACAGGCTCTGGGTTTTGGATGCAGGAGGGGGCTCCGGGTTTGGGCACAGGCTTACCTCGGGCGGCTCTTGGTCAGCAGTGCAGCAAGTTTAAGGCAGGCTTCCTGCCTGTCCTGGTTCCGTACTCTGCCCCAGGAGCAGGTCCAGCTCCTCGGCAGGGGGGGGCAGCAGGAGGCTCCAGACGCTGTACTTGCCCACTGGCACCGCTCCCCAGCTCCCATTGGCGTGGCTCCCAGCCAATCCGAGTGTGAAGCCAGTGCTCGGGGTGGGGGCAGCATGTGGAGTCCCCCACCCCTCCCCCCCACCAAGGAGCCAGACTTGCTGGCCGCTTCCAGGGCACAGCGCAGTGCCAGGACAGATAGGGACTAGTCTGCTGTAGCTCTGCAGCACCACAGACCAGAAGGGGGGAGGGATAGCTCAGTGGTTTGAGCATTGGCCTGCTAAACCCAGGGTTGTGAGCTCAATCCTTGAGGGTGCCACTTAGGGATCTGGGGCAAAATCAGTACTTGGTCCTGGGGGCTGGACGCAATGACCTTTCAGCTCTATGAGATAGGACTTTTAACTGCCCAGGCAGCAGTGCTGAGCCAAGCCACTACAACCCCTTTTCAACCAGACATTCGGTTGAAAACTGGACACCTGGCAACCCCATGTGAATGCCTTATGATACAGGCTTCAATTCAGTGGTCCTCAAACTTTTTTTTCATGGACCACTTGAAAATTGCTGGGTCTCAGCAGACCACTTAATGATCTTTCCAAATGTTGTTTGTATCATTAGCTAACTATTGTAAAGCACTTTGAATAAAAGCACTATATAATTTTTTTTATAATAATTAACATTTTTTTGTTCTACAAATAAAAGCACACAACTCCTATTTTAATATCAGTAGTCTTACCTTTCTAATGCGATGGATGTGCCTTCTCTGCCCTGCTGCAGCAGCTCCTGAGCTGGGGCTGGGAAAGAGGGGAGTCTCTCCCTCTCTCCTACACCATAGCAGCCACAGAGCTGAGGCTGGGAAGGAGGGCTGTCTCTCCCTGGCAGCAACAGCCCTGGAGCTGGGGAAAGTCGCCGCTTTCTCTGGCTGCCACAGCCCTACACATCCCAAATTTCCTCCACCCCCTCTTCTCACCCCACTGCCCCCTATTCCCCCCCAAGGCCACCACCTCACCTTACAAGTGTATCTTCTCCACGGTCCAGGCACCTAATTAGTGGAGCCACGCCTGCACGGCTCCACTAATTAGGTGGGTGGCCCTTCATTCTCTTGTGTGGTGTCACCCAGGCGTGCACCTTAGAGGGAAATATCCACGGACCACCTGAATGGAGCTCGCAGACCACAGTTTGAGAACCTCTGAATTACATGATCACATACTATCCCTATCCTTGGACAAGGAGACTGTGATGAGGAGAGGGGAAGGTGGAGATTAGGATTGGCTGGATGAGGAGACTAGGACTAGGCCTTAGCCAGCATGTGGAGGAGACTAGGGTGAGGGTGAGGGAAACAAGAGGGATGGACAAACCTGGGACAATGGTTGACTGGAGGGACAGAGGCAAAAAGTCTGTGAACACAAGGGCACACTGCCATCCAGAATCGGCTGTGGAACCCAAGATTCCTCACTCTCACCATTCTTCTCTATTTACAGCTGCAATTGAAGTCAACAGGAGTTGTGCTCTGCTTATATCAATGCTACATGAAAAATCAGGCACTAAGTGACTCAAATTTGGCACCCAAAATAAGTGGACACTTTGGATCTTAATCTCTCCTTGCCTCAGATACTTATTTGTAAAATTAGAATAATAATAGCCTGTCACCTCAAAGGAGTGTTATTAAGAAAAATAATTAATGTTTATGAAACACTCAGATACTATAGTGATGAATGTCACAGTTTCAGAGCAACTGCACCTGGATTTCTCCCACTATAGTCTCTGAAGGGCACCCACTTAAAGGTTTCTGGGTCCACCTCTTCTGGGTGGAGACCCACATCTCCCTCCATCCTGACCAGGGATTTTAGGGCTGCACAGTTGCCTGCCTTACCATATGATATCCCCAGCAAGCTGTGCTTCCTCTCCAAAGGCTGTGACCAGTGTATTGCCTGCAATTATAAGTTACCACACAGCTCCTTCTAAGTAAGTGTGTTTATTCTTATGGTAAAAAGCATTACAGAGAAAACATATTAAAACAATCAAAGTTCTTACATACATGTTAAAAAGCTTGCCAGAGGTCACCCTCAGCTCCAACCTAGGGTTCTGGTAGGCATGGTTGCTCCGGGGCTGGAGCACCCATGGGGAAAAAATGGTGGATGCTGAGCACCCACCAGCAGCCTCCCATCAACTGCCCCTCCACCTCCCAGTGCTTCCTGCCCGCCGGCAGGCCCTGCAGATCAGCGCCTTCCCCTTTCTCCCCACACCTCCCACCTGCCATAATCAGCTGTTTTGCGGCACGCAGGAGGCTCTGAGGGGGAGGAGGAAAAGAGCAAGGACACAGCGTGCTTGGGGAAGGGGGCGGAACTGGGTAGGAAGAGGCGGGGCAAGGGTGGGGCTTTGGGGGAAGGAGTGGAGTGGGGGCAGGGCCTCAGGCACAGCCAGGGGTCGAGCACCTCCCCAGCACTTTGGAAAGTCGGCGCCTGTGCTGGTAGGTTTTAATCCTTCAAAACCCACAATTGGGTTTTCTCTGTGTTACAAATATATCTCTGTCTTAGATCCAGAGCAGAACAAAGACATAACCTGTTTCTTGATATAGCTTTGATCTTGGCCTTGTGTAACAGGTAATCACCAGACGAAGACCCTCTCCTCACTCAGTAGCTTCAAAGGCTGGGTGTTTGCATAACTGGAGCTGGGTGATTTGCATTCACCTCTCCCTAGGGATTCCCCAGGAGATCCACTTCACACTTATTATCCCATAAATCCATACTTGTCTGGCACATTTTCAATATAATCTTTTGAACTCCCAGGTCTCACATCACATCTCTCCCCTAGAGAGGTTACATACAATCCCAGCACATAATAATACATACATTTAGTGCAATGAGATTTTCCAAAGACATTGCAGGATATTCCCATATCCATTAGAATTATTAATTTCCTCATGGGCTTTTCCATGGTGCTCATTGTAACAGATATTGGAATTTCCTGTGAGTACTATCCATTCTGTGCACCGAATAAGTCAAAGGTCCTATAGAAAAAATAAGACGTGATCACGGAATTAAAGACTATCATAATGTATACACACAAGGAGGATTAATCAAGGTTGTACAGGTAACCTTACATCACTAGCTTCCTTGTACCACTCTGTCTTAATCCTATTTTGAAGCAAACACCACATGAAATAAGGATATTTTTTTCAGGGGAAAGGCTAACTTAAATTGATAGTTGGTAACCGTGTCAATTATGAAGCTTTTAAAAAGTAGTAATTTGGCTAATAGTAACTTAATCAGAGACCAGAGTCACTACTGACACACACACACACCTGCACTCCAGTCAGTCACCTTAACACCTTTCATTCATAATGGCCCTGTTCCACACTTGAGATTGTGACCTTAAGTTGCAAGACTCTGCATCTGAATGCTACCATCTCTTCTCCCCACACAAGAATTATCATTTATATTTTAGCTATCATAACCAAACCTTACCAAAAGAATATTCTACAACTATTAGACTGATTTTTGTCAAAGCATCTGAACATATTCTCTTATTTTTCAGGCCCTTTAGCAGAAGGCACCACTCAGCATGCCGTCTGCTTGCAGCCTACGCTCTTGTGGAGCTAAGATTGGTACATTTAGTATTTGTTGCAAGATCTACTTTACAATGCTTCAAGGTCACAGATACTTTTTACTACTTACAAACAATGCCATTATGATTTATATAGTACTTTTGATCTCCATGGAACTTTATAAGCATCCCATTTCTCAAAGCTGAAAACAACTATGAGCCAAATCAGCTGGGAGGAAGAATTTAATCAGAAAAATGTGAAGGATAATTGGGAATCATTTAAGAACACCTTCCTAGATGCTGAAAAAAAAAAAAAACACAATCCCACACTCAAGGAGGCCATACTGGTTAAAAAAAAACTGGACCTGGTATAGAGGGGAAGTGAAAGAAGCTATAAAAAATAATACATAACAAATGGAAGAAGGGGGAAGTTGATAGTAATGAATATAAATCAGAAATTAGGAATTGTAGAAATTTGATAAGGGAAGCAGAGGGACACAATAAGCCCCACAGAGGGAGAATATTTGTCTAAGAACTCTGGTTTGATAGGAAATCACTGCAAGACCCAAGAGGGAAAAGAGGGCAAATGGCCTGCAAAGACAGAAATTGCCACAAGGGTGTGTGTGCAGGGATGGAGCCTATCATTGGCCATTGCATTAGACGCTTTATAAACACTTCAGTAAGACTGTCCCTACTAGAGCTGATCAAATAACTGATTTTTCACTGGCAGGTCCAAAAACATCAGAATTTTGGTTTGGTTTGGATGGAACTGAAACAACAGTATTTTGTGATTCAGAAGCTGGAAAAATGTCATTTAGTCAGCCACTAGGGCACTCAACTAGAAGGAGGGAGAGGTGGCTTCAAGTCCCTATTCCAGAGCAGAAATTAAAACCTTGCATCTCCCACATGCTAGGTTGAATAGCCTAACCACAAGGGTACAGGGTATATTTGAATAGTCATTAGTCCAGAGAAGGAGTGACACTTTAGGTCAATATCTAGGGCACTCATCTCAGGGGGATGTGACACCCAGATTCCAGTCCCCCCTGCACTATTTGTGTGTACAAATGGAACAGGTTGTTGAGAGATTGAGACAGATCCCCCAACAGACTAGCTTATAGCTTGGTAGGTCAAGTACTCACCAAACACTGGGGAAAACTGGGTTCAAGTCCCTGCATTGCTCAAATGTCAGATGAATGCCTGAGCTGAACATTATAAGAAGGGGCAGTGTCACTGCAAACAGTTCTGGTGCCTAAGTCTCCTTGTGAACCCAGCCTGAAAAATCAAAACAAGATATTTCAGAAGTGTCAAAACTGTTCATTTAGATATTTCTGATTCTTATTTATTTTCTAACATGGACTGAAACAATTTGCTGAAATTGACACAAATTTGCAAAATGTTTTGGTTGATCCAAATCTGCCTTCTTTGTTTAAAAAGAGTTTCAGACAAAAAATTTCACCCAGCTTTAGTCCCTATCCCAGAGAGCTTAGAGTCTTAGATAATGAAAAGATGTAAAAGTGGAAGAAACAGACAAAAGGAGGGTGCAAAGAGCACAGAAGGATGAATGAAAACATCATGCACAGCAAACACTAGTGCCCAAGACCCATTGAAATTGCTGTCCCAACCTCTCCATGCAGAAATAAAAAAGGCCATGAAAAACCTTTGAGGTGCTTTCCTCCCACTTCTGTGGTGGAGCTGGAGGCCAAAAGTGAACTGAGCTATTCCTGATGGAAGCTGGCATTTTTCTTTTTATTGTCCTGTCATATAGTCCAGCAGATGGTGTCTAAAAGGGAAAAATTTGTGCTGTTAGCCCTTCATTCCATCAAGGGCGAGACTTAGGACACCACAATGTGCCATAGCTTCTGCCTTTTGTCATTCTCTCATGTAAGGTGATCACATTCAGAGATTGAGAAATAGATGTTTTGTCTATTTATTTTACACTTTTGCCTCTTTTTGTTTTTCCTTCAGATAAATGGCAGAACTCCATGTATTCAGATTCCTTGGCCACACAATTAGCTGCTGATGTCACTCCTTGCTTCAGAATTGTGATCCAACACCTACATGACTCTTCGAAAAAGTACTTAGGCTCAGGGCTTAAATACTCAGAGTATTTTCCACAACTCCCTTTCCCCCATGCTTTAAAAACCTCCAGGGGGGTTGAAAATATTTACCAGATCTCTGCTTCAGACAGCACGGGCTGAATTTAAGCCCTGCTTAGGCTTTATTATGAGGATAACTTTCAAAATGTGAATTAAGTGTAGACTGATGCAGTACTGTATCACCAGCCAGCCTGAAACAAATAAATGTCCCCCACTTATCTCAAGGGACTGTAAATTTACATTTTAATTTGTTGTTGGACACACTGGGCTAGCTGTGCTAGGAGTTCAAGTCACCTCTGCCTCTGAACACTATTTCTTGCGGAAGCAGGAGGGAGGGGGAAGCAAACAAATTCTCATAATAGGTATCGCTAGTGCACTCATTAGTGGATGATATTATGGAGTGTGTGATTTTTTTTTTTAAACATATGCACCTGAAAGCAACCTTTTTAGGGATATTTTTATAAACCTAGAAAATAAATAAATAGTGAACATAATATGTCAAACTAAGGCTTTGTCTACACTACACAGCTTTTAGCGATATGGCCGTGTCGCTAAAAGTCAGGTAGTTAAATGCTGTTTGTCGGCACTTTTGCCAACAAAATACTTCCATACCCTACGAGTGGGGTTCATGTTGTCGACAGGAGAACGCGCCTGCCAACAATGAGCCATTTACACTGCCACTTGCCACAGCAAATCTTTGGTCTTTGGGGGGGGGGGGGGGGGGGGGAGGGAGGGGGAGGGGGAGGGGAATTCTTTAAGTACCTGTGAACGACAACATTTTTGTCGTTCAATTGGCAGTGTAGACAAAGCCTTAATCACTACAGAATGACTAATTAAGGGGAAAATGTAAGCATTTAATAAACTTGCTACACAAGAAAAAAAAGTTTTATGGTCTGTTTTTCAGAGGTGCTCAGCAACCCAATCTTGTCAACAGAAGCACCTTTGTAAAGTTAGGCCACTACTGTATGAAGACTCCATCTAATGTACACATGTATGTATTGCCTGCATCACTACAATGCTGACTGATATAATACAGAATTTCATACTCAAATTAAAAACAATATATTTATTTTGGTAAATGTTATAATTATCATACAATACATGAAATGTTTGTGCTAGCATTTAAAATAATTTTAGAGAGGAAAAAAAGATGGGTAAAGAACAACTACACCATTGTTTAAGGATATTGCATTTCACATTTGGACTAATAAAAGTATTTTAATTCACATGCAATTGATATTTTGCAGAAATAAAGTCCCCATTGATCTGTCCAGAAAGCACCAATTGTATGTTGACTTAGCAAGTAAACTTTTCTTAAAGATTTCCTGATTTAGGAGATATAGTTAAGACAGTGCTCCTGTAGAACTGAAAATGTAAAGATAAATACAGCCATAAATTAACTGACAAGATACACAGTGCATTCAAAAAGTCCCAAAGGTATATTTTTCTTAAATTCATAGATCCCATTGACAACCATGTCATTCTCAAGTTACTGGGGTTTATTGAAAATTTTGTTATTAACAATTATAATAAAAAAAACAGTAGTCTTTGCTTAGTATAGTCATAGATATAAAGACTTGTATTCCTAAATAAAAATTGAAGAGGATATAAGTACAAGCAGTCCAGTCGTAGTAAAACATTGGACAAATATTTTAGCTTATATTTTATTTATATAAAACCTCAATATATGTTTAGGTTTCAAAAATATTATTCTCTCTGGTTAAATTACATCATTTATTATTCATATTATGCTAGCACCTAGAAGCTCTAGTGAGGGATCAGGGCTATACTGTACTAGTTGAAATCCCCACCAACTTCCAGGAAAATAGCACTGGGCCCAGAATCTTTTAATTTATAAGGAAATTCAGTGCTCACGAAACAGTGACTAAGAGCCTTGGCATCAGCCAGGGATAGTGTGGGCAGGTGATTTGAAAGATTTAATAGCTCTGCTAATGTATCTTAGGGACCATATGCACTATGAAATTGTCTGTGTTAAAACATGTTTAGGAACCACCATGTTACAACTCTGCTTTGGTCCTGGTCTTTGTGGACAGGAGCAATGTTATAACCAGGCTAAAGTACAAAACAAACCTGTTTTGGACTTAGTCTTTATCAAGTTGGTCCCCAGCTGTATTAAATCATCATGCTTTAAAATAGTCACTTTCATAATGTAGATGGGAGCAGGATTTGGGCCTGTGACCTAATTAACAGCGAAATTCACATACACTTCAATGAGACAAGGCTTTTGTCCTTAGTCCCTCAATATAGTCATTAGCTTCCCTTGAGCAGAAACTACTGATCGTTCCAAATTTCCTGAATTGCTAACAGAGCTGAAACCTTAAAAAGTATATTGTTCTTTTTGCTAGTTCCCTGTTTGAACATGAGCATCCTCAATTATATCAGAATTGATCTGCGTACACATGGTTTAATACTATTCAATGAACATATATGTCTGCAAACTGCTGTTTTCCCGAACCGTTTAGTTGGTCAAATAATATTAATTGAAAAGATTTTACTCTAAGAATAGCAGCAATATCAATCAAAAATACTCAACATTATTTTTTCTACTATTCAGCCTGTTCTAGCTAGAAATGGAGTTTATCGTATAACTACTTGCTGCAAATACAGCTAAATAGAAACGTTTTAAGAAACGACAAGTACTTGCAAATATTAAAGAAAGCCATGGAGTGATAGATATTTTTAATGAACGAGATAAAACCAACTTGGAATTGAAAGGCTACTTCCCAGAAACTTTCACTGTAGGTCAACTTTTGGACTGTGTCCAAATAGCTGATAAAAATTATGTTTAAGTGTAGTCTCAGAAACTTAATACCTTATCATAAGTAGGGCCCTACCAAATTCACAGCTATGAAAAACACATCACGGAATGTGAAATCTGGTCTTTTGTGTGCTTTTACCCTATACTATACAGATTTCACGGGGGAGACCAGCGTTTCTCAAATTGGGGGTCCTGACACAAAAGGGAGTTGCAAGGGGGGGGGGGGGGATCAGTTGTGTGTGGGGGTGTCACAAGGTTATTTTAGGGGGGTTGTTGTATTGTCACCCTTACTTCTGTGCTGCCTTCAGAGCTGGGCAGCTGGAGAGTGGCAGCTGTTGTCCAGGTATCTAGCTCTGAAGGCGGCACCCCACCAGCAGCAGTACAGAAGTAAGGGTGGCAATACCATACCATGCCACCCTTACTTTTGCATTGCTGCCGTCAGAGCTGGGTTGCTGGAGAGTGGCGGCTGCTGCCCTAGGGCTGCTCAGCTCGGCAGGCGGCAGCGCAGAAGTAAAGTTGGCAATATCATACCATGCCATCCTTACTTCTGTGCTGCTGCTGGCAGTGGCTCTGCCTTCAGAGCTGGGCTCCCGGCCAGCAGCCACCGCTCTCCAGCTGCCCAGCTCCGAAGGCAGCGCCACTGCCAGCAGCAGCACAGAAGTAAGGACAGCAGTACCGCAACAACCCCCTACAATAACTTTGCGTCCCTCCCACAACTCCTTTTTGGGTCAAGATCCTTTCAATTACAACACTGTGAAATTTCAGATTTAAATAGCTGAAATAAAGAAATTTATTATTTTTTAAATCCTACGACCGTGAAATTGAACAAAATAGACTGTGAATTTGGTAGGGCCCTAATCATAAGGTATATCAAAACACTGGTATAATTATAATTTAAATAATAAAACAAAACAAACACTGAAACCACGAAGCTATTTGTTGGGACTTAAAATGGAATGGTCTTTGCTGCTATGTGTTACATACAGGATTTTGAAATGCATCCAGCATTGCTAATGTTAATTAATGAACTACAGATACAACACAGCATGACTCTTGGTTTTCCACACATTTCTTATACCTTTTTTTAAGCACACGGCAGAGTTGGAAGAGAATCAAATGTTTTTTTAAGGTCTTTATTTTGGTTATCAGATGTAAGAGGAAAAGAACAGGTAAAAGGCAAAACCATCCCCACAGCAAAAACAAACCACCTTGATTAATTAATACACTAATCCTTCCAAAAGCTTTTGGCCGACTTTTTTTCATAGTAGCAGGCACACACAGAAGCAGACAGTAAACAGACATTTTACAAAGTCTAAAAAGGATTATACAGTACAACATAATTAAAAAAATAAGTATCTTAACATTTTTACCCCGAGTATTGAAATATGTTCTTTAGAAAAGTAGTTAAAATAAATTATATGGAGATATACCTATCTCCTAGAGCTGGAAAGGACCCTGAAAGGTCATTGAGTCCAGCCCCCTGCCTTCACTAGCAGGACCAAGTACTGATTTTGCCCCAGATCCCTAGGTGGCCCCCTCAAGGATTAAATTCACAACCCTGGGTTTAGCAGGCCAATGCTCAAACCACTGAGCTATCCCTCCCCCCACCCCCCTCCTTCATAAACCAGATTTTCTGGAATTTTATTACAGAATTAGAGTTTAAATTTAGGGATGCCTAGGACATGCCCTGCAAGGCTTACTTGTGCCTTGGCACTATCACAAGTTATTTTTTAATTCTGAGTGCTCTTGATATGTACAATTCATATCTGTAGTTTCATCTATCCCTTGCACATAATTTTCTTTTAAATTCCTGGATGGCCAGGAATGTGATTTTTTAAGTGGTCTTGCTGATTTTTGATATATTTTTGTGTTGAGAATTGAGAAAGTGTTGTCCTGAGAGCCAAGATTTTGGCAACATGAATATTCAGGCTCAGTTGACTCTTGAGATTCTGAAGCTGTATCTTGATGGTTCTTCAGAGTAATGTTTTCTCCTGAAAGATTGTTTTCGTTACTCTGCTTTGATGCATCTTCTTTTCCCTCCATTGCACGAGCCAGCATATAACTAACCTTTCTTTGATGAGCCAAAGCCTCTTCTTTATCATTCAGCTGTATTAAAAAGAAAAAAAGAAAACTAGTTTATAAACTATTCCTTAGAACATCATCATATGCGAGTCAACAATATTTGTTTGCTCAGTGGGAACAAAGCTAACTTTGATCAATATGCTTTTTCAAGATTTTTTTAAGATACTAACCAAATCTATTAGCATCCTAAGGATTTCATGAGGATTATCCAATTCTTCCATTTTCCTGCAGTCAGCATCAGAAATAAGCATGCCCGTCAACTTTTGTCCCAGATTTTTCTTGTTCCCTTGCAACTTCATAAGTCCTGAGAAAAGGAATACACTTCATTTGAAATACACAAAAAGGACATGAAAACTAGTATTCTTTAAGCAAAAAAGAAGTTGACTTTGGGATAAAATATACATTTACAAAGTAAGATATGGACATTTATAAAGTGGTAATCCAAATTATAGATGATTTTCATGGGACACAATATGGCAAATGGTTTTGCATGCAAGGCTGTGCTGGCTCACACCAATGATAAAATAGTCTTTTGATTGCAAACATGGGTCAACAAAATGGAAACTTCTGGAACTGCATGAGAAATACACTTTGGCTCTTCTATAAAGACTGAAGTCCTCTGAGATCTACTGATGAAAAACTCAATATAAGAGGGTAGGTATTATTATAACAATCCCTACTTGTTTTGTTTTATAAAAGGGACACTATATGCTAAGTTAAAAAAGGTTTTGTGGAAGAAATGTAAAAAGTTGTAAGTCTTAAACTGCTATATATATATATTTAAATTTCAATGAAGATTAAAATAAACAAAGGATAAACTATCCTGAGTTAAGTCTAGAAATATATGCTAATATCCCACTATAAAAAGAGTGTGGAAGTTTTAAGTTCTCTTTATGTTTGCTGAAGATGCCTCAGGACATATAATTAGCGAACAAAGACACCAGAATAATCAGTAGTTTCATGAAAGCTTCTAAAATATATCTCATGTCAGAATATTACATTCTGGGGCCTCTTTAGCAAACAAAGAAAAAAAACCAGCAGATTTCACAAACCATAGCAGCAGTGGGTCAGTGGATAACACATGGGACTGGAAGTGGGTTCTGTTCCCAGCTCTGCCGTGGATTTGTGAACAAAGCACTTAATATTTTCTGTACCTTGGTTTTCCTATGTGTACAATAAGGATAATGATATTTACTCCTCTCCTTTACAGATCTCTTTGAGATCTGTGGATGGCCAGTGCCAAGTATTATTGATAATAAGAATGTTTTCTAAAAATAGTTAAAACTTGTTTATATATTATGTAATATTTCTCAAATTGCCTAGAGAGTGGGGGATATTCAACACACATTTCTGTGCTTAATTCAAACTTGTAATTCCCTTACCTTGTGAATTTATCATACATCATAATTAAGGCTAAGATTCTGTCACGAATATTTTTAGTAAAAGTCACGGACAGGTCACGGGCAATAAAAGAAAAATTCATGGAAGCCTGTGACCTATCTATGACTTTTACTAAAAATATGCATGACAAAATGGGGAGCTGCAGGCTCCCCACATCACCCAGGGGGGCCTGGGTTGGAGATACAGGGTCTGCCCACCACCCATGGCGGCTCCAAGCTCGGGGCACCCCAGCTGCCCATGGAGGCTCAGTGCTTTGTGCCCTCCGCGGAGGCTCACTGCTCCGTGCTGCCCATGGAGGCTCAGTGCTTCGTGCCGCCTGTGGAGGCTCTGAGCCCCATGCCACCGCTGGCGGCTCCGTGTTCCAGGGCGCCTGTGGCAGCCGGGACTTCCAGAGAGCCCTGCTGCCCGCAGCAGCCAGGAGTTTGGGGTCTCCCCATTGCCTCAGAGCTCTGGGCAACCCTGCCTCCGCCCTGGCTGGGAGCTGCCTGCGGGGCAACCCTGCCTCCCTCTGCGGCCGGAAGCTTGGGCTCCCGCAGTTCCCAGCTGCCAGAGGTGGCAGGGGACCCTACAGTCCTGAGGCGCTGGGGGCTCAAGTCACGGAGGTCTCTGGAAGTCATGGAATACATGACCTCCATGACAAAATCATAGCCCTAATCATAATACTTCTGTAAAACAAATTAGTACTATCAACACATTTTTCTCTTTTATTAAAAAAAAAAAAAAACCACGCAACTAAAACTGTAAATTAAATCTTGCCCAGGATTAAAATTTGTAACAATACGCTTGTATAAATCCTATTAACAATATAAATCTTTTCACAAAAGGTCATTACAATTCTAAATAAAAGTTGTTGGTTGTTTTTTCTTAAAAAGAAAAGAGTACTCACCTTGTGCAGTAACTGCGGTTCTTCAAGATGTGTGTCCTCATGGGTGCTCCACTTCAGTTACTTCAGGTGCCTCTCAAGCCATTGGTCAGAGATTTTCCATTAGCAGTGTCCATTCGACTGACACATGCCCTCTTTACAACCACAGGCCACACATCAACGATATATAGGGCTGCACAGGCAAATTTCCCTCAGTTCCTTCCAGGGGTGCAAGTAACTTAAAGGACTTACCAGTACGCCGGAGTCCTGAGCAGGGGTGTGGCCTCAACCAGAATAGGCGTGGCCTCAACCAGAAGAGGTGGGGCCTTTCAAGATTTAAAGGTTCTGGGGCTCCGGCTGTGGCTGGGAGCCCCAGGGCCTTTAAATCACCCCAGAGCTACCAGCTGCAGAGGCGGCTTGGAGCCCCGGGCTCAGGGGCGAATTAAAGGGCCCAGGGCTCTGGCTACTGCGGGGCTCCAGGCCCTCTAAATCACCGCAGGAGCCCTGCCGCCACTACCCCAGGGCAGCAGGGGTCGGGCGGGGATTTAAAGGGCCCACGGCTCCCTGCAGTTGCAGGAGCACCGGGCCCTTTAAATATCCACCCGAGCCCAGCTGCAGGAGCCCCGGGGCTCCGGGATTTTAAAGGGCCAGAGGCTCCGGCCGCTGCGGGGAGCCCCGGGCCCTTTAAATCGCCGCCGAGAAGCCAGTCCAGTCCAGTCCAGCACAGCTGTCCCGGATTCTACCGGCTTACTTTCACCTCTGGTTCCTTCTCTATCTGACAGTGCAACAAAGAGCAGTCTGAAGCAGGGGGGAGGAGGGTGGATAGTAGAGCATCCATAGAGAGAGACATCTCAAAAAAACAGAGTTACTCCACAAGGTGACAGGTTTCAGAGTGGTAGCCATGTTAGTCTGTATCAGCAAAAACAACGAGGCGTCCTTGTGGCACCTTAGAGACTAACAAATTTATTTGGGCATAAGCTTTCGTGGGCTAGGAGTAACTTCTTCTTCTTCTTCTTCTTCAAGTAGTATCCCTATGGATGCTCCACTTCCAGTGACTCCCAAGGGGTATCCCCACAGGGGATGGGGAGCTTTGGAATCAAGTCCAAGACAGAAGACAGTAGAGCAGAACCAAGTGTTGCATCAGAACTGATGGCAAGAACCAAGGCATAATGTTCAGAAAAAGTATGCACTAAGGTAGAGCTGCTAGATGGGCCTGTTTCAAACACTGGAAGGTTTTTGACTAAAGCTGTGGAAGTTGCCTGCAATCTGGCAAAGTCTGTTATTATCCCTTGGCGAGGTATAGCATCGTAGCAAGCAATAATATACTCAGAGATCCACCTTGAAAGTCTCTGTGAAGATTTCATGTATTCCTTGAATCTTTTTGCAATGGAGACAAACAGTCTAGGTGCTTTTCAAAATTGCTTGTTCTTATCCAGATAAAAGGTCAATGCTCATCTCAGATCCAATGTATGAAAGGAAGTCTCATGCTGAGTGGTTTAGGAAAAAATACCAGTAGATGAATAGACTGGGTAAGATGGAAATCCGTCAGCACCTTAGGTAAGAATTTTGGATGTGGTCCTAAGGAGACCTTGTCCTTGAAAAATACCATAAATGGGGGATTTGCCATCACGGCCCCATTCTCCCCAACCCTGTGGGCTGACATGATAGTGACTAGAAAGACCATCATCATAGATAAATGAAACAAGGTGCTGGTCACCATAGGTTCAAACAGAGGTCTCAAAGTATCTAAATACCAGTTTGAGATCCCAAATTGAAGTAGGATCCTTAACCTGGGGGCGGGGTCAAGGTTCTCCAAACCCTTAATAAATCTAGAGGACATAGGCTGAGAGGGGAGAAGATTCAGGCACAAGGCGGTGCCAGCGATACCATTGGTTGAACCTTTTCCATTTCTGAAAGTAAGTTGAGTCCCATCTACTGTTTAGTAATGCCTCCTGTACTCCTGTCAAGCAGGTGGATCCTAAGCCTGTGGACATCTATGAGCCGTGCTTGGAGATGAAGGATCTCTAGGTTGGGGTGAAACACACAATCTGCATCCTGGGAGAAGAGATGACAGATGGTCAGAAGCTTAAAAGTCAGTTGGACACACCGATGAAGCAGATAAGGATACCATCTTGGCATCAGCCAGGTCGGTACTATAAGGAAAACCCTGGTCTTGTCCTGTCTGATCTTCTTCATCACTCTTAAAATTAGTGGTGTTGGAGGGAATGTGTAGAACAAGCCCTTTGTCCAGGGAAGGAGAAAGGCGTCTCCCAAAGAATGGTGACCTAGGTCTCCTCTTGAGCAGGATAAGGTGCACTTCCAGTTGCTGGACGTGACAAATATGCCCACCTTTGGAAGTCCCCACCTCTGGAAAATCACATGAAGAATTTGAGAGTCCAACTCCCATTCGTAGTCCTGGGATAAGCCCCTTCTGGGCAGATCATCTGTGACACTCTGGACGCCAGGGAATTAAATGGCTGAGATCTGAATCTGATGGGCTATTCACCATTTCCATAACTTCATAGCTTTGGCAAACAAGCAGGGGGATCTTGCTCCTCCCAGTTTGTTGAACATGCAAGCCATACCATCTGTCATGATCGTGATTGATTTGCCTTTGGATGAGTACGCCTTTCAGCCAAAAAGGTCAAACCTCTTCTGATCCTTATCTTAAGGGGTAGACCTGGCATAATGCTGTTTACCACCTTGTTTATGGCATCCACCCTCAGGGAATTAGGTGGGGAGGAAGGAAAACAAAAATTCTGAGTCCCTACAGGAAACATAATATTTCTTCTCTGACCATTTATTAGTTGGTGGGATGGTGGCAGGAGTTCGTCACAGTGTCTTTGCTGGATCCAGGGGTACTTCATTAATGGGTAGCACAACTGGGGTGGGTGTTGTCAACTGCAGAATGTCCAGGAGATTGTGTTGTGAGTCTTCAACTTCCTCAAGAGGTATCTGGAGGGTGTCAGCCATCTTCTTCACAAGGTCTTGGAACTGGCGAAAATTGTCTGACATCGGTGGTAGCAGAGGTATAACTGCCTCGTCAGGGGATGAAGACGAAATAGGAGTTTAAGGGGTGGACTCTTTGTCCAGACCACTCTCCTGTTCTTCAAAGGTCTCCTCATGTCAGGGATTTGATGGAAGAGACTGTGAAACCCTAGTCTCCTGGTGCAATTGCTGCCCAAAGATCTCAGTATAGCCACTAGGGAGGCCTCTACAGGAGAGGGTGTGGTACCCAGGACTGATACCACCAACCCTGATATAGATAAGAATCCTTGTCAAAGTATGGGGTCCTGTAATGATGCGAGGGGAACTCTGCACTGATAAGTAGACCAACTGAACGTCTCCTTCATCCTCCTCAATGTCCTTTAATGGGGAGGAGGGACCCAGTAGAAAAGGGTGGGGAATCCTGCAAGGTAGCAATGATAATCTGGGGACTGGGGTCTCAGTACTGAGACTCAGTTGGCATCCATGAGCAGTGAGGCTCCAGCTTGTCTAACACTAACAAGTCCCTGGAGTAGCAGAATTCCTGGGGTAGCAAGTGGGTTGGTAATGATGCAGAAGTTGAGGTGGAGGGTACTGTTGATCTGGAGCATATAGATGCTGGGGCCAAAGGTGTCTGATGCTTTGATTTTGCTGGTACTGATGGACCAGAATGCGAAGACACCACTGCTAAGTCTGCTGTAGATGATGCCGTTCTATAGGAGTGTATGTCCTGGGCCACTCTGTTCTTCCCAGATGGTACCAAGGAGCTGTGCTTCTCCAAAGTGCTCCAGTATCTCCCAGCCCCACGAGTACCAGAGAAAGAGTCCTTCACCTCCATGGTACTGAGTCAAGAAGGCAAAGCTTCTGACACTGCAGACTTAGAAGGAGATTGGGGCCTTTTAGGAGCTGGCTCTTGTAGTGGGAGCCTAAGGTCCTCTTCTTCGGTACCTTCTCTGAGTCCTCCACAGTCTTCCCTCACCCCTCTTAAGGGACACCTTACCCAAGGTCAATGGGGCACTGGAGACAGATGTATAGGAGGCAGACTCCTGATTGACTCAGAAGTGGGTTGAAAGGAACGCTCCATCATCCGAAGCTTCAATTTGGTTTACCGATTCTTCCATGCTCTAGATTTTAGAGCCAGGCAAAAGCTACACTTTTGGGAGACATGGGACTCTCCCAAGCAACATCAGCACTTAGATTGCCCATCACTGACCAGACAGCTTCCTGACAAGAGAAGCAACATTTGAAACCTGGGAAGCCAGGCATGTCCAGCTAGGCCAAATAAGTTCCCCAGGGGGGGGGGGAAAAAAGGGGAGGGGAGAAAAAATTCCAAACCTCTCACTACTATCTACAACTAATTCTAACTAGACACACTAAACTAACAATAGAACAACAGCAAAACATGGTGATGCATGCACAAGGTGGACACGCTAGAGCTCCATCTCAGTCCCAGGTTGTAAAGAAGGAACCCAGGGCAGTTTGCCTGCTATATAACCTTGGTGTGTGGCATGAGATTGTATCGAGGGCATGCGTGAGCTGAACGGACACTGCCTATGGAAACTCTCTAATCAAGGGCTCAAGAGGCACATCCACACCTGAAGTAACTAACGTGGAGCATCCATAGGGACACAACTCAAAGAAGAACAAACATTCCCTCTGCAATATTTACAATTGAAATGTGATACACTGTGCTACTATAGGATAACTAAAGAGATCAGTCTATTTTCACAGTCCAAGTTGAGTGCAAAAGTTAAACAAATATCATAAATGGTGTAAAAGTATGTTTGATTTTGAAGATCCCTGCAGTTTTAATATCCAATATGTTATTAGTGCCATAGTTAACGATTTTTTTCAGGGATTTTATTCAGACCGTATCCTCTGAGTGCAGGATAAAAAAAATTAGATTAAAAAACCTAGACTGATAGATCCAATATGCTGTTAAAGTTATTGTTAGTGATTACAAGCAAGTTCTATTTATGTACAGAATTCCTTAAAATAGAAGTTGTGAAACCTCCAGCAGAAAATCCCTAACTAGATGACACAGTTGTGATGTATTTACAATTTTCACATAACTTCTTTTTTCTTGATTCTAAGGATTCTTAGGTCAGCAATTGGATCACAGCTGTAAATGAAACAGAGTGTTGTAATTCTTCAATAAACCTATCCTCTTTCCTACTGATACTTATTAATTTTACTTAAATTCCAACAACAACATAATTATGAAACATCACAGTTACCATCCTCTTTCAGGCGTTTCCAGTTTATAAGTTTTGTTTCTTTTTTACAGATCTTATTCACTTGTGTGAGCCTCAAAGCCTGGTCTTTCCTCTGCATTAACTGCTGCTCAAACGCAATTCTGAAGGCATCTGCCATTATATACGCTTCTTCTTTACTCTTCTTCAGAGCTTCACACTATTTTAAATTAAGGAAAAAATAGAATGCATCACACAAACTAGGAAGCCAAAGCAGTTAAAAAAATTTAGACTGTATTAACACACAGATAGTATAAGAAATCCTGCTATCATATTGAAAGAGCACTGCCAACACAGACACACACATACCAGGCCTTTACGGGTGAATGGAGATAGAGGAGGAGCTAGCTAGATACTTTTAGGGAAGTGGTGACATCAGTACTTTCTTCAAAACAATCTTTTTAGAAGGAAAACAAACTAAACACTAGCTTGCTAAAAGAATAATTTTGAAGTGGGGATTGAAATCCTTACCCCTGAATGTGTGCGTTTATATCTACATACACACACACATCCTCTGCACTAATTGGCTCTCCTGCAGTACTGTTTGCCCCTCCAGGACAGCTTGAAGAGGAGCAGGAGTCTCGCATGCCAGTTGCGCTCAGCACTGCCGTCACAAACAGGCTGTGAACATGTGCAAGAGAGTTCTATGTTATTAGAAGCTGAGGTACTAGTGTCAAGGAGAACAACCCATGTACAACAGAGCCATGATAGCATCGTTTCCAAATCTGTGCTGCTCTTTGAAAAGGGAACTGTTGCCCTACAGCTGCAGGACATTGAGGAAGGATACCATACTTATAAAAGTAATAAAATAAAACAAAACAAAAATGCACCACACAAATTATGGCTTTAACTAAATCTATTCTTTAAGCAAGGTAGACAGGAAACACTTTTTCAGACTAAAACATGATATAAATGACTAGAAGAAAGTCACAGTTGTGTCTTTAAAAAAGAAAATGATTGTAGGACTTGCTTCTTTTAACAGACAAGCTATTTTTCCCCATATGTTCTTGTTCAGGGTGCATTCCTGATGGACATTTTTAGTTCACTTTAATTTTTCTTAGCCATTTTCCTGTTCAATCCAAATGAATCTTGAAATTGATGACAACTTCTGTGGAAGACTGTTACATATGCACAATGGACCTTTCAAAATAATACTTAATCTTACACTATCAAGATTTCCAATGGGCTTCCAACAAACTAAAACTAGAACTCACAAATATCATTTTCCATCTTTAAGGGATGGAACTTAGGTTATTTAATTTTAATTGTGTTTCTGTGTTGCTGCATTTATTATTTGTATTGCAGTAGCCCTAAAAGGTCTAAATCAGGATCATGACTCCATTGTGCTAGGAGCTGTACAAACACCAGGAAGCAAAAGAAGATGCAACAAACAACAGGAGGAAAAAGGAAGGACGGATATAGCTAACAATAAGTTTACATGGTTTATATAGGCTAGCTCTGTGCAAAACTTCTGAATAATTTCAATGTACCACATGTGGGTTTTCTCTCTCTGTCATTGTATTATATTTTCTCTCTCTCATACCACACATATACATTAATAAAAGCGTGGCCACAACTGGATATCTGCAAAAAGGCAGCACTCTTAAATTAGGGTGTGTGTGTGTGTTTACATACCTACACACTTATGCCAGCTAACTCTAAGCAAAAATCAGTTTAGGCTTTAAATTTGTAACATCCATTCAAACAAATTCATCATACCTCTTAATACTAGTATATGATTACCATGCTCAGGATCACCTATCTTTAGCTTTAAAACAAGACCCTCATGCAGCAAATCTTTTTTAAACCGTCAAATTCCAAGAACATCCTTGTAAAGGAGCTACACTGGCAAAAGTGCTTTATTGCCAATATCGCCATCTACAATAGGGCTTTTGCCAGTATAGAAATTTTTTAAAACAAAAAATTACTACACAAGCAAAAGTTTCTAGTGTGTTATTACTACTACTTATTTGTATTACCATAGCATTTGCTAAAGCTTGCAGAGACTTTTGAAAAGCACTATTTTGTTTTTGAAATGTACTAGACCCAAATAGCAAGTATACGCTAAACTTTTTCATGAAAAAGACATCTATGTTGCTCCACATCCAAGTTAGGCTACATTACCTCTTGTCTGAGCTGAAGGAGCTGCTTTCGAGTTGCAGCTGACATTTTAGCACAGGAACAGGGCTCTCCTCCAGAAGCATTACAGGTGCAGGCTCCAAGAACCGCCAGCTTCAAATCCAAGAGCATTACACACCAGTTACTCAAACACCTCTATGTGCACACACAAAGTAATTTAAAGAATCTAGATTTTTACCAATAAAAATATCTTGAAATCATAGTGGATTGGGGTTAGGGAAACCCACATTATCTACACACACATGCCATTTATTTTTAATTAAAATAAACAAGCGATAAAAACTATTCAAACTTTACAACAGGGATCGGCAACCTTTGACACGCAGCCCACCAGGGTAAGCACCCTGACGGGCTGGGACGGTTTGTTTACCTGCTGCGTCCGCAGGTTCGGCCGATCGCAGCTCCCACTGGCCGCGGTTCGCCACTCCAGGCCAATGGGGGCTTTGGGAAGCGGCACGGACCGAGGGATGTGCTGGCTGCAGCTGCCAGGATCCCTCTGTCACCGCCGGTGGTGGCTGGGACGCTCTGGGGGCCCCCCACTGCCCACAGGACTGGGAGCTGGGTGGGGGGGAATCCCCCACTGCTTGTGGGGCTGGGAACTGGGGTGGGATCCACTGCTGCCTGCGGCAGCTGGGGAGCTGCAGAGTCCCCCCCACTGTGGCTAGAGAGCTCCAGGTCCCCCGCCAGCAGCACTGGTGGCCGGGCAGCTTGGGTGACCCTGCCAGTGGTGGCGGCTGGTCAGTTGCAGGGGTCCTTCTGCCACACATCGCAGCAGGGCTGCTGCAGGAGGGTCCCTGCTGCCAGCAGTGGCTGGGTTGCTGTGGATGCCCCAATGTCACGGAGGTCTTTGGAAATCACAGATTCTGTGACTTCCGTGACCTCCATAACATAATCATAGTCTTAATTATGCAGTATACATCTTTACA
Organism: Chrysemys picta bellii; assembly: GCF_011386835.1. Classification (NCBI taxonomy): domain Eukaryota; kingdom Metazoa; phylum Chordata; order Testudines; family Emydidae; genus Chrysemys; species Chrysemys picta. The sequence continues at coordinate 49,955,568 of NC_088796.1, read as the reverse complement.
GGTTTATGTACCCAAACAGGTGAACTCTAAAAAGAAAAAGAAAAAAAGTTTATCCATGCACAAGTCCCAAATAAAATTAGAGCGTATAATACAGCAAATAGTATCTGTCCCTGGCTTGGAAAATTTTTCTGTTCCAGGCTTGTCTACATGGGGACACTCAAGAATTACTAAAGATGTGATGTTAAAGCATATTAAATTCCTATGGGGATGGTCTCCATCAGGGTTTACTTCCCAGGGTTAAGCACCCCGATGGGCCGGCATGGTTTGTTTACCTGCCGCGTCCGCAGGTTCGGCCAATCGTAGCTTCCACTGGCCGCGGTTCGCTGCTCCAGGCCAATGGGGGCTGTGGGAAGCGGCGCAGGCCGAGGGATGTGCTGGCTGCAGCTTCCCGCAGCTCCCAGTGGCCTGAAGCAGCAAACTCTGGGGGTACAGCCCAAAGGCAGGGCTGGGACTGGTTTAAAGACCATGGACACAGCCAGCCAGCCAGAGGGGGGTTGCTTGCGAGAGGTGTGTGTGGACCCTGTTAACCTGTCCATGACATTTACTAAAAATATCCATGACAAAATTGTAGTCTTATGCATAATGCATTAAACTTTTTCTTTTTTAAATTAAAAGTGTCAAGCTATTCCCTGAGTAAATGTGTAGACAAGGTATTACTGAGTTCAGCCTATGAATAAGTAGCAGTCAGATATTTAACAAATGTGGACATACCCACACATATTGTATATTATGAGATTATTAAAAGGTTTAGGTGCAGATTTTCAAAAATGCTTACGTGATTTAGGGGCATAAATCCCAATGACTTTCAATGGCCGTTGTGCTCCTAAATCCCTTAGAAGCTTTTGAAAATGTTCTCCCTAGTTGTAATTGAATACAAAAGTAATAAAAAGACCATTACAGTGTAATCTTGCTAGAATGAATATTTCCAGGATTCAACCTGTCATGTCATACTATTTGTCCTTGTCAATAGGGTTCTGCCCCAGAAAGTTAAGGAAGCCTTGGATATATTCCAGACTGCTCTCTGGAAATCTCAGACCTTGGATCATATAAATTGGAGTCTTAGTCATTCACCATCATTTTTGCCACATTTGCAGCATGACAGACAGGATAGTGGAGTATCTTCCACTGACCAGAAGCATGGCTTCTACCATACAGCATAAGGACAGTCAGAAGAGTTGTCAGTATATTTATGCTGCTCCCTGAAGACCTCAAAAGAGGTCTCCTCTCATAAGAGAAAAGTGCAGAGCTTGAGGAGATAGTGCTAAACCTGTTAACATTAGTAGGATATGCTGATGCTTCTTCGGTCCGCTCTTCCTTTCCACGACAGTAGCAAAGCAGATAATTGCCCAACAGGCTCAGAGACTACTTATTGCAAGCACTCAGTTAATAACAGGAGGCATATTTCTCATTTGCTATAAAAGTCATACTGTATTCTGATGCATTATCAAAATGAATTTTTGGAAGGAAATGTTTTGTGGAACTTCATTAACTGCTCAAACAAAATGTATTTAAAAAAAAAAAAAACTTCCAACCAACCATACTTACTGAAATAAAGAAAACAAAATTCTCACTTACTTCAAGACCTGTAATTTCTGTAAAGCCACTTTTATTAATGGACATATTTTCCTGAATAATCTTCTGTTGTTTTACATCAAGCATTGCAAGAAACTCCAAGCGCTGTTGATTCAAAACTATGAAATTCAACATTGAAAATAATTAGTTTTTCATGCTTCTAATCTCCTCAATATCTGACTTTGCTTACCAAGAAATTACAGCAGAGTGATAGCCCTCCTACAGTTAAGGTTAAAAACAGCTTTCTGTTCAAACCTTGACTCTGCTGAGTGCTCTAAAATCTACACTATTAGCTGTATTGCTTTGTAATGTGCTGTGCTGGGTATGGGATTCCATTCATGATCCAAATTTGGGGCCATTTGACCAAAGTGTACCAAGATATAGCCCCCGAAAAAAAACAGCTTCTCTTAAAGTTGAGAGTTTCTGGCAACTTTTTTTCTCCTTACAGATAGAAATCAAAACATGGCTCAGATCATTGCATCAGGGTCTCCAACATTCAACGGTTACCCCAACAAAGTGCCTGGTACCCACCAGCCCTTTGGGCGAAATCAAATTAATACATTATTTGAAAAAGATTTTGCTTCTCCAGTTAGGCCCTTTGAAAGCCTTATGTGCTTATTCTCATTTCCGATGGATTATACCAAGAATGCATGGACTGTTAGTGTCACATAAACTTGATAGCTCAAGGAGATAAGTAGTAGTCCTTTGAATCTGACTTATCCTGCCAGTGTCTGCCTGTCACTGTGGGTCAAAAGGCTGGATGGCATATTGCTAAAATCTGCCTCTGTTAGTGTGTTTACTTTGGGATAATGCATTTTTGAATAAAAAAAAAGTAGACATGAATGTTTGCTGAGAGGTGAAAGGGGTTTGCTGCCATATGGAGGAGAGGGGGATAAGTGGGGAAGGGAGGTAAGAGGGGTTGGGAGCTCAGGTAAGAGTCACTGGAGAAGAGCAAGGGCATCCATCAGCCCCACATTCTCCCCTGGTGTGTGTGTGCCAGGATCTGGAAGGCCTAAGCCCCTCTTCCTACCCTCCATGTGAGCTGAGATATGGGTTGGAGAGCCTGCAGGTAACAAATTAAAACATCTAGAAGAAATTACTATAAGGAGGGGGAGCTGGAAAAGTTGGTGGGGCAGAGGGTGGAGGAGAGAGGCACACTAATCTTCTCACACACTTGAAGTTACTATAATAGAACTGTCAAGGTTTGGATCATAGATCAGAAGATTTTTCTCACTGGGTCTGTTAGCAACTACACATTACAAACATTTCAAAGTACAACCACTATCCCCATCCTGCTATAACAAAATGTACAGGAGGGGGGAGGAGCAATGAGGAATCACATAGCAACTGTGTGGCCCAGTTGCAAGACCATTGGACAAGGACTATTCCTAGTCCTGCCACTGGCCTGCTGGATGACCTCGGGCCAGTCACTTCACCTCTCTGTAACTCAATTTCCCATACGCAAAATGTGGATGATGTAAATTTCTTTGAAGCCTACTGATGAAAAACACTATATAAAATCTAAGCCTTTTGATTACCTACCCAGAGTAGTGTATCAACTGCAAACCTAGGTGAGAACTACAACTGTCTAAATGACCATTAACGCCTAGCTGTTTTAAAAAAAAACCTAGTAAATTAAATGACAAAACTTCATTAACAGAGTTAAGGTTGCCCGCCTATAGCTTGCACACTTCCTGAACCTCAAGTTCAGCAAAACTCACAGTTCTGAAAACCAGGAAATATAAAACAGGCACTATCTGCACTTCTCCTATGCTCAAACACTGAGCCTACTCCCCTGAAAAAAATACCACACTTGTAAAACTAAAACAACCACCTCCTATTCTTTTACAACCCCTTGATATTTGCACACAGGATACAACCCAAACTATACTTTCACCTACCCATCATTAAATCCACAGACTGCTTTTATATCCCATCTCACTATTGACAATACCCATGGCAAGAAAATCCCAGTATCCTGCTACTGACACAACCAACACAATTCTGTATTGAAATGTTGCAGACTGGAACTTCAAGGTATATATACACCTTTTTCCTTTGATAACACACATGGGGGGCGGGGAGGGGACTCAGACCCTCATCTCCTCATATCACAATCACAGTTCTATGATGCTCCTCAAACTAATCCCCAGATCTCCTCACATCACAATTACAGCTCTTCCAAGCTGCTCCAACTTATTCCTTCACCATTCTCAGTACAGCTACACCTAACATACTGAATGCAGCTGGAGTGCATGCACATAATTCTCAGGGGTTACTGGCAGCTCCAGAGGGACAGAGTTAAGGTTGCATGGGTGTTTATCTTAACTCTATTTCCTGGTTTTCCGAAATTTGAGTTTTGCTGAACTTGACATTCTGGAAGGACACAAGGTATCACCAGGCAACCTTAACTCTGTGTTAAAGTTTTTTCCAATTACTTGAGAGATTAGTTTAACGGTTTAAGCATCAGGTTTGGAATACCTAGACTCCCTAGAACCAGAGTCTCAAATTCCTTCCTCCTTCTAAGGAAGGGAGTCTAATGTTCTCATAGTGTGGACCATATTTTAATAGAGATGATAAATGGGAGGAGAGGGGATATGAGTTAACACCATGTGACCACCTCTCTTTCCATTTACAACTACAATTGCCTACTTCAAAAAGTAATACTAGAAAAATATTCATGTATTTTTAGTTGTCTTTTAAAGCAATTTTGTAGCTACAAATAAGGGGAGGTGCTTGCATCATATGATCCAACCAGCTCTCTATGGACCACAGTTGAGGAACCTCTGTTCTAAGGTAAATAAGTTGAGTATCCTACACTATATGCTATGGGAACCTATAAGTTCAGATATTAAAAACTAAAGGTTCCATTGTCCTATATAGTCCTTACTATCTCATAGTAATTTTCATAACAGCAGGAGTTTGCCCTGGCTTTCTTAGCCAAATGTTCCATTTCTCCACTGTTGTACAGGGAGCAGAATAGTAGTTTCCCTCCACACCTGAAGTGGTCGTATTTCAGTGTTGTTATAATTTGTGAAATACTTTGGATTCTTTGGGATAAAAAGCATATTTAATAAAAAAATATATTTTAATTATATCAGTATTCTCACATTCTATACTTAGATACCAGATTTCTTCTCCTCAAGTGAAACTGTTGAACCTCATTTTATTAGCATCTTATTTCTCCAGTTTTTAATGTATTTCTATTCTAGCTTCCATAGCAATTGCTTCCAGTATCCGCTTAATATAAATCACCAAGTTTTATTTCACACTCCATTTCAGCAATTCTATTATTATGCTGTTGCCTGTTTTTTTGCTGAATAATACACCTCTCACTTTTTCCCCCAATAAGGTCTTCTAATAAAGCAGCTGAAACAATCTGATTTGGATCACTATCAAACACCTCGCTGCTGAAGACAAGATAAACTGTCCATTTTATTTTTCTTATCTACAAAATGTGTTGTACAAAGAAAAAAATCAAGTTAGTTTCACTTTTTTAAACAAATTCACTTTGCTTAGTTATGTTTTGCTACTGATCATGATGGAAAAGACACAATGATTCTTTTTTCAAAAGTTACCTCATTGTAAGGTCATTCAGAGTGCCCTACTTCATTATTTTAATGCAAAGAGTGGCAACTAAAACAAACTACCAGTGTGGAAGAAAAGATTTTAACAGTCAAATCATACATCTAACATGAATTTTGAGTCTACACTCAACCTATCATTCCCTCCTGTCTTCCCCATTCCAGAGAAAATACCCCAGATCTGCAAGGCCAGTAGGACTGAGAAGAAAAAGTCAAAGACAACAAAGATGGGTCTCTATTACTAAAGATGAATATCCTATGACCCAGCACAAATATGTCAGTGACGCTCCAACAGGTTGCTAGTGAACAGCGCTCAAGTAATGGCAAAGAGTCACATTTTTAAAGGAGATAGTGAGTGTCTCTCCCTCGCACACAGACACATCCCACTCCTTATTACATTATGTAAAATATCAGTACATCTTGAAGTCACAGTTATGAAGGTAAGTTGAAATCAATCAAAAATTTTGTAAGCCACATCTGGCTTAAGATGGTATCTCCAGACATGAGCTGCTAACAGGGCCGCCCAGAGGATTCAGGGGGTCTGGGGTCTTCGGCGGCAGGGGGCCCCCCCGCCGCTAAATTGCTGCCGAAGACCCAGCACTTTAGCGGCGGGTCCCAGGGAGGAAGGACCCCCAGCCGCGGGTCTTCAGGGCACTTCGGCGGCGGGTCCCGGAGCGGAAGGACCCCCCGCCGCTGAACTGCTGCCGAAGACCTGAAGCAGAAGAAGCTCTGGGGGCCTGGGCCCCACTAGAGTTTTCTGGGGCCCCTGGAGCGAGTGAAGGACCCCGCACCAGGGGCCCCGAAAAACTCTCATGGGGGCCCCTGGGGCAAATTGCCCCACCATCTGGGCGGCCCTGGCTGCTAAAAATGATTTCCAGATCCAAAGTTAAACAAAGCAAGATCAGATGAACATATAGGCACCATTGAATAACAATGTGTTGGCTCAAAGTAAAATAAACCTCTTTTGTGATGCTCCAGGAGCAATCTTTACCATCATGGCTGGCATACATCCCCTTTCCTGGGACCCTGAGCTTTCATCATCCTGATCCTGAGGGATGTCCTGACCAGACCAGGCCGAAGAGAAGGACCTGAATAACATCACCACCCCTATGAGTTCAAGCTGAATCCCAACCACCATTTGGGATGAAATGAGATCAGACTTACAATAGCTGTAGCCCACCTCAAGCAACTTCTTCTCTTTTCCCTAAAAGGACAGTTATTACCATATTTAATACCATCTAAGAGTTTGTCAAACAAGGAGATTTTTCTTCTAAAAGGATGTTTAATAATGTGTTTGCCATGGTACTAAGCAGGCTGCGATTTCCTGTATAACAAACCCGAACCTTGTTTAACATAGTCTTTGTCCAACATTAAACGTTAACACCTTTGGCCCATATATTCCAATTAAATTAATACAACAAACCCCTTATGCTTAACAATCTCTTCCAACTTATATTTAGACTCTCGTTACATTCCCAAGACCCAAAGAACTCTGTGAAGCGGTCCATTCCATTAACAGAAGTTGGTCCAATAAAATACATTAACTCATCTATCTTGTCTCTCTCATTAAAAACAGTACTTTTAAAAAGGGAAAAGTATTGAGCAATGCAGTGTTTGCTTACTTGCATTTTCAGATTTAAGAGTTCTAACTTCATCTGTTCTGAGTTTCAATGTTTTCTTAAGGGCTGCATTTTCACAATATATCCTGCAGAAGTTGGAAACAAACACAGACTGTTTTAGCTTTGAAATAGTTATTTAAAAACTGACTCAAGTTAAAATCACTTGTGTCTTAAAATGTTTTCCTTAGCTTTTTTATATGTAGCAATTAGAATTACTGAAAGATTAGAGAAAAATCCCCCTGCCATATTTTTTTCAATTTTCTTACTCTGTGCCTCTGACAAGACTGTGGGCTGGTCTTCACTACCGGAGAGATCCACGCTGCTGCAATTTGATGCATCAGGGATCGATTTAGCGGGTCTAGTGAAGACCGGCTAAATCTATGGCAAAGCACACTCCAGTTGACCCTGGTACTCCAGCTCTCCGAGAAGAGTGAGGGAAGTTGACTGGAGAGCGTCTCCCGTCGACGCAGCACAGTGAAGACACAGGGGTAAGTCGACCTAAGCTACATCGACTCCAGCTACGTTATTCACTTAGGTCGACTAAGCCCCATAGTGAAGACATTCCCTGTGTGTGTAATCAGTTTCCTCTTTTGTTTGTGAAGATTTCCCACAGCAACAGAAAGAGAAAAAAATATGTACAAGAAATGGAAGATACTGCATCATAAAATTACAAAAACTGGCAGAAGGTTGGTGCAAATAGCAAATATAGAACCTGAAACTACTTTTTAACTCTTTAAAAAAAAGCAACAGCTAGATATTAAGCTGATAACGTGCCTTCAATAGTCAATGATTCTTAGTGGGAGATTCTGCTAATAATATTTAGTGTACTGCCCATTATAGAACAAACACAAAAAGAAACATTTAAAAAAAATGCAAAAGTGCATATTCAAAGCCTTTGCAAATAAGAAACATTTTGAAAATTTCAAACAAGTAAAATGGAACGTAAGATACCTGAAAAACACCTGAACTTGAGAGAAAATGGAAGATACTATATTGTCACTGGGAACAGTCATTAAAAATATGTACAAAATACATACTGTATATACTCGTTCATAAGCCGAATTTTTTTTTAGTAAAAAAGGGAAGCATCAGAGAAGGGGGTCGGCTTATGAACAGGTATAGAGAGGGGGAGAGGTGGGATACAACTCCCCTTCCCCCAACAGAGGGGGCAAGCAGAGGTAGCAGAGCCAGAACGGAAGAGGCGGGGCCAGAGTCTCTCCTCTTCTGGCCACACTGCTCTCCCCCCAGCCTCCAAAGCAGCTACAGCTCCGGGGCTGGCAGGCTGTGGCCGCACCGCCCGCCCCGCCGGAGCAGGCTGCAATCACACTGCCCGGCCTGCCGGAGCAGCTCTGGCCAGGCCAGAGACATCCTCCCCCAGCCCATCCCAGGTAAGGTGGGAAGGGATGGGATGGGAAGAGTGTGGGTGTCCCGGGGTAGGGGTGGGGACATGTGGGGGGTGGTCACAGGGGTTACTCCCCGACCCCCACCTACTCCCTCCCGCCCCATCCAAAATTTCCCCACCAATTGCTGTCCTGGCCCATCAGGGTAAGCTGCTGGCGGGTTGGGACATTTTGTTTACTTAGGTTTACCTCTGTGCCTGAGGATGCTCGAGGTAAACAGTCTCGGCCCGCCAGCGGATTATCCTGATGGGCCGTGGGCTGAGAGCTAACCCCTGAATTATAGGATCAGCTTATGAATGGGTCATAAAAATTTGCCATTTTTACTTATCCATCTTCGGGGGGGGGGGGGGGGGTCGGCTTATAAACGAACCAGCTTATGATCGAGTATATATGGTAATTATAGTACTTTGAAATATTTGTTAGACAATCCATAATGTCCATTAAAGGTTAAAATAAATGTGCCCAATAAAATCACTGTGTCTGTTACGATATGGCTTTGTCCTTAGCATACAGTGCAAACTTCCTATTTCCTTAAGTATGGTTCTAAAACATCTGTTCTTTTAATTCTTGAGTACATTAAAATGTAATGCACTTCACCTTGCAGTTAAATATTTCCTGTTCCTGGAAGAGAAAGGGACACAAGCCTTGTTTCCATACTTTTTGTTCTGATATTGTATTAATAGGCCTTTTCCCAGCACATCCCCAGAGTTTTTATTAAAATACATGTAATTACATCTCATGTTTTTTTTTTTATTTCGTTTTTTAAACAGTTAACTGGTGGACTGAAATCTCTTCCTTTAAATATACATCTAAGGGTACGTCCAGACTACCCGCCGTATTGGCGGGTAGCTATCGATTTATCGGGGATTGATATATCGCGTCTCATTAAGACGCGATATATCGATCCCCGAACGAGCTCACCGTCGACTCCGTAACTCCACCGGAGCGAGCGGCGGTAGCGGAGTCGACAGGGGAGCTGCAGCGGTCGATCCCGCGCCGTGAGGACCCAAGGTAAATCGATCTAAGATACTTCGACTTCAGCTACGCTATTCACGTAGCTGAAGTTGCGTATCTTAGATCGATTCCCCACCCCCCCCAGTGTAGACCAGCCCTTAAAGGCAAAAGACCCACTCATCTTGTTGTCTCAGGGATCAGAAAACCTTTTGAAAAATTGATTGAGCTCTTGAATTATTGCAGCTTTCTAAAACTGTTTCTCAATTTCGGTTTCGAATCGAACTTTATTCTGGCCTACTCAGCAACTCTTGCTAGGCAGCACATAAATTCCTCTTATATGCAATTCTAAGCATTAACAGAGTACCAATATACCGTTTTTTTTCCTGGCCCTCTTTTTGTTTGATTCCACAACATGTGAGATCAGCTGAGGTGCTCACATTCATGCACTCATGATTTAAATGGAAAGGGTCTGATAGCAAGCCCTTATATGAGAAGCCCTTAATTCTGGAACTTCTTTCATCATTAGCTGGACAAAGGCAGAGTATGACCTTCAGGACATGCCAAAAAGGCCTATCTGTTATACCCAAGCTTTTAAGAAGAGAGGATGAATTAGGAGGGTGTAGGTGTTTTTAAAGAGTATTTGTTGATAATCCTGATAGGTTAGATGACTAGGAAAGAGCTGATAATTTGCAGAACATAACAAACAAATACATAATAATCAACTAATGTACATGTACTTATTCCTTGGTTCTAGATGTGTTTTTAAAAAATATAAAATAATCTTCACTGAAATAATTGAAATTCTGCTGTTTGGACTTCAGAGAAGTTACTCGTGTCTTTAAATAATCAAAAAAAGTCTGCTGGGAGACTGCTTATTAGTGCTCTCAATGTCTGTTGTTGTGTTATGTTACTAATTCAGTGTTTTTGGTTTGTCCTACATACCCAACAAGTAACAGCTGCTGTCAGTCAAAAAGCAATTTTTATTTAAATGTGGGGCAAGTGGTAGTATCACATTTCACTTGAGCACACTCTTACTCATGACTATAATGTACAAAACAAAAATATCATTAACCATTGTTTGACTCTACTATAGGCCTGCACACCACACCAGCATTATTTTCTACACCTCATTAAATAAAATGTTAACTTATAAATAGTCCTGTACCAGTTGGTTAACATAAGGAAAGACAGATTGAATTGAAAGCTCAAATCAGCAAAGCCGCTTAACATATACTCTTCAAACAAGAGTAAAGAATTGCGAGTTATCAACTTTAGTGCTCAATACTTAAAAACTGACATGTCTAGCATATTGATGAATGTTAAATACTTTCTGAGATCCACAAGGAAATTAACATGAAGAACCAGAAAATCTGGTATGTTGGGGCATGCAGATGACATTAGAAAAGCTTCACCCAAGAGTCAACAAGATATTTAAAAATAAAGAGATTCCATAATTGGATTCAAATACCTGTCACATTTTTCTGTCCATGTCTCTTCTATGTTTTTAAATCTTTCTTGATCAAATTCAATTTCCCATTGCAAAGCATTTATTTCCTGAGATGAAAAAACAGCAACAGTTAATTACAGGAATGAGTCTAAAGCACCACAACATTTAGATTATTAAAAAAAAAAAAAAAAAAATTGTCCATGTTCCAGATATTTTATCCAAGGACACTCTTGGTTCTGCTTTCCCTAATGTCAGAGTTCAGTTTCATTCTGTTACTGAACCAACTAACAGTTCTCTTTAAATTAAAGCTGTCTTTAAAAAATACTTAATTAGTAATTTTACGTGACTAGTTGAAACTAACTATACAGATTTAAAAATAAACAGACCTAGACAAATATTGTGGAAAGCATCTGTAGGCAGCCTCCAGATTTGGTTACAAAGTTCTGGAATATTTATCAGGATTTACAACATGGTATTAGCTTGTCCTTTTCTCTGAACATAGTCAGAGGGCAATGTGACAGACTACAGGATTGTCTGTACACAGAGCTTTACATTGGTTTAAGGTGTGATTTTAAATGGATTTAGTTAAACTGGTGCAAGTCTGGTTTATTTTGGTTTAGTTTAGAACAGATTTAAGCTAAACTGAAATAAGACACTCTTAAACTGGAATAAGAGTGCTCACACCAGTGAACAGTTTAATTGAACAGGTGCAAGTTTGTGTGAAAACAAGTGCTCACAGAAAGGGACATCCCAGCTCCAGTGAGGTTACTGGGAGTTTTGCCACTGACTTCAATGGGACCAGGATTTCACCCGGAGAGTTTAAGAGGGGATCCTCTGAAGAGTTTAAAAGGAGATTATAAACTGCTGGGGCTTCTGAAGTCCATGTGTCACAAGACCCTATTACCTTTTTAGGTTATGACATTCTGTATGGTTATTTTTCTTGGGTGATGCCCACTAATTGGGCGGTTGGGGGAGAACAAAACAAAAACCCAATAGATTCCTTTTCAGACACAAGGTTAAAACTAACTAATAGTTTGGGCTGTCCAAAAATTCATGGATATTATGCCATGGTTTCTTTAAGTATCCCTTTCCCTTCACAGTAAGTGTTCTTTTCAATACTCAGACATCTAAGATGGGCCTTTTTGACATTAGACAGTTTCTCCTATGGGAGTTTCCCATACTAACAGTAAGCTGCTATTTGTACAAAGAATATCAAGTTGAAATTACTTATATAAAGAATATCAGTATGTGTAGAAATCCGACCTGTCTGGATGTAGCAATTAAAATTAATACTTGACAGATGGCACATTGTTAGATACATACTGAAAAATTCCCACTCTGCTTTAATTGTTTTACTGTGAAACTCTGTCACAGTTTCTCTGCAGTGCTGGCAGTTAGCAACAATCTTCCACTGAGGACACAAGAGGTATGTTTTGCCTAAATACATTAGGCTGCACTCAAGTGGATAATGGTAAAGTTCTTCAGTATCAAAGTGACACTATCTCATGGTAACACTGTTGTAAAGTACTTTGTTCTACACTCACCTTTTTGAAGGAAAATTCTCCAAACATCAGCGTAATGGAGAAATTGATGGTGTTAGCTGCTTTTGAGTAATAGTTCCATATTGGGAGAGAGATCAAGTGATTATCCTCCTTCTAACATGCTACCATTGCAAGTAATCCCTTTGCCTCACCACACAACAGTATATATAGTAGATGAAGAGGAGGAGCAGGTTTTCTCATATTAGAAGTGGCACTATTAACAGCTTTAGACCCAAGTACAATTGAGTCAGAGAACCTGGTTATAACACATTTTTCTCCCAACCCAACTACAATTACAGTGTACAAGGAAACTTCACTGTATCCAATAACTGTACTAAGGCCGTAGGTATTTCCAATCTTCTATCTATACTACAAATTGTAAATGTGGTAGCCAGGTGCTACAACTTAGTTTATTTGCAGTGCGGACAGGTCTTCAGGATGGATTCCATGTGTTGAGGCAGTTAGGCCAGATGTTTTACACAAGCATTCATGTAATCCCTATGTCTTATTCAGCAGGAAAAACTGCCTCTTTGTGGCATATTACAATCTAAATTCACTGCGAGTGTTCACTTAGGCAGTACTTAATTGCCAGATAAAAGTGAATTTTGTGTCCATATCTGAATGTAATCTTTTGTACTTGTCTAAATCCCACTTGTATATCTGTAAAATGCCCATGTATTGGACACCTTAAAGGCTCAGAACCAAGCATCACATTGCAGTAACGTTCCTTAGAAAGACAGACAGCTGACAGTCTAACATTTGATTAGAGATACAAGTTCAAGTCTTAAAAAAAATGAGTTAAAGTAGTTTCAATTATACTTGCCCTCAACTCTCTCCACCAGTTTCTAATGGAGCTACATTTATATTCCTAGTCTCAGAATGTCTCTCCCCCACCTTGCTCCTGTGTGTGAAAAAGCCACCCACCCACTCATTAAAAAATGAGAGAGAAAATGACTAAAATTGGAGAATTGGACACCTAACTCTCTTAAGTTCCTTTGAAAATCCCAGCCTATAAACAAAGTTCTGTCAAATGCACAAAGTGAACAAGTTGAAAAACATTTTTTTCCCCTGTCTTTTCAATATAGTAATCTTAATTATTTGTAAACAGAAGGTACAAATGTTCAGACATAAATGTGATAAGTTAACATTGTCTCCTTAAAGCTAAGTGGGATGAGACTTCTGTCAGCAAAACCTAAAACTGAAATAAAGTCAGATATATATTATATTCAAAAACAGAGGGACCACCTTTGTCAGTTCAGAATAAATCCTAAATTATTGGTTTAGCCTCACAAATTACAAGGAATAAAGCCACTATGATATTAGCATGATTTTGCAGAGACGAGAAATCTGCACTCTTACCTTTTCTAAAGCTCTCTTTTGTTCCTCAGTTTTTTGAAGCATTGCTTTTGTATGACTAGTGGCTTTATTAAACACTGTCTGTGAAAAAGATGAACAACGACAAGATCATATAGACAAATCTAACAGTATTATATAACTAAATTAATGTATCACTTTACATCTTGAGAATAGCGTAGCTGAAGTCGACATATCTTAGGTCGACTTACCTCACGGCGCAGGGTCGACTGCCGCCACTCCTCCGTCGACTCCGCTTCCACCTCTCGCTGCGGTGGAGTACAGGAGTCCACGGCAGAGTGATCTGCGATCGATTTATTGTGTCTACACTAGACTCAATAAATTGATCCCCGATAGATCGATCACTACCCGCCAATCCGGCGGGTAGTGTAGACGTACCCTTACAGGTGGTATAAAGAATGATAAGCTCTAGCAGCTATTGGAAGAAGGAAGGGCAGGGGAAGCAAGTTAGAAATTAGAATAATAGGATTTTAAGGTTTGATATCTCAACCTGTAAGGTTAGAACTAACCAGCATATCCTTTTGGAAAGCTGAGATATCAAGCCTTGTTTTTGAAAGACCAAACTTTAAATTGGTCATTAGTCCCTCAGCTAAGCTGTTCTTTTTGGCAGTAATTAAGGACAGAATGTAGAAATTGCAGAACCTGAGATTGGTTTTCAGTTCCCAGAACACGTGAGTGGAGATTCATGGAGAGATTAGGTATTTAATTCCCAAAATTAACCTACTCACTGGTGACAAATGTCGGCACCTGTGAAGCAAAGGGAGCTCTTCTTGACCATAGGTTTTATAGATTTCAAAAGCCACATTTTGCTTTCATGACAAGGAGCAACCACTTCTTAAAAACTTAAGTAGATTGATATAGCACTATCTATAAAAAAAAAATTGTGGGTCAGAGTTATGAATGCAATTCCTTACTGAGGGATTAAGTCACATACACTTCCTCATATCAACAGACTCATAAGGAAGAAAAAGAAAATTCTTTAAATTAAATTTATATTTAAACGGATTACAAAAATCCTAGTGGTTTTAGTACTCAAGATGTTAAGTTTTCAACAACAGAGTTGCAAACCACAGCTGTGTTTCAACTCCTGCTAGCCTTTGCTATTTTTAAAGTTTAGCAGCATTTCAGGAACATAGAAATGGCCATAATGGGTCAGACCAATGGTATCCTATCTTCTTAAGTGGCCAGTGCCAGATACTTCTAAGGGAACTGAACAGAAGACAGTAATTTCAAATGATCCATCCTGTCATACAGTCCCAGCTTCTGGCAGTTGGCAGTTTAGGGACACCTGGAGCATGGGGTTCTATCCCTGGCCATCTTGGCTAACAGCTATTGACAGACCTATCCTCCATGATCTTAACTAATTCTTTTTTAAAACCAGTTATACCTTTGGCCTTCATAGCATCCCAGACAATGAGCTCCACAGGTTGAGTGTACATTGTGTGAAGAAGTATTTCACTATGTTTGTTTTAAACCTGCTGCATATTAATTTCATTGGGTGATCCCTTGTTCCTGTGTTACGTCCAGGGGTAAAGACCTCTATCACTCCTTAGTCGTCTCTTTTCTAAGATGAATAGTCCCAGACTTCTTAATCTCTCCTTCTATGGAAGCTATTCCATACCACTAATCATTTTTGTTGCCGTTCTTTGTACCTTTTCCAGTTCGAATATATCTTTTTTGAGATGGGGCAACGAGAACTAAATGCAATATTTAAGGTGTGAGCATACCATGGATTTATATAGTGGTATGATATTTTCTGTTTTTTTATTTCTCTCTTTCCAAGTGGTTCCCTACATGCCATTAGTTTTTTTGACTGCTGCTGCACATTGAATGGGTGGTAGCAGCTAATTTAGAACCCATCATTTTGAATTCATAGTTGGAATTATTTTTTCCCCATGTGTATTACTTTGCACTTACCAACACTGAATTTCATCTGCCATTTTGTTGCCAGTCACCCAGTTTTGTGAGAACCCTTTGCAACTCTTCAGTAAGTTTTGGATTTAATTATCTTGAGTAATTTTGTATCATCTGCAAATTTTGCCACCTCACTGTTCACGCACTTTTCCAGATCACTTATGAATACATTGAACAGCACTGGTCCCAGCACAGATCCTTGGGGAACTTCACTATTTGCCTCTCCCAATTGCGAAAACTGACCATTTATTCCTACCCGTTGTTTCCTATTTTTTAACTAGTTTCTGATCCATGAGTGGACCTTCCTTCTTATCCCATGACTACTTAGTCTGCTTAAGATTCTTTGATGAGGGACCATGTCAAAGGCTTTCTGAAAGTCCAAGTATGCTATATCAACGGAATCATCCCTTGTCCACATGCTTGTTGACACTATCAAAGAATTCTAAAGATAGGTGAGACATAATTTCCTTTTACAAAAGCCATATTGATTCTTCCCAAAATATTGTGTTTATCTGTGTGTCTGATAATTCTGTTCTTTTCCCAAGAGGTTCCCCAGTTCCTAATAAACCTAAAAGCCTCCTTCCTACACGATTGTCTCATCCATGCATCGAGACCCTTCAGTTTTACCTGACTTTCTGGCCCTGCGTATGGAACTGGAAGCATTTCAGAGAATGCTATCAGGGAAGTCCTGCACTTTAATCTCTTACCTAGCAGCCTAAATTTGGCCTCCAGGACCTTTCTTTCTTTCTCCTATGTCACTGGTACCTACATGTACCACAACTACTGGCTCCTCCCCTGCACTGCACCTAAGTCTGTCTAGATGTCTCATGATACTGGAAACCTTTGCACCCAGAGAGCGATTTACCATGTGGTTCTCCCAGTCATCACAAACCCAACTACCTATATTTCTAATAATTGAATCCCCCATTACTATTACCTGGCTCTTCCAAGTAACTGGGGTTCATCCTCAGTGTGAGGATACCATGACATCATCTGGAAAGAGGATCCCAACTATGGGATTGTTTACCTCTGCTTCAACTTGGAAAAAAATATATTAAAAACAAATTTAAAAAAGATCCTTTTTTCTTTTAAGGCCTGTCTGTGTTACAAAAGTAACTTTCAAGGACCCAGGGTACTGTATGAATGATCGTTGACCCAGGTACAATGCCAATACAATTTTAAATGGATAGGACCTAACAGTACTGTAAATGGGTTGTGTAACTACACTAAAACCTTGGAAATTGACTGCGGTGGCTTTGATTTTAATAGTAAACAAAAACATCACAACACATACAAAAAGGTGATCCCCTAATAGTTATTAGGTATTGTCTTTTATTGTGAGATATCCGGACATGAACTGAAAGAAACCTCTGATTTGTGAAGAAAGACACAGCACAGGAAGCAACATTAGTAAAAGGAGTCAAAGGAAAATAGCATCCACTGACTAAAGTGGATAGATCCTATAAGGTCAAACTACCAATGTGCTATTATAGCGGAGCCTCTTTCAATAATAGTTGTGACTCTGTATGGAAAGCAGTATTCATAATTGCTAGCTCTTTAATATTCAGGTACAGTTAATGTTTTAAATTAAAACCCTATTAAATAAGCTGCTAATTTAAAAGCACTTCTTACCATATTTTGCAGAATTTTAAGTGCTTCTTCTTTTCCTTCAAGTTGTCTCTGCGATGCTTCAAGCTCTACTTTTAAAATCTCTACCTCCTGAAGTGCAAAAAAAACAAAAACATAAAAAAGTAAAGTTTTTAATGCTTTTAAAGTAAAAGCCAGAACAGTCTTATGTCTCAACAAGTTATGTTACCAAATGAGCTTCCTTCATAAGATAATCTTTACCTATTAATATGATTTACAGCTTGTTTCCAATATGACATAATGCTAATGAGAATGCATATTTAAACAAAATGTATAATCAAGCATACATACAATTACTATTTTTTCCCATTCTCTGCAAATGTACTTTAAAAACATATGTTTGGATTCTGCAGTTCTTTTGTTTTGTGTTTATTCTGGCACAGGCTTTTGAACACTATGCCCTGTTCTGCTTTCTTCTTTTAATTTTGCTACAACTGTATATGGATATTATAGAATATATGGATACTATTCTAGCATTATTTTGTATACTGAGAATTAAGCAGCTGTCCAAGTAAAAAAGCTCCTACCCAACTCTATCCTCATTTGGATGCCTGGATCACGTTCCCTTCTCCTCTTACAAGGAGGTCAGTTTACAATTTCCAAGAGTTAAAAACAAAAAACACTCCCTTCCTCCGCCCCCCCTTCCATTTCTGGTGACAAGCAACAATGACCTGCCCCCACTCTGAGCAAACGCACACACACACAAACACAAAAGTTCTGTCTTGGAACTTTAGGTGAGTCAGAGCAGAAAAGCAATGTTAAGGACGAGGTTTCAGACAAAAATGTCCCAGATTCTTTTAACCAAAGTTCACGTTAAAGATAAGAAGTCACCATGTTAATAGCTGAAATTCATTTTTCAGATTGTAGGTGGTAGAAATCTGACTGGCTGCTAGAACTAGATTCTGCTCCAAAATCAACACTGACAACCAGCATTTGTTACAGTTCCACTAATTCAGCAACTGATACTGAAATGTGCCTATATTTGGAGGACTGACTTGGGTGTACAAATTGAGCCATTCAGTTGAATATCTCAAAATAAATGGACAAAAATAAACACTGGTTGAATTGATTCATTCAGTACAGAACATGATTGTATATGCCCTACACGATCAAGAGTTCAAGTATTGTAGAGTTTCAAAAGTAGTCCTTTTCCTAGAAAATGACAATATTCTTATCCAGTGATTTTAGCCTTCAATCTAGACTATATAGACACATATGCTTTGTATTTAGTTTCCACCTTACATTTGGTCCCTAGAAGCAGCACATGCCAAATCTTTGGCAAATCATTCCTTTGAAGTATTTCATGTTTAAACTGCAGGACTAAGTAGAGAATTTCAATAAAATATGCTCTCTCTCTCTCGCAAACTGATTCTCAGATGCAAGTGATCCTATTGAGTACAGAGTGCCTCTTGGGAGTTGCTGCACACCTTCAACTCCCACTGAATTTAGTGGAAGTTGAGGGCACTCAGCAAATCCCAGGTGTTGAGCACCTTCAGGGACTGGGCCCACATGTTATGCTGTTTGATGATGAATAGAATGCTTTCTGACTTGCATATCCTCTCTATGCCAAAGCGTTATGCTCTTATCCATATACCCTCTTGAAATGTTTTTTATTGAATGAATGCTACTATCCCACAGCTTTATCTGGAGGCTCCTATTTTGTTCTCTTTACTTAGCTTTTCATTTTTGTGGTTTATCTATCTTGTTACTAAGACAATACTAATGTGTAAAGCGTTGTTTTTTGTATTTATTTTACTTTGATAGTAATAAGATTTGTGTTCCTATGTTTGTCCGCAGTTAATGGAAGTTGCACCACAACACATTCAAATGACAATTTTTCCTTGTACTGTACAGCATAGCATCCCAATTTACCAATATCTGATTAATAAACTTGGTGATGTTCCTTGAGATTTTACTGTGCTCTGCATGCCAGGTCCCTTCAACACAGCTGGCTTGAAATAGGCCTGCCAGCTTCCATGTTGGTGCTCCAGGTTTCCAAACCGAGCGTGTCATGAAGAGATTGCTGCTAAATGAAGTATTGCCCCTTTAAGGCCCTCCACACTTTGGAAATCTAGAACAAAGAGTCTTCCTCTTCATTGCACTCCTGAATTGGAAAATCCAGAGGGTACAGTGACCTTCAGGCTTATAGATCCTGGGGCACAGAATCTTTTAAGTCTCCCAACTAGCTCTCTGATTGACAGAACTCATGTTTACCCAAAAGTTTTGGGTATTCTAAGATCTTCCAATGAAATAACATTATACATATTTTATTACATTATAATAAACAAGCATTGCAAAAGAAGCCCATTCAGGACTAGTACTAACCTCTATAGTCTCCCGAAGTTGTTGCCTTAATTCTTCATTTGACACGTCAGAATTAGACTCTGTATAAAATTGATGAGATACCAACACATTCACAAAACTCCCAATTCTTTTAGTTTTCTTTACCTTTATATTGATAAGAGAGCCCATTTAGACACCCATTATCATCCTTGTAATTTTTATGAGGCTAAATAACACAGAATTACAAAATACATTAAAACAGTATCTATTATTTGGTCTGCAATATTTCACATGTAAAGAAGCCAAAATTAGAAAAAGAAAAGTTTAGCCACACAGAGAATAAATTAATGTCAAGTGTTTCCTTTTACCAAAAAAACCTCTTTTCCCCCAAATGCATTTTCATTTTTCCTGTATATTTATAAAAAAAAAGTGTTTTAAGTTTTCAACATTTAAAAAACAAGACAACAACTAGGTACCAGGTGTTCAAGAACTCTAATTGCATAGAGTGTGGATGACTTGCATGAAGCCTTGCAGGAATACATGGAGGGAAGCACTACACTGGATCCACTCATTCAACTCATATAGATCTCAGGTGCTTATTATGGACAACTGCTTTTTCTCACCTATGCCCTAATCCTTCAGTGACCTCCATTCCACATAGGTAAACCCCTATGCAGAGGCCCAATGAATTCAACATGGTTCCATGTGGGCTCAAGCTCTGCTTGCATGGAGCTCATTGCATAGACCCTTATCACTCAGGGTGCAAGCAGAAGCATTGTGAAATTGACTGGGATTGCACAAGTCTCATAAATTTCACACTGGTCCTGCTGACACCAGAAAAAGAGCAATTACGTGGGACAGTTTGGTTCATGTTGGGGAGGGGGGGGCGGAGTGAGCCAGAGTGACTAGAACTCCAATAACTAAAAAGGCATTTGAAAGGGGGGGGGGGGGAGAAGCACTAACTGTAGTTGACTATATTCACAGCATTGCCACCTTTATATAAAATTCAACACTAATAATGAAAAAACAGAGAGTTTCAAATGCAGTAGAGTGACTTTTTAAGGGTGAGATTGTTCCTGAACTATAATTTCAATGATATATCAAGCACAGATGTTTGATATTTAGCTGGAAACTAAATTTTAGAAATAATTTCAGGGATGATATACTTAAGCAGCTTACAGACACAAGAAAGTGGAACAGGACTGTGTCATTCCAATTCCTCCATTAAAAAGAGAATAATAATAATAATAATAATATATGGAGATATGCCTATCTTATAGAACTGGAAGGGGCCTTGAAAGATTGAGTGCAGTCCCCTGCCTTCACTAGCAGGACCAAGTACTGTCCCTGACAGTTCCCCCCCATCCCTAAATGGCCCCCTCAAGGCTTGAACTCACAACCCTGGGTTTAGCAGGCCAATGCTCAAACCACTGAGCTATCCCTCCCTAAATAAAGAAAACTAGTCTGCTTCTTCCCCCGCCCCCTTATTTCCTGTTCTCTTCGTCAAACCTCACTTTCAATGACCCCATGAAAGAAAGGTCATAGGACCAGTAGCTGGAAGGGAAAAATCCAATATAGCTTCAACCCCTAGCATTTGAAGAGGCTGGAGGGAGAGCTGAGACCATCCCAAAACTAAACTGAAATTACAGTCCAATGCATTTGGCTGTATTTATACAATAATTCAGTGTTTATCATGCTAAATCAACTCCCAAAAGTTGAATGTAAATAAACCTTTTTATTCAGCAATTCACATAGTCTACATATTCTTCATTCTATTTGTCATAAAAATATTTCAGCACTGCAGAGCAGTATCAGAAAATATAAGCAGCATAACTAAAATTCTTAAGCATTATTAGACTTCTAAGGGTGACTAACTTTACGATGACATGAGCTCGAAAGACTATAACTTTTAAGATTATATCAGTTACCAATGTATTGTGCAAACATTACAGGCACGTCTTAAAAATATTTCATTAGAGGTTCTCAAAATGTTTTAGAAACATTTCGAATAAAGCTTCATAACACTCTTGTAAGGTAGATTATTTTCTCAATTTCACAAACAGAGAAACTTTAGGGGCAAATAATTAACTAAAAGTTAGTCTTACCAGAACTATTTTGTCGGCTGCATCTAGTAACGCCACTTATTCCAAGCTTTTTGGATGACACATCATATAAACCATTGCATTTTGAATAGTGAAAAATTGCAGCATCACTTTCTTCCCCTTTCTTTAACAGAAGCGGGTTGAAGATCTTATCAGACCCTTTCCTAGATCTAAATGTGTGCACATTTAAACCTTCCATTTCATAGACACCACCAGGTCTTCTACCAAGTCCATTTCCCAAGTCTCCACAGGTCATGTCATCCTCTTCACCTTCAGAGTCTCTCTCCTCCTGTTTGCTTTGTAATGTGAACACCTCACTCATTGGCAATGCGAATGATGTCTTCTTCAGAACTCTATATACCTATTTTGAAAGGGAAAAGATCCTCAAACAAAGTAGCAGTACAGAAGGGAATGTAGTACTTTGTCTGAGATGAAGTGAAAAATCTTGTGTTTTTAAAGTCCCAGTGTTTTCCAACACCATGTTCAAGATCCCGGAAAATGTCTACTGTGTACATGAACAAAACACACTAAGACAATCTAAGTCATTTGTCCATAAAATTACTTGCTAGGTATGCAGGAGTGATTCTGGTGACTTGAATCTAAGATTAAACAAACAGATTGGTTTTAACTGACACAAAAGCAGCAGGTATTTTCAGTTTGTTCAAAGTATGTTTCTAATAACATAAAAGCATATCAGTGTTCTGGTCTCTGCCAACGAGGCACAAGAGAACACGCCTACCTATCTACTCACTTGGTTTCTTTACTTTAAAAAAAAAAAAAAAAAAAAAAAAAAAAAGGCAGTAAAGAAGTATTATTAGGTTTACAATTCACTAGGTACAAGAGTCACATCAAGTTCTCTGAAGTGTGTAACATTTAGTTCATGCACAAGTAATTAATGTACAGTAGAAGTATAAGAAAAATTATTCCCTTCTGAACTTTCTTGAATTTAATGGATTTAGTTTTAAACAATTTAATACTATTTTCAATCGAGACTTGTTCAGTGATAGACATTTAATTTGTAAAAACAATGAAACCTTTATAAAGAGGAAAAACTTTATATCCTTTCTTTAGTCATAGATCACCTTCATTCTGTGTATATTATTTTTAGCATGTTTAAATGTCAACACCAGCTGACTTGGTAACATTTTCAATACTACAATAGTTGCAAGCTGATGTAAACATTTCTAAATCATATCCCACTAATTTGGACTTTACCTCTCTTAATTTTCAATATGATGTAATAATAATTTGATAGCTGTTGGAACCACTAATCCCAGGATTTTTTTCTAAGAAAGGGGAGGTCACCATTTATCTTTTAGGCATTTCCATTGTGCCCATCGCCATGATGTCTAGTGCTAGAAATTAAGAATAGAAAAACAATTTATCTCCAAGCTTCCAAACTCAACTGCTGCTACTTATTTGGTTTACAAACTCAATTCTTCCTGTCAATCCTGTTTCCTTATCTTCTCTCATGTAAGAAACACAGTGATAGATAGTCCTGGATTATTGTAATTAACAAAAGTGTATAAACTCCAGTCAAATTTTAAATATATTTTGAATTCCTCCCAGCTGAAACAGAGCATCCTGAAGCCAGGAAACACAGAAGATCATGTTGAGACTGCAAGGCAAGAAAATGAAAGGCCAAATTCTGCCTCCAGGTATACTGGTAGTGCAGAGCTTCATCCTTCCTTGTGAGCAGAAAATAGCAACAGAGACCAAAACAGATACTCTAGAACAGCAGTTCTCAAACTGTGGGTTGGAACCCCAAAGTGGGTCGCAGCCCCATTTCAATGGGGTTGCCAGGGCTGTCGTTAAGACTTGCTGGGGCCCAGGGCCGAAGTCAAAGTCTGAGTCCTACAGCTCAGGACCAAAGCTGAAGCCTGAGCTCTGCTGCGGTTTTGGCCCCCCTGCCTGGTTTGGCAGGGCTTGGGCTCGGTCTTTGGACCCCCACCTGGGATAGCGGGGCTTGGGCTGGCTCAGGCTTCGGGCCCCACTCCTGGGGTCATGTAATAATTTTTGTTATTAGAAGTGGGTCATGGTGCAATGAACTTTGAGAACCAGTGCTCTAGAATCAATAATTCAGACGGACAGCTTACTGGATAGTGTGCCTACTGGATAGTGTATGAACATTGACTCAAACGTTTATTCATTAGCACACCTAATTAAATTTCTATTCATAGTACTTTTTGACAGACTAATGGATTATTTTTTTCAGTAATGTTAGTTGAGTGGCCCACTGAACAAATATGTAAAGTTTAAAATTGCACCATGCTTCTTAGAAACTCATCTATGTGTTGAAAAAGAAACACTCAACATACACCTGGCTGTTTGAAAGAGGGTAATCAGCAAAGTCTGTGTCTAATCAGTTACTTATTAGACTCAAATTTATAAGACTAGAACAGATACACTATATAGGGTAAATTCCTACTCTTTACACAAGGACACCTAGAAAGATAAAATGATACTTCGTTATTATGGTGAAGGGCACATTAGAAATACCACAGTGAATAAACTGTTGTGACAGTGCTGTGATGAGATCCAGTACAGCATGTATCACAGAGCTGAAACTGCCCAGTAATCACTATTGAATACTTTAGTTGGTTACAAACCATAATTTATACCTATTGTGAAAGAGGCTTATTTAGAATGTAAAAACAACCTCTGAGAGCTATCGGTAAGCAGCCCTCTGTATATAAGCAGCTATGTTAAGAACGTGATAGCTCATTTTTCTACTATCAGACTGAATAAAAATATGAAAGCTCTCAGGTCATTGTAAGTCAGTTGTAGCCAGATACTGTTCAGTTAGTGCTTATGTGCTGTAGGAAGTTTCACAAGAGGTGCACAGACAACTAAAGATTTTTTTAAACCAGGTGTGTGCACTTTTTTGCACTTTATAAATTATAAAGGTCAAAAGGCATTTTTTAAATTTCTTTTTCCTCTGCCTGTTTTTACACTAAAAATTCAAGTCATGTCTAGCCTAAAGGACTATATGGCTTTGTTTACACTGGGAATTAAAGGTCTGAAAAATCCTAGCTGTGTAGCTCTATCACCAGTGGAATGGATGGAGGCTGCAGCATAGACAAGGCTCAGGCATTTTTACAGTAAGCCCATTTTTAATGTCTGAGCCTACCTAAACTTGGTCTACTCTACTGCTTTCTCTGCTGCTCCTGAGGGAAACCACAGGTATAAAAAAAATCCAGCTAGATACAAGGAGAGAGAGTCTTCCAGTCTAAACAGGTCCCGAATTTCTAATTTAAAAATATAGACAACTGTTAACCTTTTCAAGTCTTTTTTATACATCCTAACACCAAAAAAAGGATTACAAGACCAATGTTTCTCCTTTTGCAGGACACTTTTGAATAGCAGTAAGATATTGAAATTCAGGGCCAAAAAGATATTCTGGTCAACGTGCAGGAGTGAAAAAAGTAGATGGCTCTAGTGATGAAGCACCTAATTCCAGGAAGTGGACGATGCCATTAACTAACATTCAAGAAATCAAACCGTTTGCTCTCCCCTGTGCACACGTGTGATTTCTCCTAGGGAGCGAGGAAAGAAATCGCACCTGTGTACAGAACGCAGTCCCAGCACTCCAGCATCCCCCTAGGCTACCCATCAGCCCTGACCCCAGAGCGCCTGAACCCTGGGCGCGTACACACTCCACCCACAGCACCCAGTGGGTATTGCTGCTTCAAGTTGTGCAAACCTTGTTTTATTACCAAACCCACCCGCCTGCACCGCACTCCCAACAAGACCTCTGGCCTTCCTCCTCCTGCCACCAGTTCCCCAATCTTTCCCCTCAGCAGCCTCCCCGGAGCGCCCAACCCTGCAGCCCAGCCGCACCCCTCGCAGGCTCCCGTGTACTGCATTCCCAGCCCGGGGGAACCGCCCCAGGCGGCGCCGCTGCTGCCCCTTCCAGCCAGGATACGAGGGCCCGTCCGAGCCCGGCGGCAGGAAACCCCGCGGAGCTCCGCGCACCCGTCCGGACAGGCCCGTCAGCAGCCACCGGGAGGCTGCAACCACCCCGCGGCCCACGAACCTGGGTCTGTAGGCTCCGCAGCCGCCAGCGTTTCCTTGTCCCCCGCTTGCGAATACCTGCAGCGCGGTCCCTCCCTCGGGGGCAGGGCCTCAGTTAGGGCCGCCCCCCAGCCGGCGCTCTGCATGGGTGCGCTACTAGCTTTCCGTGTGGGGCCTCAGCCAGAGTAGGAGTGGGGCAGGGCGGGAGAGAGAAAGCACCGGGGGAGGGCAGGTCGTGATGCTTCCCACCCCCGCCCCCTAGCCCTGGGTGAGCCCACAGGCAGAAAGCAGCCAGGTGGCAGTGAGTGCATGTGCAGAGCTCAGCCTGGCACCCAACTGCCCTCTTGTTGTAAGGGCAGGGGTGGCTCTATGTATTTTGCCACCCCAAGCACGGCAGTCAGGCGGCTTTCGGCGGTGCATCTGCAGGAGGTCCGCTGTGGATTCGGCGGCGTGCTTGCGGGAGGTCCGCTGTGGATTCGGCGGCGTGCTTGCGGGAGGTCCGCTGTGGATTCGGCGGCGTGCTTGCGGGAGGTCCACTGGTCCTGCGCCTTTGGCGTACCCGCTGCCGAATTGCCGTAGAAACCGCGGGACCGGTGGACCTCCTGCAGGCATGCCGCCGCAGGCAGCCTGACTGCCGCCCTCACGACAACTGCCAGGCCGCCCCTGCGGCTTGCTGCCCCAGGCACGTGCTTGGTGCACTGGTGCCACCCCTGGTAAGGGGACTGTTGCCCCCTTACTAACATTCAGTGGGGGTGTTTTGGTTGCCTAGCTCCCAGCACTAAAAGAATGGGGAGAGGCTAATGCTCCAGGTCAGCCTCAGCCTCTGAGCCTGATTGACAGGGCAGGCAGGCTAAACAGGGAATCAGGAAGCCAGTGGGGTCCTGACCTCCCTGTGAGCTGGAATTGCCTGGGTCAGACAGAGTGGGGCCCAGCTAAGGAGAAAGCAGGAGCCCAAGCTGAGCTGGGGAGCAGAGCCGTGCCAGATCCAGAGGGGCCGGAAAAGCAGAGGTGGGAGCAGAGTCACAGAAGCACCCAGGAAGAGAGCAGATCCTGTGCTGGGAGCAGAGCTGCAGCCAGAGAGCCAGGTTGGTGAGCAACTGGGGCTGGTAAAAGGCCCAGCGCAGAAAGATACCCCCAGCCAAGGGTCCTTGCAGGCCAGAGTGGGAGGGGGATCTTAACCCGACGAGGGGGCTTATGCTGGGAAGGGTCTCACCACCCAAAGCCCGGAGGTATGTGGCCACCACCATTGCAAGTGTCCAACCCACAGCATCCCTGCAGCACAGCCAGGGCCTGAGAAGGAGACCTGGGACCTACAAGGAACAGACTGTAAAGTGCCCTAATGTCCAGAGACACTGTTTGTAATGTTCCCTGCCACAGAGCGGGGTGATGTGTTTTCCTTTAACTTTTCCCATTTTTTCTTATTCTTTTTTAAAATTGTTAATTAAACAACTTGTATTTGCTTTAAATTGTATGAAATGATCAGTGGGTCAGGGAGATGCCCAATTCAGAGAGAGTACCCCAGAGTGAGGACACCCTAGCCCCTGTCCTAGGTGATCACAGCAGGGTTGGGGATTGAGCCCCCAGGAATCCTGGGCCTAGCCTTGTCCGGGTTACGAGGACTCTGCCAGACAGGGGAGTGGAAGGGCAGGGAGGCCTCTGGGTAAAGGAAGTGGGAGTGGGGACTCAAATCCTTTCACTAGCCCCTTCACTGGGGTAGTGCAGAAGCCAGGAAAGTTCCCCACAATACCGGGACCATTCCCCTGCTTACATTAGCATTTATTACCTTCTGTGCCATAGAAGAGATGATGAGCTTTATACACAGAGAGGGGGTATATGCAATTGCTGATACTTCAGCTCATAGCCGAAAGCGGGTTAAAAGTTCCCCCTGCAGAGTGGATTCCCTGACTATTGTATATATGGCTTCTTATAACTTCTAATGCATCTGGTGCTGGCCCCTTTCAGAGACTGGATTTAACACTGGGTGAACCATTGGCCTGATGTCCTATGACAATTCTTATAGGGCAGGAGACATTGATAGAGCATCCCACGGAGTTCAAAATATTCAATGAGCTATTAATGGTTAGTGATGTTTGCATAGAAGATAAAAGGCTAAAATAGATGTAGAGGTATATAAGTTACATGTCTGTACCAACCCACTCTTTTCCCGAGACTATAGTTCTAGATGTTACATTCCACAAATCTAATACAAGTAAAATAGACCAATTAACACTTTTTTATATTAATGTACTTTAATTTTCATGTTCGGAAAAATACTTTACCAAAAATACTTTACCAAAAAAAAAAAAAAAAAAAAAAAAAAAAAAAAAAGCCAAAATTTGCTTTATGGAAGTATACACAGAACTTGTTTGCATTATAGTCCTTCAAATCTATCTGAACACCAGTTAAGACATTTTTCCTCTTCCAGCAGGTGATAAGTTTAAGCAACTCTGGCAGTTTCTTACTCTTCTAAGATTCTGTAGTCCTTTATTCAAGCAACACTCCCATTGTGTTCAATGGGAATGTAACTTGCAGGATCTGGCTCAGAGAGCTCACAATCCACCATGAACAAACAAGATAAACCCATCCAAATTAAATGCTATCCTTTCACACAGATCTTTGTTAACAGAATCCAATCACATCATTTCCATGCACACAGGCCTCTCAAACAGTTACAGAAACCTATAAATAATGACGAGCAAGGAACCTGCTAGTATTGTAGCTGTAATAACAGCTGCTGCATAATGTAGTACAATTAATAAAGAGGGATTCTTGCAGGGACTAACATTTAACTGGCCATTATGACAGGTGACCACAGGCACTGAAGCTCAGGTTTCACTGTAGTCACTTACATCTGTCTTCAAACAATAATTCACATTCCCCTTTCCACAAAATGATATAGTGCTGCTTCTTTAAACTTTCCATTCACAAAAACTTTAAAATTCACCCAAAGTGAATAAAATAATCAACATAAAATAAGCAATGGTTTATGTTATGAAGAAATATTTGATAATATGCTCCCCTATGCTATGAAGAAGCTTCTGTTATTTTAAAATATCTTAGTATTTGAAAACAGCTCACAAGTCATGCATTTCACATACCTACCATGAACATAAGCTTTCAAATATATACTCACTCCATTGTAGCCTGGAGCTTTCTCTAATGTAAGAGCAGCCTGTGTGTGCTCCTGATTTCCCTCTATAACCATTTTATAATATAGATGCCAGCTCCTCTCAGTACAAAATCCATCCTTCAGTGGTTGGCATTATTTTAATTTAACCATATCAGATTCATCAGTATGATCAATCATTATTATAATTTCTCAGATTAAAAAGTTATTGTTCAATTGCACTTCAGTGACTAAAAAAGGTTAGTTTACCATGCCACAATTACAAATTTCATTTATTGAATGGCCAGAATAACCTGGAAAAAAAAAAAGTCCAACATGTTCCTTTTTCCTCAGAATTCAGTTGTTGTCTTTCATCCACTGCTCTATCCACTGTATAATCTGATCTAAATTCCGCTCCAGGTCCTCTGGCGTGTTACTCGGCAACTGGTGTACAATTTCTTCCTTATAAGATGACATTGCCTCTTCATAAATAGTCTGGAAAATCTCACATTGAATGTTGTCCTGTAGTTTTTTCCCTTTGTACCCTCTAAACACAAAAACAAAAAACACACACACATTAAAAAAAAAAAAAAAATAAGAGGACTTTATATCCTTATTTTATACAAAACCCTGAATTTATACTCTTGAAAGGGTTCCTGTGAATCTGCATGACAATTCACCTTCATTTACTCCACTGATTTACCTGTTTTCAAGTCTGTCGTACAGAAATGAGTTTTCAGTGCGAAGTACAAATACTATATGAAACCAGCGTTCTGGGAAGAAGTCACAGCCATGATAATCAACAATAACTCCACCTTCATTCATTTTGTCTTCTAGTTCATCAATTACCTACAGAAAAGTCAGACAAAGGCACAAGAAAACTAGATGCAGCTTCTTTGTACAGTAAAAGCTTTGTTATCTGGCAATGTTGGGGGAAATGAGGGACTCCCGGTAAGTAAAAAATTCTGATTAACTAAGAGGGAGGGAGTTTGGGCTGGGAGTTGGGGCATGGGCTCTGGGAGCGAGTTTGGGAGTGGGAGAGGCCTTGGGGCAGGGGTGCTGGATCTGGGCGGCGCTCACCTTGGGCAGCTCCCCGCAAGCAGCGATGTGTACCTGCTGCTCCTAGGTGGAGGCATGGCTAGGTGGCTCTGCACGCTGCCTCCCCCTGCAGGCACCGCCCCCACAGCTCCTACAGCCCGTGCCCTGCACCCCCTCCCACACCCCGAACCCTTCGCGGCCGTTCCTCTGCCTAAGAGCAGCAGGGACATGTCGCTGCCTTCGGGGAACCACGCAAAGCCAGATAGGAAGCCTGCTGGCCCCACACCAACCAGACTATAAACCAGACTTTCAATGAAGATCAGAAATGCCGGTTTACAGAGCTTTCCGGTTGGTAAAGTGCCAGATAACACAGCTTTTACTGTGTTTTACCCCACTCCCACCTTCAATATGCTAGATTTTTAAGTTGGACTCACTCGGTCTTCATCCAAAATTGGGCATTCATATTCCTCATCAAAGCCTTCATATAATTCCCCTATAGAAAAAAAAAAGAGTCCACATTATTTTGTGAGATAATGATAGTACAATTAAACACATTTATGTTAATCTGACACTGACAGTCAAAAGAAATTGTTTATTTTTCAAATTCTTTAAAACCTATTGTATAGGATTTTTTCAATAAAACAAATGCCATGGATAAAAGCATTAGCTTGAACATTAAAGCTGGGTGGATTAATTTAAATCAGCAAACAGGAAACCTGGATTTAAATAACTGATTTTAATCATGTTTTGCATTTGAACTTTTTAGTTATTTTCCTAAAGAAAAAAGTTGATTCTTCTTGGTTAGTACCAATTAACATACTGATTTTCAACTAAATATGGCCTTTACACTACATTTGGTGCTTCTTTTTGCTAATCAGAAGGACACTACATCTATACAAATGTATTTAAGCAATTATATAGCTTAATTTACATTTATACAAATTCTTGATTTTTACAGTTTTTATGATTTTAGAATATGGTTAATGATGCATTTCTTATTTAATAGATGATTAATGTATTTGTGATTTATGTTAGGCTCTCTTTAGATTAATATTTATTTAATAAAAATTCTGTTATTATGCATTTTTAATTGAAGTACCTTAAGATACATAAGAAAAAGGTTTATCAAAACATGTTTTGCCCTTAAAACTAACTAATATATTAAACAAAGGAATACTCTCTGCACTTAGTGAATCAAAATGATTATTTCTGGCCTCCATGTCCTTCAAGATTTTCGAACTAGTAGATATCATTGTGTTGCAGCTAGTTTTTGATTCTTAGATTGGAAGAGGAAAACAAGTGCTCCTTCTTCTTCAACTTCCAATTGGTTTCCTAATTTTGTATGAACTAGTTGAATAAACTGAAAAGAAGAAAATATTCTCTCTGCACCTCAGAAGAAGCTACAGCTGTCAAAACCTGCAACAAATCCCGGTGCCAACTCTGCCCGCATATCAATTCAAAGGACACAATCATAGAACCTAACCACATCAGCCGCACACCTAGCAATGTGATATATGCCATCATGTGCCAGCAATGCCCCTCTGCCATGTACATTGGCCAAACCAGACAGTCTCTACGCAAAAGAATAAATGGACACAAATCTGACATCAGGAATTATAACTTTCAAAAACCAGTAGGAGAACACTTCAGTCTCCCTGGAGAACTCAACAACAGACTTAAAAGTGGTAATTCTTCAACAACAAAAACTTGAGAAACTGCAGAACTGAAATTAATTTGCAAACTGGACACCATCACATTAGGCCTGAATGAAGATTGGGAGTGGATGGGTCACTACAAAAACTTATTTCCCCCTGCTGATACTCTCACCTTTTTGTCAACTGTTTGAAATGGGCCACCTTGTTTACATTGGCCTCATTAGCACCACAAAAGTGATTTCCACCCCTTCTTGTCAACTGTTGAGAATAGCCCACTTCCACCTTAATTGAATTGGCTCATTAGCACTGACCCCCCACTTGGTAAGGCAACTCCCATCTTTTCATATGCTGTGTATTTATACCTCCCTACTGTATGTTCCATTCCATGTATCTGATGAAGTGGGTTTTAGCCCACAAAAGCTTATGCCCAAATAAATGTGTTAGTCTCGAAGATGCCACAAGGACTCCTTGTTGTAAAAGCTGGTTTAGCACTTCAGAGAATTCTGGTTCTAGGTGCATAGCCATTGACTTCCACCAGTTCAGTGGTCTGGGGTTTCTTTAAAACTTGTCTGCAAATATGTACTGCTTCATATTATTTCTGGTATTTAATTTAAATGATTAACAGATTATCATAAGTGTAGACCTTTACATTGACAACCTATTTCAAGTTTAAAGTTTATTTTTTTAAAAATCCTGTTTTTAATTTAAATAAAAAATCCAATTCATTTTAAAAATATCAATTTTTTATCCACACTTTATTAAAAAAAAATCTGTCATACCACAAGCCTCTTAGCAACGGATTATGCCTCCATATGGCAAAGCTGCTCAGGGAAATGAGAACATGAGGTGCAATTGTATAAGGGTGGGAAGTATGGTGAGCAGCTGGTTGTGCTACACCTTTAAAAAGGCGCAGTTAAACACTTTCCCAAGTGTTTATCTTTCAGCTGTCTCAGGGCTTCATCCTGCAACCCTCATGCCTATAAGCAGTCCTCACTGATGCAAATAGTCCCACTGATTACAAAGGCCTGATCTTGCATCTGAATCTACACAAGCAGAGCCCCATGGGCGGTGGGTATCATAGGCTGGGGAGGCTGTGGCTCTCCAAACAGCCAGGTATGGCCCTGCCCCCATTCTGCCTCATACCCTCCCTGCTCTGGGGTTCCCCCTGTGCAGTGGCCCCAGCTTGGCCTGGGGCCATGCCACCCAACACGCTGGGGGAACTAGCCTAGGCGAGGGCCAGCAGCCACAGTGTAGGAGCTCTGGGTTCCAGCAGTTGTGGAAGAGGCGAGACCTTGTGTGGAAGGGGCAGGGCTGGGGGATAGCCTTCCTCAACCAGCAGTTCACATGTCACCCATGCAGACCCCTGTATCCACATGGGTCCACTTGAAGGAGAGGGGCCAGAAGGGCTGTTTGCATGAATGAGGATTGCAAGACAGAGCCCTGAGTTGGTAGAAAAAAAAAAAAGTATTTTATTTGAGAAATGGCATATCACATAATTAGACTGGAATGTAATGCCTATGCTCAAGGGAGCAGAGTTAAGGTTATGCACGAGACTTTGACTTTAGCATCTCCTGAGTGCCTTATTGTGCAACCTTAATTTTTCTCATAATGTAGTTCTTTAGATGGAACAAGTAAATACAGTACTGAGCACTAAATCATGCTCTTGCTTTTATACTGGTGAGAAAGATAAATAAAAAGGAAGGAGAGGGGAATAGACTGCCAAAGAAGAAGTCATTTGCTAATATCCCTATTATTCTAACCTGGCTTGTCAGCACTAAGGTAGGACTTTGCCTTAATATAATCAAATCACATTTGGAGAGATTGAGGAAAGGAAGAAAACAGGACAAAGTGTAAGAAAAAATGTGTATAGCGGACATCGGTCTGAACTATAGTTTGTAAATGCACTCAGTATGAAGGACAGATACATGGTCAATATGGTGGCATCCTATTAGATGATTCATTTAACAAGGATTACTTATTATTTTAACAGGATTTACATGAACATAAGTCTAGCATTTATCTCCAAAGAAATTATTACAAGCTCTCCTAAGTGTATCACGCCCATCAACCCACCAAAAAATATATAATTTTGATTAAGCAGCAATAATGCACATTTAATATATACTTATCTACTGTTTGCAAGTCTGTCTTATACAAAGCAAATATATTCTAAATGCTTCAATGGAGTATTCTGTTATACAACATACCTTCTTTTGCCAAATCACCCACATTAACGTATGTTGCTCCTACTCTTGCTGCAAGCTCTTTGCCCAGTGTAGTCTTTCCTACACCAGGAGTACCTATAAAACAAATTATATAAAGTTATATGTTATTTAAATCAATGGCATTCATATAATGTATTTGTATCATACCTAACATAAGTACTTTAACAAATAAATACATTATGGTACATCACAACCATAAACTCACTGATAAACAGAAACACAATTATGTTAAAATGACTTAAAAATAAAGTTTAGATTTAAAGGAACCAAGTCAGCTGTGCAGATCTTAAAGGCCACAAATGTTTCTTTAAATAAGTCAGCCAGATAAGTGCACCAGAAAACCCCACAACAAAATAACCACCACCAAACACCCGACCCCCACAGAATAACAGAGGAGAAGGGGGAGAAGAAAGTTCGGCAAGAAAATACAAATCTGAATGACATCAACAAATAAAAGTGAAATCTGCTCTACACTACGCAACTTAAAACTGACCCAAACTAACTCTAGTATCATATGGTCACGGTAAAGTCCTAGCAACAATCTGCCGAAACCCTAAGTTTGAAAGCCAGTTGTCAGACTACTTGTGAGAATGCATCACTGCCATTCACGGCAAAGAACTGATGGAAAAAAATTCCTCCGTCAGACCGTGACGTATCGAAGGCTGATAATGGATCTAACAAAATTAATGAAACATGCAATGGGATCACTAGCCTTTGCAATCGTTAAGCCACTTAACCCAAAGCAGTTCCCAAGTTTCACGACCACTTCCCAGATCCCCACTGGCAGGGACAAAGGAAACGAACATTTGCAGACTCGGCTGCAGTGTCGCTATGAATCTCGTACTGATCGCTCAGGCCAGCAGCGAACCCCTCTTCGCTCAGTGACCCTGTGCAACGTGGGGACCTGCGGCTCAGCCTGCCCAGGGCAGGCGGCGGGGCGGCCCCGCGCTGCCCCGGGATCCCATGTCGCTGCTCCGGCGCCAGAGGCACGGCTCTCACGGTCTCTTACCCGTAAGTAGGATGTTGGGCCGCCGCATGTCTGGCGTCTCGCTGGCTGTTGGGACAAAAGCAGCAACTAGTCACCTAGGAGACACGTGAGCACCTTGCCGGGGCCTTCCCTAGCTTCCAGGCTCGGCGCACACTAAGGTCGTCAGCAGCTGCCCCACCGCCGCTTGGTTTGTTTGTGGTGGCTCCCTTTGGTGGGGGTGCGGGGCAGGCGCTGTGCGGGCAGCTAAGTGCCGCGGAGCGCAGGAGGTCCCTGCGGTAGTAGAAGGTTGGGTCGGTCTTCCGGGCGCTGCTCTTCTCCGCTACGGAGAGACCTCGGCGGCTGCGCGCCCCTGGCCTGGCCGGTGCCTCCTCCTCCTCGTCGGAAGCGGGTGGCCCAGCGGCTGAAACGCGCTGTGCCCAGGTGTTTGCGCTGTAGGGTCCCGCGAGCTCGATCTCCGCCTGAGCCCCGCAACGGGTCCGAACTACAGGGGGAGAGAGCAACTCTGTCAGCTCGCCCGCCCCAGCACCCGTCTGGGACCGTGACAGCAGCGGGGAGGGGGCCCCTCACCTGGTGCAGGTGGGGCCCCTGATTAACCACGGATGGGCCCGTGTACACTGCAGCAACAAGCAAGTCAGGGGAGCTGGTATCGACAGCCAGACTGTGCCCGGACACGGTTACAGCCAGTGCCAGGGAAAGCTTTACGCTGAGTGTCTTTGTAACCGGGTCACTGCCCTTGGGCAGGGTAGGGCATAACCCAATTACAGGGATGCAGCTAAGTCCCGCCTACGCTACAGCTGGGTTGTAACCGTCCTCGGGCCCCCATCCCCCGCTCAGTCTCCTTTGTAGAGCAGATAGGATGTATTTTTAACCTTGTATTTGCATATACATTTATTTAAATATCACTTAGTAATTCACATAGGTTTCAGTTAGATGACTAGTTAATCTTTAATGGCTATAAATGCTTTAGATTCTTTTCCTGAAGAAGGAAAGGATTATTCTTAAGGTCTGTTCCCCCACTTTTCAGTTTCAGGTCACTTTTTTAATGTGCTACTGGTCGTACACTGCGGATGGGAATGATAAAGGTTGATGATGTCAAAAAATTCTTCTAGAAGAAAGATAGTGCCAACTAAAGTAGGTGATAGATCATAAAAAATATTTTAAAAAATAAATTGTTTTGGATTATGTGTGTAAAGTGGAGCTTTACTCTTGCTACAGCACAAGCACATCTTGATACAAGTGTGTGTAATTAAATATAATTTTATGATATAGCAACAAGCCATTCCTACTCTTATATCTTAATCAGAAACGTAAGTGAAGGCAAGAAAGGTGGGGGAGGCAAAAAATTATTTGCACTATATTCCTTGTTTTTATGCTGAGTTTATTTCAGTGTTCTCTTGGAATGGCTTAATTTCTTTTTATACTATATGACAGTTTGTGTTAAATCTGAGGTCAATTTAAGTACTGATATCTTTGTACCATCTTTCTTATACCTGAATATTACTTTTGCCATCAATGTGGCTTAAAGTGAGCAATTTAAAGAAAGCCAATTTGAAAGCTAGCCTTAAAATACTACTGCTACTACTACTAATAATAATGTGAAGTACTTCCAAGTACTGCAGGTGTTCCTTAATCTCTGTGCCACTATTTGTTATCCAAACACATTTTCCTATACAAAAAGTTTTTTTCCTCTCACTGATGCAGAGTGAAAAATCCACATGAATCAAAGACATTACTGACTATTAATTCACACTGTGCTGACAAGTGCACAAATTTATCTGAAAAAAAAATCAGTTCTGGTAATCTTAGATGTTACTTGTCTTTATTTTAAGCTTCAAGTAGTTTTTAATTGCACAAGTCTGATGTTCTTTTTCCAGTTGATGATATCCCTTTCACTCAGTGGAACGTTTTTAAGCCCTCTGCAAATATGTGTTGGTTTTGTAAAAATCGTGTAGAGTACTGAGTATGCAGGAACCCTCTTGATGGGGATAATATTGATTTAATTAATTCTTATTAGGTTCTTTCAGGCAGGACTCTGTGTATTGTGCAGCTATAGAACATGTGATGGAATTGTTCTTTAGAATTAAGTTTCCATTTTAAAAAATGGTTCTAGCCCAGTGGTTGTGAAGATAACCTTGAAAATGTGGACAGCATGTAAACTGTGCAGTGTTGTCATTGAGTGTACATAAAGTTTGAAAAAGAGCTCTGAGTTATGTAAATAGTCAATGGGCTATTAAATCTAAAACCTAAAGATAAATATTTTAATGTTAGCTTTCTTAGCTATTTCATTGCTGATCATCACTGTAGGAGAAACTTCTGGTAAATGTGCTTGACCCACAATCTCAAATTAGTTTCCGTATCTCTCCATTTAACAAAGCCCAACTGTTTTCTACTTAGTTGCCAAAACCTTCAGTTTCCCCTGTCCTCACCCCCCCACACACACACACTTAAATTTGTAAATACAAAAATGTGCAGCATATCAAACATTCAAAATATAGAGGCAATGTAAAATAAATTGAATAATATAAAAATACTAAAGAGGCTATTGCATTTTTTATTTCATTTCATATTTAACTCATTCTAAATCTTGGCTCTTTAATAAAGGAAGCTGCCCCAGAATTTCCTGTGTGCTGCACCAGATTGCTGTGATACAATGTCCTTGCGATGGAGTTTAGGTTCAGCTTCTTGTGGTGCATAAGAGGCTTTTATTTTAGAACTTGAGTAAGGGTGAGCAAGCCAATATTAGTTTATAATTATCAGTACCTACTGAGGACTTCTAAGAGCTTCTTTTCAAATATTAAATGGATATATTGAATGAGATCTTTTGGACCAACTTCTGTTAGTAAAAGGGACAAGCATTCAAGCTTACTCTTCAAATATTTTTCAAATATGGCATTTCATTATATTTTCATAAGGGAAAATGATTGGTTGTTACTGAAAACATTCGAGATGTAAATATATATATTTGATAGATAATGCCAAGTTATTCAGCATCAACTGAAGCTGAATATAGAGCACAAAAAAAAAAAGTGAAATTCTGTTTGGCATTAACCTTCACAAATTTATGTTTTGTCAGGTAACAGATTGGGTGGCACCTTCATTTGAGGATTTCTTTGGGAATACAAATATCTTATCTAGTACCCTTCTTGTAAAGTCATCTGGGGAGGCTAATCAGCATCAGAAGAGAAAAGATCATTCCTCTGTGCCAGAAAGTAGCAAGAACAAGGTTCTGGCTAGAATCAAAGGAAAGTCATCTTCAATAGATCACATTTGTGATCACTCTAAACAAAATCAAAGCCAGTCTCAAAATGAACCATGGGTGGATAAATACAAACCAGGAACACAGGTACAAGAAGTATTCTAAGTGTTAAATGTGGTAAGGGATACAAAATAATTTTTGTGTAACTTATGAATTATTCTATTTCTGCAAATTAGTCCTACCCAGAGTGTAGCTTCTAAATGTTAGGTTGTCTTGCACCAGTGCAAAATTTGAATGATTAGTTGACTGTGCCAACTATCTGTAGAGAAGATCCTGAACAAACTCAGGTTTTCACAGCTATTTATCCACAGAACTTGCATTTTTAGTGGTGCATTTCAAATATGTCAGTGTGTGTGTTAACTTATTACCCTCAGAATGAGGAACCCTGTGGTATGAACTACTGTGGAGTAGTAAATTAACGTTCTTATGCTTTTAAAATAATCCACCTCTGAAATAGCTTTGTTGGTATGTATGTAAATAATAAGCAACTCTTCTTCAGGGATTGTTTCAGGGCTCATCTTTGATTCTTGGCATTTGGAAAATTGGTGGGGAATTGGAGTTATTAAAGGAGGAGATTTGTGATGGATTACTTTTAATTGCTGTGCTTAGGATATATTTAAATTATGTTAAGGGTGGCTAGGTCATTCTAATATACAAGCACCTTGTTTGGCATTTTTACAAACATAAATACTATTCTTAAACTGTATCAATAAAAGCTCATAAATCAGAGCTTATATGCATTTCTTGTATCCTTTCTCATCATTCTAGAGTGAGCTTGCTGTACATAAGAAGAAGATTGAAGAAGTTGAAAGCTGGTTAAAAGCTCAAATATTTCAAAGGCAGCCAAAGCAGGTAGTCCATACATTTTCT
Source organism: Chrysemys picta bellii (assembly GCF_011386835.1). Lineage (NCBI taxonomy): Eukaryota > Metazoa > Chordata > Testudines > Emydidae > Chrysemys > Chrysemys picta. The sequence continues at coordinate 49,916,979 of NC_088796.1, read as the reverse complement.
TTTTTTAAATTTTTAGATTTAATTAAGTTGTAAGAAGTTAAACTTGCAAGTAATCATACAAATGACACTACAGACCTTTTTTAGCTTATATACAGTAGACTCCACGTCACTGAAATAGAATGAATTATGTAAGGTTCCTGGGGTTCATTTGGATAAACAGGATGTTAATCCACAGCTGAAGACAAATCCAAAATTGGCTTAATGGGGTTTGAAGTAAGAGAGAGCCTCTGTATTTTGTTTGGGAGACACCGTGTTTATACATTTAATGAAAAAATGGATCCATGTGACTGACCACTGCAATCTGAAGGAGCTCATTGTGAGAAGGTCATTACACCATAAACAACAACACATTTGAAAATATAACTTCTAATTTAAACTGCTGTGTACAGATGCTCAGAAATGCTCATCTTGTTGAAAATTGAATATCTCGGGAGTTTAATATAATGCACAAGGTAGTTCGCATTCTATTTTAATATTGAAAGGACTGTGACATTTTAATAATGGTATAAAATTATTTTAACAATGTAGGTGAGAGCTTTACTTTTCGAATTTATCTATTCTTATATCCCTTCAGAGTCTGTATACATCAGAGAAACAGAACTGGATTCTATTTCTCCTTTACCAACAGAATTATTTACTAACTTCTGGTCAGTTTACACCTGTGCAATCCCATTGAAGGTAATGGGGTTGCACAGGTGTCATTGAAATCCTAATTTATGCAGCAGAATTTGTTATTAATGATATGTTAGTGTGCAGGAACTAAGCTTGAATTGTATAATGGCAGATTAATTTTGTAGAGCTGGTGCTTGTAAAAGGATGGCTTTTCTTCATAAACTGAGACTACGTATGAAGAATAATTGAAACACAATTAACATGTAACCTCGGATGTTGTTTCTGGTCACTTTTCAAAAAAAGAACCAAACTATAAATGTTCTACCATTTCCTTAGAGGAAATCTCAAAATGGAATGTTTAATACTAAACTGGATGAAGCTCTAGACACACATACAGCTGGGGAACAATTTGACATGGTCAAGGGGACGGTCTAGAGAACCTGTAAAAGGCTCTATCCTGTTTTCCTTATATACCCAACATTCCCATTGAAGCCAAAAGGGAGTTTTGGTAGTTCATGGAATGGAGGATTGGGCATCTACTAGGTAATTTTCTATCTCATTTTAAAGATTTTTCTGTGAAGGCCCATTTTAAAGCAGGACTGATGTGTAGCATCCTATTGTGGGGGTCTCGAATTGTATCTCCTGTTAGCAAAATCTCATTGCAAACAATGAGTTCTATAATGTAGATTATAATTTTATTTTTCAGAATTATTTCACATTTTTTTTTCTATGGCATGTGAACTTTCGGATTCCCTAACTATGGGTCATTTTGCTCAGTGTTTTAAAATGGCAAATCCACACCTCCTTTCTTACCGTCACAGTCCAGAGAAAAATACATAAAATATATTTATGATAAACTGTCATTTCTCCTCTGTCCACTAATTATGTAGTGTGGTGAATATACAAAGTGTGAGTCAGATCATTGAGAGAGAACAGACACGTGCATACAAATGCTTACTGATAGTCTTCACAAGGTGGAAACTGAGTGCCTGAGTCTCCAGTTCACTAGATCAGTGCTGTACCAATATATTATTAGAACATTAACTTGACAAATATTTTTAACACTGAAAACAGGACTATAAAACTTGTCATATCAGACCAGACCAGTGGTTCAACTAGTCTGGTAACCTGCCTTTGCCAGTTATAAATACTTTAGATGAAGGCAAAATAAAACCCCTTCTAAAGCACTTACTCAACTTGTTCCAGCAAAGTGTTAACTCAGTCTACTTTGAATTTATCTAAAATGTAAGGTGTTGAAATTATTTATTAATATGGGAAATCACCAAACATCAATTTAACAATAAATTCCTTTATTAAATCCAAAGGCCAAATGTTACTTTATGTAGTTGCTTTAAACATGCCTAAAAAGCCTAAATAATAAAGCTTACTACATCCGAACAGTAACAAATCATTTATATGCATTTGATCAAGATATTTACAAATGGGCTAAACCCAGGGGTCTTAAACCCATATTGGTTGGCTCCAATATGGGGAAGCAGGTATTAACAATGAACTCTTAAAGAGTTTACTTTTTATACTCTCTAACAAATGAGTGATGCCATTGCCAATTACTGACTTCAGCTAAAAACCAATTGGAGACAGTTCACCCTTATTTCTAGTATTAATCGAGATAAGATATACAATCTCTTTTTTTTTTTTTTTTTTTTCCCAAGGCCTTTGCTCTCCTCCTTCTTGGTGTGAAACAGTTTTTCCATTGCACCTGGGATTACATGGGCTTTAACACTGGTGTGAGAGTTGGGTAAAGGCCATGTTGGCTCATTTTAAGACACATTCTCTTTCTGTGATTTAAAATCATCCGCAGTCACCCCGGCGGTCAGAGGCCTTCTTTTTATAAATTTCCCCTTATCTCGTTAGTTATTTGTTGAACCAGAGATGTCCTCCCTATTTTATTCCTTCTGGCCTCAACACTTTTTTATTTTCAAGGCATTCCTTCTACTTTCTAATCAGGGCCTTTCTTTACATCATACACATTTCCTTAACCAAACTTCAGCTAACTTTAATTCTTTAATTTTATACTTATCCTACATACGGTAAAACAATTTAAAATTGTTGTGTTGGTGTGTTATGTTGTGTTTTTTTTTGTCATTCGTGTTAGAACCTTTACTACGCGGCCAGATCTACTTAGACTCTGCATTGGGATCCTTTAGCATCCCTGGTGTACCCATGAGGAGTCCTTTTGACTTAGAGTGGATCTCAGTGTAGAATTGAGGCTTAAATATTGCATGCAGTGTGTATAAAACTAACTTTTTCCCATTTTAAAAATCAGGTTTTTAATAAAGCAGTGATACAATACTCCAAAATAACAGAAACCTTAACCCAGCATTTCTCCTCTATCACGTTTGAGTCTTGGCTTATAGTGCTCTTTTTGTTATAGGGTGGCTCTGTTTTAGTGTTAACTGGACCCCCCGGTTGTGGAAAGTCTGCAACTATACAAATATTAGCTAAGGAACTTCATGTTCAGGTGCAAGAATGGACCAATCCAATATCTCTAGACTTTAGGAAAGAAGATTTCAAGGATGCTTTTAACTATGGTAATTTTCCCCCAGTTATTTTTAAAGTTTCTTAACTGTAAAGATTTTTAACATCTAAAAACCATTAAATAAGGAATAACTTTAAATTTCTTTCTGAGAGATTTGATGCTAGAAAATATGCTTGACAAAAAGATTGTTTTATGTGTTTGTTTGATGTACGATGTCAAATTAAGGCTAAAATGCAATGTTCTGTTTTTTAGTTTTTGTTTGAAATGTGATTTTTTTTTTTTTTAAAAAGGACTGTTCAGCTGGTGGGTGAAATTCACTTCAATTTAGAGGGGCTGTATAATGTCCTCAGCGCTACATAAGTCCTCTAAGTGAGACTTACATGTGTCAGAGGGCCTTTGGCAGACCCGTTGCAATGGAGTCGACTTTATCCTTTAAAAAGAGATTTGGAATATATTTGACAGTAGACTGTTAAATAGTCATTAACAGACAATATCAAGGGGATATGATGGCTCTTGTATGTATTTATAATATTTGATATAATCTGGGACATTTTTTAATGAATTTTCCTCTTCAGAATCAAGTTTTCAGATGCTTCCCAGTCAGGCCCAGACTGCTCTCTTTCAAGACTTTCTGTTAAGAGCAAATAAGTATAACAAACTTCAGATGCTAGGGGAATCCACAGAGGCTGATGATAAACTTATTCTCATTGAAGTAAGTAAAAAATCTTGAAATTATTATTTACTTGTATTACCATAGGACCTAGAGGCCCTCATCGTGGACCAGGTCTTCCTTGTGCTAGGTGCTGGAGTACAAACAAAGGACAAAAAAAGACTCTCCCTTACTCCAGAGAGCTTACATTCTAAGTATAGGACAGGAGATAAAAGATGATTCAATACAGACAGTACAAAGAAACATTGAAACAGCATTGGTCAGGGTGAAGGTTGTGGTCCCAGCACATTAGCATCCTAACCATTGTCATGTTTTTGTAGACATCGCAGCAGAGAGGATGGAGGAGGATAATGAGGGAGGTTTATGGGAGCTTCTCCCAAGCATGAGGGGCAGCACAGGAGGAAGCACGAAGCTGCTTGTTTGAAAATTTTAACAGGGGGTGATGGAGGTTGACATCAGTGGCCAATTGAAGGCAGGAGTCAACATGTTGACAGTGAATGAGAGAGATGTAGGATAGGAATAGGCTATCAGAGCCTTGAAAATGAAGACAAGTAGCTTATGTTTGATACAGTAGAGAAGGAGCAGCCAGTGGAGGGATACAAAGAGAGAGGAGACATGCTCAAAGCAACAAAATATGAAAATGATCTTTGCCGCAGCATTCTGAATGGAAATGAGTGGGGCAAAATTGTATTTGTGAAGGTCAGTATAAAATATATTGCAATAATCGAATTAGGAGATGAGCGCCTGGATGACTGTTTTAGCTGTATGGGTGGATATGATAGATTATGATGAGATTATCGGCCTGAGTGACAGGCAGAATGGTGGTGGTTCCGCAGTAATTGAGAGAGAAGGTAGCAGGGAGGATGTCGGGGAGGGGAAGATTAAAGGGCTCTGTTTTAGCTATGTTGAACTTGAAGCTGATGGGTAGACATCTGTGAGGAGATGATAGAGAGACAGGCTGAGATATTAGTTAAGGCAGAGAGGTAAAACTGAGTGATCAGCATAGAGAAAGAGTTGAGTTGAATTTGTGTTTGCAATGAGATTATCAAGAGAAAAGGTGTAGAGGGAAGAGACAGGGACCAAGGACAGATGTGTATGGAACCCCCACAGAAAACTAGAGGGGGATGAGGAGACTCCTCTGAAGGAGCTATTAGAGAGGTAGGAGAAAAACCAGGAAAGGAAGCCAAGGGAGGGCAAGATTGCAAGAATAGCATAGCCGACTGTGTCAGAAGTGGTTGACAGGTCTAGAAGGATGAAGATTGCAGTGCAAAGGGTGGAAGCTGGATTGGCAAGAGTCTAAGATGGAATTGGAGGAGAGAAGCTTCAGACAGTGATTGTAGTTAATGCGTTCAATTAATTTAGAGAGGGAAGGAGAAAGGGGCAAGGGGAAGTAGCTGGAGAAGCAAGTGTGGCCAAAGGTGGAATTTTTAAGATGGGGGAGTCTGTAGCATACCTGTATTGTGAGGAAGAGAGTCAGAGGGGATGGAGAGAGGTTAAGGAGAAAAGTAAGGAGGGGATGAGAGTGGGTGTTTGTAAGGGAGATCAGCAAATGGGAGGGAGGAAATTGAGGGGTTAGAGGAGGAAAGCAGACAAGAAACTTCTGGTCATAGGAAGGGAAGGAAAGATAAGATGAAGGGACAGAGAAAGTTACTTCATATTTGTCAGTTTTCTTTTGGAAGAAATTGAGATCCCGTGCAGGGTGAAGTGGAGGCACGAGGAGGCGTGGGTTTGAGGAGTGAGTTTAAGGCGGCAAAAGGGTGCTATTGAAAACTGTGATTCATGATCATTTACTTGGTAAACATGATATTAAATGGATATTATGTTTCTACAGGGTTATGTACCGCAGAACAGAGTTCTGCAGTCTTATACAGGTTCAAGGAACTGGCTTTAGTTATACCCATGTGAGTTGATTGTAAGGCAGAAATTGCTTTAACCTCTGTCCATAGAAGTAAGTGAGGGTGCTACCAAAGGATAGCTCAAGACAATGTTGAAGAGCAGTGCTCACACTCAGTTCCCATATGTAACTTTAAAGGTAGCCTGAAAAGTGAAATTATTTGTGCTTGTACCCTCTTTTTTTTGCTGCTTTATGATGTATGAAGAGAGCCTGAAAGATTTGTTTTTTAAAATGCTTTAATTCTGCTTGTTTTTCTCCTTAGAAATATCAAGGATGTAAAGTCTAGTCTTCCTTGTTTTGTTGTGGGACGTTCTTGGAGGGCTAAGACATGTGAGTGTGGATCTTTCACTGCCCTCACTAGAAGGGGCCAGGAGACTAGACTAGTCTTCAAATTATTTGTTCAGGCATTTTTGTTTAACACCTATTTAAATCCATTTTAAACAGTGTGAATGAAAAATCACCTCTCTTGTCAATAATGTTTCTCTGACATGATCTTTCTGAGCTTATAAGTCTCCTAGTTCTCTAGTCCTCCGTAATCTCCAGGAAAAACAAAGTAGACAAGATTTGAATTCCTAATTAAAAAAAAAAAAACACAAGAAAACATTTTTGGAAAGCAGGGAAATTTTCAGGCCTCTTAATCCATAATAAAGGAGAAAAAGGGCATAGAACCACTATTTTCTTCTGCTGCTCTATTCCTATATTGTTTATTTGAAAAATTATTTAACTAGACATTCATGCAGCTTATCTAACTACATGTTGAATTTTGCTTGAAGCCACTGTGGATTGGAGAAAAACTGTCCGTTTTCATAGAGGGCTTTAACTTTCAGTCCACTAGCAGAGAACAGATACACTTGAATTACAGTACTTCATTTGTTTTCACTAGGATATGCCTAACCAGTTTTATCGTGACCGTGACAGTTTACACGAAATTCTGAGGTGAGTTGTAAGTAATCTGCTTATGGCTAAAATCCTTAACAACTGCCAGTAAACTAGAGTTTGTGACCCTTGTTATGCTTATTTGTGTTTTAGGAGGTTTGTGCGGACAAGTAGATGTCCCCTTGTATTTATAATCTCAGACAGTCTCAGTGGAGACAGCAACCAAAAGTTATTATTTCCAAAGGAAATTCAGGAAGAACTATGTATATCTAGTATTAGGTAAGAGATCATTCATTGCATAAAATTAACCAGAAGGTTAAGTATAGAACCAATAGTTTAATGAAAACTTTTTCTTATTGAATTTGATAGTTTTAACCCTGTGGCTCCAACAATGATGATGAAAGTTCTTAATCGAATAGCTACAGCAGAAGCAAGTATGGTAAGGCATCAAAAACTGCTTGATTTCCACATGGTGCTAGGTGCAAAACATTTCAGGCTGTTAAATCTAAAGTATTAGTTTTTGATCATGTTGTGGTTTCATCCCTGTGTTGTTGTAATCTGGGGATCAAACTTTCGAAAGTGGCTTGTTTGCCAAAAGTAGTGACTTTGGATTCATAGAGAAGGGTCTGGTCTAATTCCTGAGGTGACTTCTGAAAATTCTTCTGTATGCTACAAAAAGCACCTGCTAACACATATGAAGCAAATTATTTTCACAATGGTGATATCGCAGATGGACTCCACACTGGCAGTAATAGTAGACCTTGGGTATGCAGTAAAAATTTGAAACTTGTTTTTACTTCAGATATTGCAATTATTTTTGCTTTATCTTTTAGAATGGAGAAAAATTTGCTGTCCCTGATAAAAGCTCTTTAGAGTTGATTTGTAAAGGCTGTTCAGGTGATATTAGAAGTGCAATAAACAGTCTTCAGTTTTCTTCTTTGAAAGGTAAATATATAGAACTTTATCGGCTAAAAAATATAGGATAGTATCTAACCAATTCTGTGGCAGACACTTTTTTTTTTTTTTTTTTTTTTTTTTTTAACCCAATTATGCCAACCTTGCAGAAAACCCTCTCCAGATGCACATTGCCAGCAGGGATAGGAGGGAGGAATTATTTTAATACTGTGGTTGAGTGTCTTAGATGCCTTACCTTAAGAACTTTTCTTAATATTAGCCAACTAGATTTTGAGTTAATACATAGCTTTGGAGAAGAGAAGGTGGAGGTTAAGATTTTTAAATTATTATGCTTTCTTCTTCCTGACTCTTGATGTGCTTTCCTTTTGTTTATGATTTTACCAAGCAAAGCTTTCATGACACACTACTTAATCTGGAAACAGATGTTTTCCATCCCCAGAGCGCAGCTCCCGCTCACCCCCGTACCCCAACAGCCCTGCTCAACTGGCCAGGGGAGGGAGATGGAGAGAGTAGTGAGCCATGAGGGGGGGAAAGAGGAGCAGTGGGCAGGGCTTCAAAGGAAAGAGACGGAGCAGGGAGCATGGCCTCAACAAAAGAGGCAGAGCAGGGAGAGGTTCCAACACTCAGTGTCTGGTTTTCACACATTAGAAAGTTGGCCACCTTACCTGCTCCTCACTCAGAGGGTGATCAAATAATCCTTCCATGTCCAGTCTTTTGTTGGCTGAGGGAGGGCAATACTAGACCTGACTTAAGCGAAGGGTTGCCAAGTTTTATTTTAAATACGCCATTTACTTAAAGGAGAGAAATTCCAGGAAGTAATGTACTATTTTCTACTGAACACTTCATTTAAAATTAAATTTTGTACTTAAAGGAGACCCAAATATATATTTCCATATCTCAGTGGAAACTCTGAAACAGATTAGAATTTTTCAAGATCTCTCTCACACACAAAAAATATGACCTGGGCGTTGTAAAAGTGAAAATTTAGGAGTTGTGGTTCACTTTAAGAACCAATAGATGGTGCTAACATCCTTCAAATTAAAAATATAGGTGCTGGCTTGGTAGTCAAGAGGTGGTTTATCTGAATATAATAAACATAATGATAGGCCAGACCTGAAGAAGATATCTGTGTAAGTTTGAAAGCTTGTCTCTCACACCAACAGAAGTTGGTCCAATGAAAGATCTGACCTCATCCACTTTGTCTCTGGAGTAATAGACTTGTCACCGTCTGTTCAATTATTTTCTACCATCCCAAATTTAAAATGCATGTCGCTTCATGTGTGTTCAGCGACAGTGATGGGGCAGTCAGAGCTACAGCAAATGCCACAAGTTGCGATTTTCAAAAGCTCACTGTGTTGGAGGCCCATGTTGAATGCCCTAGCAATTCCCTCCCATAGCAAACAAAAAAAAAGAAATGTGATAGTTCAGGGTTTAGTGCACATTAATTTGTTTTTGTTAATTTTACTTTCTGAAGGATTTGCATAATATCTTAAACATTTGATTTTGTAATTTTGTTTCTAGATTGATAACTCAGAGTTTAAATTTTCTTATTTCCCCTTCTGGATATTATTGATTTTCATATTAAAAGTTAATGTTTTTGCCTCTAATATATTCAGTTTGTGTTCGTTTGTATAAAGTGTACACATTTTTACAGGGTAAAAAAAAAACCCACTGAATATATAAGGAAGGCGGGAAAGTAATTTTTCACTATAAAGTTACCCTTATTTTTACCAGCTAACAGTCTGAGATTAGTAGTGTACCAGTAAGTGGGTGATAAGTATTTGGAGAGTACCAGAAAAATGTCACTTAAGTTCTGAGATTCACTAATAGGCTGCAAGAGTTGGTGCTGAAATATGTACTGCAGGTTATTTAAATCTTCTTAAAATTACAAGCTAATGTGTAGTGTATATAAAACTTCAAATGCAATGAACTCTGCATACAAATGTACATTTTATGAAAAAATGAGAGGGTTACAAAGAGAACTTTGGAGAAATGGCAGAAAATCTGGCACAGGGAATGACCACTTCTATTTGTTGTTCAGTACAAGAAACGTACTTGAGTCCTTTATCAAAGGTATCTCACACTAGTGATTATATAGTTTCACTAATTCCTGTTGTAGAGACTATGAAGAGAAGAGCAATTGGTTGTATTTAGTGGGAATTTTTCAACCATTCAGGTATACTGGCTTAAAATTAGATTGAACAGATAACAGTCCTTCAGTAACTTTACAGGAACTACAACTCCACATTAGACTCTTCATGACATCCAGAATTCTGTAACAAATTATTGTAGCAGAAAACACATCATACCCATAATTGAAATAATACAATTTGTTAAGTAATAGTAATGGAGATATTGATACACCTGGGAAAAAAATAGACCAGAGAACCGCAGGTAAATAAATTTTTATTGTTTGTATATAGAATGTTCACCTGCCACCAAACTGAATAATCTATGCAACTCTTAAGTATTAGAGAATTTGAATAAGGCAGGGGTGGCCAACCTGTGGTTCCGGAGTTGCATGCGGTTCCTCAGAAGTTAATATGCGGCTCCTTGTATAGGCACTGACTCTGGGGCTGGAGCTACAGGCGCCAACTTTCCAATGTGCTGGGGAGGTGCTCACTGCTCAACCCCTGGCTCTGCCATAGGCCCTGCCCCCACTCCACCCCTTCCTGCCCCCTCCCCTGAGCCTGCCATGCCCTCGCTCTTTTCCCCTGCCCCCCGAGCCTCCTGCACGCCACGAAACAGCTGATTGGGAGGCACTGGGAGCAGTGGGATGGAGTTGATGGGGGGCTGCTGACGTATTACTGTGGCTCTTTGGCAATGTACATTGGTAAATTCTGGCTCCTTCTCAGGCTCAGGTTGGCTACCCCTGGAAAAAGGGGCATTTTTTTCTTTTTTTATGGTTCAGGTCACTGCAGAAGCAGTAGACTGTTGGAAGACACACCAAAAGGACAGTCAGTCAAAGAGTCAGTCTCTCTCTCTCTCTCTCCTTTCCCCCCCTTCTCCCAGTTGGACTAGGATGTTACACAGAAGGTTCATATATATGATACATTGATAACTGAACAGAATGTGACTGACCCATTGCAAATATGATTCCTCTGACATGTTAACAAGAAGATAATGTCAAATAGTGTGTCTGGGAGGGATTTTGTACTTGTTCATATATGTAAAAGGTTCTATTAAAATTATCAAAAAAGCAAGCTAGGTGACTTGGGCACACATTTCAAAACTTGAGTAAGTTTGAGTGTTTAGTTTTTGAGGGCGCATTCATCTTGACACTGAAACAAGCATTTTGTCACTTCAGTATTAGCCTAAAGTATAAATATGGAACAGGACACTGACTTAGGTGCTTGTTCCATCCAAGTAAATGAACTTGGTATGTGTGTCCATTACTTATTAATAAATAGAAAACACATTAAAATCTGTGAAATAGAAGATTTATTTGTTTCAAGATGAAAATCAGTCACTCGAGGGTTAATAAAGTTCTAAAAAGTGACTGTTCAGGAGCTCTCCCTTTTTAATATTAATACCTGCTTTATTCTGGTTGTCTTGTTGCTTTGATTGTTAGAGTACTCATCAGAGAACAACTTGTGGTCAAGGAAAAAAGGGAAGTCTACATTAAAAAGTAATACAGAAGTATCCAGAACCAAGAAGAAAAAGAGAGCTGATAAGACTTTAGAAAACCAGGAGATACTAGCTATTGGTGGCAAAGATGCTTCCATCTTTCTTTTCCATGCTTTGGGGAAAATACTTTACTGCAAAAGTAAGAGGACTTTATTTACCTATTATTCATTGTCTAAATGGGAAACAATTAATGATCTGTAGATGGGCACTGGATTTGCAAAACTATTTCTTAGAATTATCTGTAACTCACCTGTTGGTTTAATCATTAGTGATAGTGTAAAGAGGCTAGCCGTTGCCAACAGCAATTTGTTTCTCGTAGCTTAGACTGTCATTGGCTGTACACATCCCATGTGTAAATAATGCACACTTCAGAAAAGCTTTACTGTGTGAATATACTAAAATTACATGGTTATAATTCCATCCAGTGATTCAGATGTCATCATAAGCCATGAGGGATAATTGGGATGTGTAGCCTTCAGAACTCTGTGATGAGATAATTGCCTTGTAATATAACAGGGGTGGCCAACCTGTGGCTCCGGAGCCACATGCGGCTCTTCAGAAGTTAATATGCAGCTCCTTGTATAGGCACCGACTCCAGGGCTTGAGCTACAGACACAACTTTCCAATGTGCCGGGGAGGAGGGGGGTGCTCACTGCTCAACTCCTGGCTCTGCCACAGGCCCCACCTCCACTCCACCCCTTCCTGCCCTCTCCCCTGAGCCTGCCATGCCCTCGCTCCTCCTCTTCTCTCCCCCCCCCCCCCAGCCTCCTGCATGCCACAAAACAACTGATCGGGAAGCACTGGGAGCAGGGGGGGGTGGGACTGATGGGGGGGGGGAGGGGGGCTGCTGACGTATTACTGTGGCGCTTTGGCAATGTACATTGGTAAATTCTGGCTCCTTCTCAGGCTCAGGTTGGCCACCACTGTAATATAAAAACTACTTTTTCGTGCGATAGAAGATGTGGAGGTGTGCTCCTTGTAGTGTCTCCATGTCCTCTTAATGCTGCCTCAATTTTCCTACTCCTACTGAAGGATCCTGCTACCTTCAATCCACTACTATTTCCCTGACACTTATGCAATTGCTGCTACCTTTCCCTTCCCTCCTCCCCACCCCTTGGCTCTTGCCTGCTACCTTTCCCTTCCCTTTTTAAGGATTATGTTTGCTGCTTTTTCTCTGGGCTCTTACCCTTTTTCCTACCTCCTCGTTACTTTTTCTGCCTTACTACTATTGAGACTTTTGCTTTCTATACATGCAGGCTCACTCAAACTTTCTTTTCGATCTCTACACTTAAACACTCACTGGTCTTTCCTCCTTTGCTAGCCACTACAGTTCCTTGCTGCCAGAGTAGCTTTCCTTTACTCTTATGGTGGCTCCTCTTTAACCTTCATGGGAGCAGCTTTGCCTCTTGCTCATCTATTGGAGTAGTTTGTCTACTGACATGGCAGATTGGTTTGACATACCATTTTTAAAAAGCTATAATTTAGTTATTTATTTAACACTTTTATACTGGTACCTCCTAGAGATCTAATTGGTCAGAGCCCGGTTCTGCTAGGTGCTGTACAGATCTAGAAAACCAAGTCCCTGTCCAAAGGGATTATGAGAGAATGGTGAGAGGCAAGAAAATACTTTCTGCAAGTGGTTGATGACATCACAATTAACCCATAATGAGGGCTGTCAAGCGATTAAAAAAATTAATTGCATGATTAATGATGCTGTTAATAGAATGCCATTCATTTAAATATTTGTGGATATTTTCTAAGTATATTGATTTCCGTTAGAACACACAATACAAACTGTACAGTGCTCACTTTGTTTATTTTTATTACAAATATTTGGACTGTAAAAACAAGAGGTAGTGTATTTCAATTCACTTAATACAAGTTCTGTAGTACAATCTCTTTATCATTAAAGTTGAATTTACAAATGTAGAATTATGTACAAAAAAAACTGCACTCAAAAATAAAACAATGTCAAACTTTAGAGCCTGCAAGTCATCTAGTCCTACTTCTTGTCTTAGCAACTGGCTGAACAAGAAGTAGGACTGAGTGAACTTGTAGGCTCTAAAGTTTTACATTGTTTTTGAGTGCAGTTATGTAACAAAAATATTTACATTTATAAATTGCACTTTCACAATAAAGAGATTGCACTACAGTACTTGTGCAACATGAATTGAAAAATACTATATCATTTTTACAGTGCAAATATTTCTAATCATAAATAATATAAAGTGAGCATTGTACACTTTGTATTCTGTGTTGTAATTTAAAATCA